>NW_020954546.1:18203793-18222554 GCF_900497805.2 Vombatus ursinus | reverse complement strand
TCTATCTATCTATCTATCTATCTATCTATCTATCTATCTATCTATCTATCTACATCTACCTATTTTTCTAGCTATCTAATCTATTTATATTTATCCACATATCTACATATTTTTCTCTATCCATATATCTATATACCCATTTCTCTCTGTCTCTATCTGTCCATCTCTCTCTCTCCCTATGTAATTGCCTACCTACCTATGTCTATGTATTAATGTATCTATCTACCTATTTTTCTAGCTACCTACTCTATCTCTATCTGTATGTTTTTCTCTACCCATATATCTATATACCTATTTCTCTCTCTCTTTCTCTGTCTCTGTCTCTGTCTCTGTCTGTCTGTCTGTCTCCCTTCCCTAATCCTCTAGGATTTGCAGATCTGATATGACATAGAAAGAAGATCAGAAGAAACTCAATAATATCCAAGCAGAAATATCCATGAAGAGAGACAGCAATAAAACCCAGGTCCTCAGAAAGTCTATATGCAAATACATAAATCATGAGTAATAAATGAGGCAAACTAGGATTCCTAATATAATGAGGCAGACTCGACCTCATAGAAATGACTAAAACTTGATGAGAATGGGGCTCATGCATGGAATATGGCTCTATGGGAGTGCATACCTTATTCAAAAAACAAAGAAGCAATAAAAGGGGGCAGTGAAGTGGCCTAGACTCGTGCAGAGCCATAATTCACTCGGTGAGGGAAGCATTGCAGAGTGTGTCAAGGAAAAGATATCGATAATAATAGCTAACATTTGTAGAAGACCTGAGTTCAATTGGACCTCAAACACTTACCAGCAGGGTGAATCTGGGCAAGTCACTTCACCCTTTTCCAATCTCAATCTCCTTATCTGTAAAATGGATATAGATAATAATAGCACTTACCTCCCCAGGGCTGTTGACAAGATAAAATGAGATAATGTAGTTATAAAGCACTTTGCAAACCTTGAAGCACTATATAAATGCTAGCTACTGCTGTTGTTGTTACTATCTATCTCTGGACAAGTCACTTAACCTCTCTGGGCCTCAGTTTCCTTATCTATAAAAAAAGGGGTTTAGACATGATGACCTCTAAGGCCCCTTCCAGCTAAAAATCTATGATCCTGTTTTTCAAAGGGCTTTATATGTATTATCTCATTTGATTTTCACAACAACCCTGCAGGGTTATTATTATCCCCATCTTATATACGAAGAAATGGAGACTGAGAGAGATGAAGTGATGTACTCAGACCTACACGGCAAGTAAGTGTCCGAGGTAGGGTTCAAACTCAACTCTTCCTGAATCCAGGCCCAATGCTCTATCCACTGGGCCACCTGGCTGCCAGCCTTCAGATGAATGTTTTAAGTGCAGTTATGGGGGTGGGGTAGGAGGGGAGCCCCAGTTCCCTGTTGTGTAGGAAGATACTGGTCGCCAAAGGGAAGAGAACTTGGAACAGCCTGAAGCTATTGGTGAGGAGGTAGCCATTGGTTGGTGGAATGGAGTAGGAGAAGTAGGAATTGCAAGTGGCTGGGTTGGAGAGAAGCTCACCTGGAATATGGACATTAGGGTAGAGAAAGGAAAAAAGCAAATAACTCTCTGGTAGCTTTCCTTCTTGTTAATTAAGTGCTAAGACCAGTTGTTTCTATTCTGCTGAAGGAATGTAAATGTCACCACCCTCTAAATATTGATGTCTTGGAGCAAAGCCCAGTCACCTAGTCCTAGTTAGAGCTCTGTACTGATAGAAGGAAATAGAGGAAGTTGTATGGGGAGCACAGTGGAGAGCATTTTGGTAAAGACCGATGAATAAAAACAGAAACATTGTTGTCATAAGTGCATCTTATGGGTTACCTGGAAAGGAGAAAATGGATCAAAAGTCCAAGAAACAGACCACAAATTTGATATGGAGGCAGAGTGAGTCATTATGGGGGACATTAGCTATTTAGACATCTGCAGTAGCATCTCTGCCAAAGATACAGCAGCTGATCAAATGTTGATTTGTCTTAATGATCATTTAATTCTTCAAAACTTGGAGAAAGCAATCAGGGAAACTGCTCTTCAGAACCCGATTCGGAACAAGAGGAATGTGGTTGCTAAACTAGACATCATGGGAACCCTGTGAGGAACTGACCTCTCCATCTGGGAATTAATGAGAGCAAAGAAGAGGAAACTGAGCCACAGCCTGACACTTCACATAGATTTGGGGGGAGCAGATGTCAGAGTCAAAACAAAAGGATCCACCGGGCCTCATGATCTGAAGTTCTACAAGGCAAGTCAGGTCAAAAGAGAAAAGAAACTCTTACGCAGACACACATCATTGCAATGACAAAAAAAGAGGGATTTGTCTAACGATATGTTTAGAGAACCTGAGAAACAGGATTCTTGTAGTGTAGGAGTGTCAAATTCAAATAGAAATAGGGTCCTAATCCATACATAAGAATCCTTGCAGGCTGCATTTTGACTTAGAAAACCACAAACCAACATCATCTAGATTTTGTCATATTTTACTTCTTTTGTTCGATATTTCCCAATTACATTTTTATCTGGTTTGGGAGCACTGTGGGTCCAGAAGCCTCGTGTTTGATACCTCCAGTATAGCGGATAGGGTGCTGGACTTGAAATCAACAAGACCTGTGTTCAAATTCCATCTCATGGGATAGTTTGCTATGTGACCCTGGTCAAGTCACTTAACCTCTCTCTGTGTCTCTGCATCTTAATTGTAAAATGGGAAGGTTAGACTCCATGACCTCTGAAGGTCTTTTCTAGCTTTAAATCTCTGATATGTAGATCATTTTGTTTTCAATTTATTTTTATCTTTCATCTCATTTTATTTTTCAATTAACAAGAATTTATTTTCTTTCCTTCCCCCTCCCCTCACCTCAGTATAAAAGAAAAGGAAACACATTGACCATGAGCAAAAATGTACATCTCATTCTGCACCCTGAGTCCACTGCCTCTCTGTTAGGAGAAAGGCTCTGTGCTCTGGAGTCTGAGTTGGTCATGGCATCTATTATTTTTAGATGATTGAAATAAAGCCAAATAATAAAAGATGACTGGGATGGATAGAGATATGTACCACTTAACCTCTGAGAACACCAGAAGTTCTTCCTTCAGCCTTCCCAGAGCAGGGTTCATGAGTACAGAGGAAACAGAACCCACAAAAAAGCTTTTAAAAGAATTCCCGGAGCAAAACAGCCCCTCTGCACACTCCCACCTCAGTGGTACACCCTTTCTAGATCTTTGTCTCATAAAGTCAGAATTACAGAGTCAGCCTGAAATCAGACTATATAATACCAGCACTGTTCATTTGATTCATTTTATACATGTGCTGGATATTTTTATGTATGTCTTTGTTGACTCCTCCATTAGGATGTAAGCTCTTTGTGAGGAGGGACTGTTACCTTCTTTGGGCTTGTAACCCCAGTGCCTAGCACCAGTACAGATTAGGGACTTAATAAATGCCTATTGATTGACTACACCTCGAAACAGTAGAGGAAACTCAGGACTTTAACAGGTTGAAAGAGCCCCTGTTCCTTCTCCCCCTCTTATTTTCATAGTATTATTTTCCTGTTGAATTAACATCAATCCCCTGCCAGCTCCCAACAATCCTAGCACTTCATGGTGGTCTTAAGAGATGCTGTTCTCAGGACTTGGTGCGTGAGCCATAGAATCATAAGTCTATAACTTAAAGGGATCACAGAGGCCACCTAGTCCCTCCCCTTTATTTTTACAACTGAAGAAACTGAGGCCCAGAAAGGTTGCGACTTATCCAAGATTGCATGAATTATATATGGCAGCAGTGAGATTTGAACCCCTGGCCCTCTGACTCACAATCCATTGTTCTGTCCACTGTATCACCCTGCCTTTAGGCTCCACCAAATTGGCACTAGGACTCCTAGGGCCATACTTCAAGGAAACTCTGGGGTCAAGACTATTCAGATATTCTATAGAAAGGATTGGATCCTGCCCAAGCAGTTCTGATTGGTTTCCTTTTGCTTAGGCCACAGACAAGGAGGAATTCATGGGCTAGAATTGAGGGTAGAGAGGACAGAAGGAAGAGGGTACCAGGCAGAGGAAGGGCATAGCTAAGACATGGACTGTTTGTTGGACAGGAAGACTAGAACAGAAATAAACAGAGTTTTCTGGACTTCAATGGAAGGATAGAACAAAAAATATTATCAAGGAGTTGAAACCCAAGATTAAATAAAAAAAGATCTAGTTGTTCTCAATGAGTTCACGCCAACAGGCTTGGAAGAAATCCATCCAATGGTGCTGAAAGAACTGATGGAATTGATGAGTCACCGTTCATTCTCTTTTAAAGACTGTGGAGAATTGTTGAGGTGCAACAGGATTGAAAATGAAGAAATGTCACAAAGTTCAAAAGAGAGAAGCGGGAGGAGACTGCAGACTTGATGAGTGAGTTTGGTTTTCCTTCCTGGCAAAATTCTCAAATTTTGTGAGTGTTTAGAGAAGGAAGAGGTGATCAGAAGGAGCCTGCATTTCTTTATTAGTGAAGTTCATTGCAGTTTGACTTCATCTTCTCTGGCTTGGTCACTAGACTGGTAGATTGGGTGAATGATGTCAATATTGGGGTAGAGACTACACCTGATTCCATCGGTGTAGGGGAACTGTCAGGTGAGGAAACTCCATTTACCAATGTAGTACACACTTTCTCTTCAATTTAGCATCTTAGACTGAGGTCACTGAGAGATTAAACGATTCAAGGATATAGATTTCATTAAACAAGTTTCCCATGCTATCCTTGTGGACAAGATGGGGAGATAAAAGCTAGATGACAAAACAGTTAGGCGGGTTCAACAGTAGTAGAATCCTCAGTTCTGAAAGGTCATCATTAATGGGGAAACTCCTTCTCTCAATGCAGGCCAGCACCTTCTCTGTAACTTAACATCTCAGACTGGGGACATTGAGAGATTAAATGATTTGTGCCTATAGATTTCAGCAAATCATTTGACAAAGTTTCCCATGCTATCCTTGTAGACAAGATGGGGAGATATAAGCTAGATGACAGAACAGTTAAGTGTATGCAACATTGATCAAACCATCAGACCCAATGGGTCATGAATGGCTCATTGTCAGGGTTGGGGGGAAGCTTTTGAGGAGTGACACAAAGATGTGTCCTTGACTTTGGGCTGTTTAATATTTTTATCAATGACATGGATGAAGGCAAAGATGTTTTGTGCATCAAATTTGCAGATGACATGAAGCTGGCCAGGTTAGTTAACATATTGGAGGATAGAATCAGGATCCAAAAAGCTCTTGACAGGCTGGAATGATGGGTAAAATCTAATAAGTTGAAATGTAATAAGGGTAAATGCGAAGCCTTATACTTAGATTTAAAAAAAATCAACTTCACAAGTACAGGATGGGGGAGATATGGCTAGATAACAGTTCCTATAAAGAAAGGTCTGTGGGTTTTAGTAGACACCATGAGTCAACAGAGTGTGAAGAAAGCCAAAAAAAAAAAATATGATCTTAGGCTGTATTGAGAGGCCTAATAAAGAGAATGAGGGAGGTAATAGGCCCATTATTTTCTGACCCTGGTCAGACCACCTCTGTAATATTGTGCTCAATTCTGGGTGCAATATTATAGGGAGAACATTAAAAACTGAGGTTTGTCCAGAGGGAAGTGACCAAGATGGTGAAGGTACCAAAGACCATGCCTTTTGAAGATCATTTGAAAGATCTGGGGGTATCTAACCCAGAAAAGAGAAGACTCATGAAGGATATACTAGCTGTCTTCAACTATTCAAAGGACTCTCATACAGAAAAGGAATTAGACAGTATGATGCCCACTTGGAGCTGTGAATTGGTTTAGCTTTTCTGTAAAGTAGTTAGAAACTATATCCCCAAAGTTACTCGAAGCTACTTTTGAGTCAATAATAGCACTACCAGGCCTAAAGATGGGGGAAAGCCCACATTAGCACAAAAATATCTGTAGCAGCTCTTTTTGTAGGAGTAAAGAACTAGAAAAGAAAGAAGTACACCCATCAGTTTAGGAATGGTTGAAGAAAACATGGTATATGAATGGAATAGTACAGTATTGTGTAGTAAGAAATGATGGATGGTATGGTTTAGAGAAACCTAGAAAGAATTATGAGCTGATGCAGAGTGAAGTAAGAAGAGTGAGAACTATTTATACTTTCACACAATAACATCATAAGGCCAAAAGAATTGAAACCCATAAGAAATTCTGAAATTCTGAAAATCATGCAATGATCAACTAGGGTCCCAGAGGTCTGATTATGAAACATGCTACCCACCTCTTGGTGGCACAGTGGAAAGAGTGCTGGAGCCAGGATCTTTCTGAATTCAAATCTGGCCTCAGATACTTCCTGGCTGTGTGACCCTGGGCAAGCCCCTTAACCCTCTTTGCCTCAGTTTCCTCATCTATCAAATGAGCTGGAGAAGGAAATGGCAAACCACTTCAGTATCTTTGCCAAGAAAACCCCAAAATGGGGTCATGAAAGAGTTGGACATGACTAAACAATGACATAATGACAACAACAACTCACCTCTTGACTAAGAGGTGATGGACACAAGGTGCAGAATGAGACATATATTTTTGGAAATGGATAATGCATGACTATGTTTTGCAAAACCATACATATTTGTTACACGGGCTTTTTTTCCCCTTTTTTCCCATGGGAGGATGGAATAGGAAGGAGTGAAAATGTTTGTTATCTTTTAAAAATTAATTTAATTTTTAAAAAGGAAATGGAATCATATACATTCTACCTTATCTCTAGAAAACAGAAGAACAAGGTAGAGTGTATAGAAGTTGTAGAGATGTAGCTTTAGGCTCAAGGTGAGGGAAAGCTCCAAGGTGAGTGAGAGCTGCCCCAAATAGAATGGGCTTCTTTGGGTGTAACTGGTTCTCCCTCACTGGAATTTGCATCACGAGTATTTGCTACAGTGAGAGCATAGCAGGGATCACTGTTCAGCCCTGGGACACTCACTGCAGTGCCCTGAGGGCCTGGTTTTGTAATCATTGTATTCCCATCACCTAGCACTGTTCCTTCACATGTTGTTGTTGTTCCATCATTCTGGTGTGTCTCACTCTTCAAGGCCCCATGGATTACAGCACACCAAACCCTTTTATCCTCCACCATCTCCCAAATTCTGTCCAATCCTTGCGCATAGTAAGTGCTTAATAAATGTTGGCTGAGTGGATGAATGAATGAATGAAAAATGGACAATAATTAGGAAGCAAAGCCACTAGAGTATCCTTGATATTTGAGGAAGAAGGTCAGGATACTTAACAATGTCACTGGTCATTATTCCTGCTCACTTTAGAGCTCTTTTCCTCCTAATAAAGTTGATAATTTATTCTCTATGCTAGAGATGAAGCGCTATGATGATTGAGAAAAATTTACAAATTCCTGATAGCTGGCAGTTCAGGGATAGGCTATCTTAGATGATAGCAATGCAGAGAAACAGATAAAACTGTATGACATCAAAGCACGTTTCTCTACCCACACAGCCCCAGCCCAACCTCTGCTGTCTAGGGAGATAAGGTCTGTCTTCACATTCTAGGGTAGGAACATGATAATGAAAGAAGGGAAGATTTGGAAAGGAAAAGGATAAAAAACATAACTTGAGTGGTCAGGTCCTTGAGGAGAAACTGACAGGAGAAACTGAATGAGAAGGGAAGACACCAAGGTGCTTCCTCAGAAGATGTTCTCTAACTCCTGGCACTGCAGGGAAGGAGGGAAGAAGGAATTCTAATTCTTGGGTGAGATGGTGGTGGCGGGGGGGTTGCGGGGAGAGGGGGCTATTTAGGTCAGAGCACTGATCCAGGTGGTATGAGTATAGCAGGGTGAAAGGAAAACCAATGATCATGGTGATTGTGTTATGGGTGTAGAATGAGAGAGAGAATGGTTGAACACAAAATGGTATAATTGTAATGGTGACTTAATAGGTGAAAGGGATGATAGGTGAGTGAAGAGTTTGGAGGCCCACAGAGTCATGGACCATAGTGTTAACAGCTGGTGAGTTAACAGTACAAGTGAATGAGAGGATCTGAAGGCTAAAGGCCCATGGTGTGATTGCTAGCATCCCCCATTCAGCAGCCATCAGCATGAATAAATAAATGAATGATGGAAGAAATAACGGTGAAAATTTAGCAATTAGATTTTACTTAATCTGAATTTTTAAGAAAAAATCTGATTGATCTTTTGTTTTTCGTCACTTATATTCTCTCATTTCATTTCTCTCCCATTGTCCCTCCCCAAAAAGTCATCCCTAATAATATGAAGAACAACAAAAAAAGAAAAAAATGTAAAAAAGTAGGATGTTATCTCCACACCCGTGGTTCACTGCTTCTTCAGAGGAGTAGAGAGTAGTGTCATTTTATGACTCTTCTTTGGAGCCAAGTTTGATCACATAATTCCACAGCATTGAGTTTTGATTATTTTGTTGTTCCTTTTGTTCACACTGTTGGTCATTGCATCTGTTGTTTCCCCGGTTCGGATTACTTTCCTTTGTTTTAGTTCATATGTTTTTCAGTGCTTCTCTATATTCATTGTGTTCATTGTTTCTTATAACACACTAATATTTTATTATAGTTATATACCACGCTTTTTAAACTATTCATCCATCAATAGATCTTACTTCCAGTTGTTTGTGATAAAAAAAAATGCTTCTATAAATATTTTAGTGTCTGGGGTCTTTCTTTTGGTCATTGGTTTCCTTGAGTATATGCCTAGAAATGGAATCTCTGGGCCAAAAGGTATGTATATTTTAGTCACTTTCTTTTCATAATTCTACATTGCCTTTCAGAATGGTTGGACTAGTTCACTAGTATGCCTTAGTATGTCTGTCTATCCACAACTTGTACTACATTGATTATCCTTATCTTTTGTTAGCTTTGACAATTTGCTGGGTATAAGGAAGAACTGGGTTCAGCTTTCCCCTCAGATACTTCCTAGCTTTGTGATCCTTGTTAAATCACTTCACTTCTAAACCTTAATCTGTAGTTGTGTGATCTTATGAACTGCCCCAGGAACTAGGTGCATGATTTCTGGAGGTACCATCCATATACAGAAGATGCTATTCGACAGGGGTAGAGGGGGAGGTAGCGGACAAAATGGCTCAGGTGGATAGATGAATGGGACATGAAACATGGACTAGTATATGGCCAAATAGATATAGCATACACACAAAAGATAAGCATTCTTTGTGGCTAAGAGGGAAACAAAGACAGAGATACTTTCATTACCCAAAAAGATTTCCTTTCCACTTTCCATCGTTCTAGAGCAAATTACATAGAGGAAGAAGTGATGGCAATGCAATGGGGTGAAAGTGCGGGCAGAGCAAGAAGAGGTGGTCTAAGCCTCCTTCTATGTCATAGCCCTTACTGAGGCATAGTGGGATGGTAGAGAACAAGAGGTAGAGATCAGAGACTCTGAAGAGAGAGCGTCTAGTTTTCATGTGTCTCTCCTGCCATATATAATGTATATATAAATGTATGTATACATGTAAAATATGCCAGTATGGTACAAAAATGAAAAGCTGAAAGGTCAGTTTTTCTCTAGTACAACTTATCTCAATCCAAATTTCTGTTTCTGAAGGAGGGGCACTGGAGATCTATCCTAGATCTACCAATTGAATTCAAAGAGATAGGTAAGCAAGTACTTTCTGTGGCAATCTGAAAAAGTCTCAGTCTTTTCCCCCATGTTTCCCCGTCATACCAGGTATTTTACTTTGCAGAGTCACAAAATTAGGAAAAGAATTTGGGGGACAAAAAGGCAAAAATCAGTAAAAAAAAATAAAGCATGGAGTCATAACTCAAGCCCTATAATTTAGAAACTACTGACCTAAAGCAGACTGTTAAAGCTTTTCTAGGGAATTAAAAATGGATGTGAAAATATGGTAGTTAATAAATATATTTATGTCTCTATTTTGACAAGACTCTATATTAAAGGTTAGTTTAACATTCTAGCTATCATGGAGTTTTCATTAAGGACACTTTTTTCATGGACAAAAAAATGATTTAGTGCCAGAAAATAAAGAGAATGGATAAGTGGGCACAATTCTGGATAAGGAAAAATAGAGGATGGGGTTGTCTCTAGTACCAGTGACAGAACTGGTTTTATTTAACATCTTTAAAAATAATTTGGAATTGGGAACACATGATGAAATCTCTCAGCACAGTGCTTTGTACATATTCATAAAATGTTATAGTTGGTAGATGTCATCTCAGCTGCCATTCGTCCAATCACTATATTTTTCATGGGAAGAAAAAAAAAAACATGTCCGGATAGAGGGTGAGCCAAGATGGTGGAGAAAAGATAGCACCTGAGCTCTCCCCCAAACCCCTCCAAACATCTTTAAGTAATACCATAAAACATTTTCTGGAGTGGCAGAACCCACAAAAGGACAGGGTAAAATAATTTTTCTGCCAAAGACAATTTATAAAGTCGGCAGGAAAGGTCTGTCACACCTAGGTGAGAGTGGAGCACAGTCCAGTGTAGGTCACATCAGCATAGACCAGGCCCCAGCAAAACAGGAGTGGGCCTTGGAAGCTACTGAATCAGCAGCAGCAGCTGTTTCCAGAGTTCTCAACCCACAGACTGTAAGGGGGTTGAACAACTAATCAGAAGGAGATTACAGGGGTCTCTTTGCTGGCACTGGGGGCAAGACTCTGTTGCTTTGCCTATACTCAGATCTGGGTCAAAGTCCAGGGTGGAAGTCCCAGGGTGAGGAGGAGCACTAGCACACCAGAGCTTGCAGCCACAATGGAGAGGGGACCATTGTCACAGTTCTAGGACAGAAGAGAGTGCTTACGGTCATGCACAGAGAAGAGCACAGACCAAGAGAGTAGAAAACACACCTCTTCTTAGATCATACCACCTTGGAAGAACTGAAAACTTACAAGTCCCTAGAAGTATCTCTGAAAACAGCTGCATAAAATCCTTGAGGCTCGGGGCAGTGCACCCTCCAACCTGGAGACAGAACCCCACTTTAACAATGAATTAAAAGTAAAGAAATACATTAGAAAAACGAGCAAACAACAGAAAAAAAGTCTGCCCACAGAAAGTTACTATGGTGACAAGGATGATCAAAACACACACTCAGAAGAAGATAACAAAGTCAAAGCTCTTACATCCAAAGCCTCCAAGAAAAGTGTGAATCAGTCTCAGCCTATAGAAGAGTTTAAAAAAGATTTTGAAAAATCAAGAGAAGTAGAAGAAAAAATAGGAAGAAAAAATGAGTGATGCAAGAAAATCATGAAAAATTAGGCAGCTAGGTGGCACAGTGGATAGAGCTCTGGCCTTGGAGTCAGGAGAAACTGAGTTCAAATCCAGCCTCAGACACAAAACATTTACTAGCTGTGTGACCTTGGGCAAGTCGCTTAACCTCCCTATCAAATAAAAAAAAAGAAAATCATGAAAAATGAGTAAACATCTTGGTAAAGGAGATACACAAAAAATGTGTCTGAGGAAAATAATACCTTAGAAAATGAAATAGGCCAAATGGTAAAAAGAGGTACAAAAAGCTAATGAGGAGAAAAATGCCTTGAAAAACAGAATTGATTGAATGGAAAAGGAGGTACAAAAGCTCACTGAAGAAAATAATTCCTTAAAAATTAGAATTGAGCAAATGGAAGCTAATGACTTTATGAAAAATCAAGAAATAATGAAGCAAAACTAAAAGAATGAAAAACATAGAAGACCATGTGAAATATCTCATTGGAAAAACAACTGACCTGGAAAATAGATCCAGGAGAGATAATTTAAAAAACATGTCCAAAGGGGTCTTAGGATCATACATTTAAAGATTTGAAGGGGACATAGAGGACATCTAGTTCAATCTTTTCATTTTGTAAATGAGGAAATAGAGATTAAGTGATTTGTCCAAGGTTACATAGAAACTGACTAATGGAACAGGCCTTGCTAGGACCAGAGGAGCATAGATTTAGAGCTGGAAGGAATCTTAGAAACCATTGAGTTCAACACCCTCATTTTACAGATGAATAAACTGAGGCTCAGAGGTTAAATGACTTGCCTTTGGCCACAACAAGTATCTGAAGTAGAATCTGAAGCTAGATCTTACTGACTTCAAGACCAGTGTTTCATCTATGACCCTATGCTGCCCCTTGAACCTGGGTCCCCTGGTCTTCTAGACCAGAGCTGTTTCTGCTTCCCCAGAGTATAGTAAGTGTTTAATAAATGCTTGTTTTCTTTGCTCCCCAAGTTTCCAAAGTATATTCATCTCCTTTGAGCAGAGAAAAAGTTAAGGGAAATTATGAAGTTCTGTAAACAGGCAGGGGGTGGGGCTACTTCAGGTGGGCATAAAGTGGTCCCTGGGATCAGTGCCAGGGAAAAACAATAATACCAAACTACTACTAGAATGATGAATGTGGAACCATGTGGTAGAACCCAGAAAACAGACATAAGAATCATCTCAGAATCAGGATTTTAGACTTAGATCAATCAATCTATCAATATCTATTAAATGTCTACTATGTGCCAGACACTATGCTAAGAGCTGGGGATACAAAAAGAGAACCCCTTCTCAAGGAGTTTGCAGTCTAATGCGAGAAACAATATACAAACAAATCTATACAAAGCAAGCTATATACAGGATCTATAGGAGGTAAATTATAAAGAGAAGTCACTGGAATTAAGAGAGTTTGGGGAAGGCTTCCTGTAGAAAGTGGGGTTTTAGTTGGGACTTAAAGGAAGTCAGGAATGTCATAGTCATAATGGAAGGGGGAGAACATTCCAGGCATGAGGAGACAGTTGGAGAAAATGGCTGGAGGTGAGAGATGGAGGGTCTTGTTCATAGAATGGTCAGGAGGTCAGTGTCACTGGATCAAAGAGTATGTATCAGAACATAAGGTATAAGAAGATTGGAAGGATGTGGGAGGAGTGGGTCAAGGTTATAAAGGGCTTGGAATGCCAAACAGAGCATTTTGTATCCCATCCTAGAAGCAAGAGGGAGCCACTGGAGTTTATTGAGTAGGGGAGTGACTCAGAAGACAACTAGTAGCAGCATAGCTTCTCTTTCTTAAAGGATCATCTCAGATGCTGCATTTTTTATGGAGCAGTGGCCAGTAAAAAGAAAATGACTGTCTCAGAGGACCCAAGTTCAAATCCTGCTTCTGTCATTTGCTACCTATGTAACCTTGGGCAAGTCAACTTCATCTCCCTAGGCCTCAGTTTCTTCATCTATAAAGTGAAGGAGTTGAACTAGATGGCCTCAGATCCCTTCCAGATATAGATTGAGTATCCTATGACCTCTTTGAGCTCAATTTTCTTCTCTACTAAATGAGGAGTTTAGATTAGATGGCTTCTCTAGTTCATTTGATCTCTGGACCGATGGTCCTATGACCTTCAGTTTCCTCTTCTATAAAATGAGCGAGTTGGACTAGATTTCTGAGTTCCCATGCAGCTCTAAGCCTCTGATTCTAAGCCTTTCCTGATCTTTCCAGTCATCGGTGTTCTATCTGCCCTTGGGTTACTTAGCATTTACTTGTATGTATGTATAACATGTCTCTATGGGAGAAATGCTGGGGATTCTCTAATTTTTGGTTTTGTATTCCCAAGACCTTGCATATAGTTGGTGCTTAATAAATGTTTTCAAAATCATCAAGTGCTTTAAAAAAATCAGCTGAGTGTGATCCTATAGCCAGAAGCCAACAAAATATTGCATTATCATCAAGAAGTGGATTAGAAATGCAATAAGCAGTGCTTTCTCCTTGTATAAAGCTATGAAGTGTCAAAGTAGGATTATAAACGAAGTCCAGTGACAATGTGGATGGCTCATTTCCATCCATTCCTCATAGACAACTAATGGAGGGCCAGCTGCACAATCTTCACATTTAAAAGAAAGTGCATTCCCAAGCTGCAGAGAAACTGATCTCTGCAAAAGAAAGCAACATGATGCAATGGAAAGTCTACTGGAAACCAGAAGCCCTGGGTTCAAGTCCTAATACCCATGAGTCTCTGAGACTCATCAACTTCAACTGTAAAATTAAGGGGTTGGACTCAATGATCTCTGAAGTCTTTAGTTTAAATCTATGATCCTATGAAATCTTGGCTCTGTTAATTACTCTCCTGTGCAACTTTGGACAACTTATCCTTCCTCCTTTATAAATGAGGGAAATGTAAATTTTCTTATTTGTAAAATGAAGAGGTTAAAAAAGATGATCTCAGGGGCAGCTGGGTGGCACAGTGGATAGAGCACCAGCCCTGGAGTCAGAAGGACATGAGTTCAAATCCAGCCTCAGACACTTGACACTTACTAGGTGTGTGACCCTGGGCAAGTCACTTAACTCCATTGCTTAACCAAAAAAAAAAAGATGACCTCTAAGATCCCTTCCAACTTTTAAATCTATGACTCTATGGCATCTTGGGCAAATCACTTAACCATCTCTGAACCTCAGTGTCCTCATCTATAAAACAGGAATAACAAGACCTGCCTCCTATGGTTGTCATGAAGAAAGCTGCTCCTAAACCACAGAGCCCTAGAGGAATGTGAGCCATTATTAATTTTTTCTCAAGAGACCCCACACCTCTGATGGCTAAGTCCATATCAGTGGAAGAATTATTGAGGTCCAAGAGCCACAATGGGACTGATTTAGAATGATACTTGTGTTTCTATAGCTGCATCTTGGAGAACCAGGTGCTTTCTAAGTTAGAGGCTCTCTTAGTGTCATTAAGTCCAAGAAATGAGCTACTTAACTACTACAAAACAACTTATTCCTGGAGCAGGGCCTGAAATGATGCTCCAGATGTCTGGGCAGCCTGAAAGTAGAGAAGGATGGAATGTCTAGAAAAGCAAAGCAGTTAAAGGACAAGGGATTTATTTTCTTGGAGGAGGCAAAGAGACTCTTTTCAAAGATGGTGGGTCATCAGAATTCAGATTTTGCCTCAGAGACAAGAAGTGACATGTCCAAAGCCATTGAATCATAAGGTCTTAGCATCATAAATTTAGACCTAGAAAGGACCCTAGAGGCCACCGGTCCACCATCTTCACTTTGATGATGAAACCGTGGCTCAGCAATATCACAGAGCCAGAAACGGAAATGGCCTTAGAAGCCATCTAGTATAACCCTTTCAATTTACAGACAAGGAAAGTGAGGCACAGAGCAATCATGATTTATATAATCATAAATCTGGAGCTAGAAGTGACCTCCAAAGCGATCTGGTCCAACCTCCTAAGTTTACAGATGAGGAAACTGAGACCCAAGAAAATTAAATGATTTATAGAATCATAGAATTAGAGCAAGAAAGGACCTCAGTCTAGTCCAATCCCCTAATTTTACAGATGGATAAACTGAGGCCCAGAGAGGTGAAGTGATTTTTAGAATCATAAATCTAGAGCTACAAGGGAGTGGATGGGGCCATCTAGGTCAAACTACACTTCACAAGTGAAGAAACTGAGGCTCAGAAAGATTAAGTGATTTATAGGACCATAGGTATAGAGCTAGAAGGAACCTTGGAGCTCATCTAGTCCAATCCCCTCATGTTACTGATGAGGAAACTGAGGACTAGGGAGATGAGACATGCTATGGGTTTAAGGTTGGGATCTGTTGCTAGTTGAATACCACCCAGTGTATACCAGTCAGGAATGAGCAATGATGAGAGATAAGATTTTTTTTCTAATATAAGATATCTCAGTCATGGGTAATTGGGCTCACTTATGTGACTGAGAGCATTGAACAACCCACCAATGTCCAAGATAATTCACTGATCAAAATTTGATGGGACTTGGGAAAGAAACATGGTGGAACCAACCAATCAATGAATCAACAACCATTTATTAAGTGCCTATTTAACAGTCAGTTGTTTTGCCTGGTACTAGGGACATGAATGGAAAGAAAACAGACTTGTTGTACAACCAGAGAAGGAAGGATCTGAACAAAGAATGATGTAGATTCAGGTAGATTGGCAGAGTGGTCTGGAACCAAAGAAATTTCTAAATGAGACAACTCCTAAGCTGGACATGAGTGGTTGAAGTGAGATAGCATGGTATGGAGGAAGAGAACCTGGGTTCAAACTCAACCTCTAACATTTATTAACTTTGTGACCTTGGGCAAGTCACTTACTCGGTTTCCTCATTTGATAAAAGAAGGGACTGTACTAGATGGCCTTTGAAATTTCTTTCAGTCCTAGATCTATGAGCTTATAACTCCTTGCCTTTATTTGACAGAACATATCCACTATATGCCCATTCAGTCTTCACACCTATATTGAAGTCTCTTTGGTTCACACAAGACAATAGACCTCAGAGAAATAGATCATAAGATCATAGATTTAGAGTTAGGAGAGACCTGAGATACCACTGAGTCCAACTCCCTCATTTTGGATATGAGAGAGCTGAGGCACAGAGAGACTCAATGACTTGCCTAGGGTCATATAGCTAGTAAATGTCTGAGGCAGGATTTGAAACCAGGTCTTCCTGATTCCAAGTTTAGTAGCCAACTATGAGTTGCTTTAGAGGCATTTCCAGTCATGTTCCCATATTACTGGGAAGATTGATTTATAGAGACCCAGAGAACACCTCCCAAACCCTAATGGAGGAACCTCATAAGTCATTGGGTTGGGGCCTCAGACATGACTTGGAAAATGGACAGCCTAAGTTGTTTCTTGCTTTTAGGAGTTCACCTCGAAAAACACTGCACTCACCCCATCCCCCAAATCTTCAAGACCCATAAGTAAGCAGGATCACAGGAAAATGCTGAGATCTGTTTTGGGAATCTTTATGTCTTTAACATGAGCCAAAAATGACTGAGGAAAAAGGCATCTGGGGTCATGGGCTGAAAGATCCCTCTAGAATTTCACTGGGAATGAAACAGAGCTTCATTGCATAGTTCAGGCTCAAGTGTGTTGTCCTTTCTGCCAAAGACCAAGAGAGAGGAAAGCAGAATTCAATGGCATCCTCTCATCTCACCCTTACAGCAGATTGTGTATTAGATCCCCAACAGCAGAGCATTCCTTGCTCTCCTCAATGCCTCGTCTCGGGAAATAATATCCAACGCACATTTGGTTATTGGCATTTTTTCCTCCCGGGCAATTTCCATATATTTCCTTTAACTTTTTCCAGCTCATTCCACTGATTGGATGAGAAAGGAAAAAAATCAAGATTTCAGCCCCCTGGGCTGATTACCCAGGATGGGATGATTATGATGATGTCCCGAATCTCTTTTAATGGCATTAGAGAATGGGAGAAAAGTGAGGACAGACAGAATTGAGAAAAATCAGATTTGCCTCCAGTGATCATCCCTCATGTTTGTAGGGGTTGGTTGCTTTTTCAAAGTGTTTTTATATCCATTGTCTCATTAGACACTCACAGCCTCCCAGTGACATAGATATATAGGGTATTTTAGATACCTTTTACAAATAGGAAAATTAAGGCACAGAGAAGACAAAGAGGTGTCTGAAGTCACATAGACAAGACTGGAATCCAAGTTACTCTTACTCTCACTCTTATCTTACTCTTATCTCATAAGTATTTTCATTGGAATACATCTAGGAAAGGTCAATAGCTGGAGGAAGAGAAACTATTGCCTAGTGGTTAGGTTCACAGGTTCATAGAGCTAGAAAGGACCTCAGGGACTTTCTAATCCAACCCTCTCATTTTACAGATTAGGTCATTGAGGCCCACATCACACAGCTGAGGGGAGCAGGTGTATGTAGCTAGGAGTAGAGATACAAAGGGAGGCATGGTCTCAGCCTTCAAATACATGGAAGGCTGCTGTGAGGGAGATGTAACAGAATGGCTCCATTCTGCTCTAATGGGCCTCCATGGGACCAAAGGAAGAAGGTCTATAAGGAGCTACATTTTGGCTCAGCCTAAAATAGAAGTTTTGAGTCTCTTTGCATGCACCATGGACCCCAAAGTCCATAGAGACCTTTTCAGAATCATATTTTTATGATAATTTTTATTTATTTTTTTGTTTTCAACATTTACTTCCACAAGATTTTGAGTTCCAAATTTTCACCCCATTTCACCCCTCCCCCTACCACAAGATGGCATGCATTCTGAATACCCATTCCCCTAGTCTGCCTTCCCTTCTATCTCTCCCCCCCTTCTCTTATCCCCTTCCCCTTCAATTTTCCTGTAGGGCAGGATGGATTTCTGTACCCCATTTCCTGTATTTCTTATTTCCCAGTTGCATATGAAAACATTTTTTTAAACATGTGTTTTTAAAACTTTGGGTTCCAAATTTTCTCCCTTCCTCCCTCCCCACCCACCCTCATTGATAAGGCAAGCAACTAAATATAGGTTATGTATGTGCAGTTATGCAAAACACTTCCATAGTAGACATGCTGTGAAAAACTAACTCTATTTCCCTTAATCCTATCCCACCCCCCCATTTATTCTATTCTTTCTTTTGACTCTGACCCTCCTTAGAAGTACTTACTTCTGATTACCCCCTTTCCTAATCTACCCTCCTCTCTATCATCCCCCTACTCTCTTGTCCCCCCCATTTTCCTGTAGGGTAAGACAGATTTCCATACCCAATTGAGTGTGTATGTTATTCCCTCCTTAAGTCAAATTCTATGAGAATAAGATTCACTCATTCACTCTCACCTTCCCCCATTTCCCCTCCACTGTAAGAGCCTTTTCTTTTCTGTTGTTGTTTTTTTGTGAGATAATTTACCCTGTTCTACCTCTCCCTTTCTCCTTCTCCTAGTATAATCCTCTCTCACCCTTAATTTTCTTCTCCAGATATGACCTCTTCATCTTCAACTCACCCAGTGCCATCTATCTATCTATCTATCTATCTATCTATCTATCTATCTATCTATC
>NW_020954546.1:18100349-18203783 GCF_900497805.2 Vombatus ursinus | reverse complement strand
ATCTATCTATCTATCTATCTATCTATCTATCTATCTATCTATCTATCTATCTATCTATCTATCTATCTACATATATATAGATATATAGATATATGCACACACATACAATTTTTTCCCCTCCAACTACCCTAATACTGACAAAGGTCTCATGAGTTACAAATACCATCTTTCCATGCAGCAATGTAAACAGTTCAACCATAATAATTCTCTTATGATTTTCTCTTTCCTGTTTACCTCTTCATGTTCCACTCAAGTCTTGTATTTGAAAATCAAATTTTTGATTCAGTTCTGGTCTTTTCATCAAGAATGCCTGAAAGTCCTCTATTTCACTGAATGACCATTTTTTCCCCTGCAGAATTATACTCAGTTTTGCTGGGTAGGTGATTCTTGGTTGTAATCCTATCTCCTTTGCCCTCCAGAATATTATATTCCATGCCCTGTGGTCCCTTAATGTAGAAGCAGCTAAATCTTGTGTTATCCTGATTGTGTTTCCACAATACTTGAATTGTTTCTTTCTGGCTGCTTGTAATATTTTCTCCTTGACCTGGGAACTCTGGCATCTGGCTACAATATTCCTAGGAGTTTTCCTTTGGGGATCTCTTTCAGGTGGTGATCAGTGGATTCTTTCAATTTCTATTTTGCCCTCTGGTTCTAAAATATTGGGGCAGTTTTCCTGGATAATTTCTTGAAAGATGATGTCTAGTCTTTTTTTTTGATCATGGTTTTCAAATAGTCCAATAATTTTTAAATTCTCTCTCCTGGATCTATTTTCCAGGTCAGTTGTTTTTCCAATGAGATATTTCACATTGTTTTCTAATTTTTCATTCTTTTGGATTTGTTTTACAGTGTCTTGATTTCTCATAAAGTCACTAGCTTCCAATTACTCTATTCTAATTTTTAAGGAAGTATTTTCTTCAGTAATCTTTTGGACTTCCTTTTCCATTTGGCCAATTTTGTTTTTTAGGGCATTCTTCTCCTCATTGGCTTTTTGGACCTCTTTTGCCATTTGGGTTAGGCTATTTTTTAAGTGTTATTTTCTTCAGTATTTTTTTGGGTCTCCTTTAGCAAGCTGTTGACTTGTTTTTCATGATTTTCTTGCATAACTCTCAATTTTTCCTCTACTTCTCTTACTTGCTTCTCAAAATCCCTTTTGAGCTCTTCCAAGGCCTGGGACTGATTCATATTCTTCTTGCAGGCTTTGGATGTAGGAGCTTTGGCTTTGTTGTCTTTTTCTGGTTGTATGTTTTGATCTTCTTTGTCACCAAAGATAATACAATCTGATTCTTTTTGAGCTGCTTACTCATGATCCCGGCCAATTACTTGAGTTTTAAACTCTTTGTTAAGGTAAAAGTCTGTTTCCAATGTGGAGAATGTACTGTCCCAAGCTTCAGGGGTTTGTACAGCTGTTTTCAGAGATACTTCTAGGGACCTGAGAATTTTCAGTTCTTCCAAGGTGCTATGATAAGGAGCGAGGTGTTTTCTCTCCACCGCCACAAGAAGCTTCACCACACCAGCATTCCTCTCACTCCAGGACCGCCCCTTAGAACTGTAACCCAAATCAAAGCACAGGCAAAGCAAGAGATTCCTGCCTCAGCACTGGCAAAGAGTTCCCTGCAATCCCCCTCTGATCGGCCACTCGATTCCCCCTCAGTCTGTGGGCTTGTAGCTCAGGAAACAGCCGTGGCGCCAGGGGTGGCTGAGACCTAGCGTCTTCTCTCACCACAGTCACAGACTTTTCCCACTGACCTTCCAAGTTGTCTTTGGTGTTCATGGGTTGAGAAGTCTGGAAATCGCCATAGCTGCCCGCAATTCAGTCCTCTGAGGCCTGCTCCAGGTAAGCTGTGGCCTGAGCGCCCACACTGCACTGCACTCCTCTCCCTGCCTGGCACAATACACCTTTCTGACCAACCATCCAGGCTGTCTTGGGCTGGAAATTTGTTTCACTCTGTCTTTTTGTGCATTCTGCTGCTTTAGAATTTGTTTAGATCCATTTTTTATAGGTATTTGGAGGGGTTTGGGGGGAGAGCTCAAACAAGTCACTGCTTTCCCTCCACCATCTTGGCTCCATCTCCCTCAGAATCATATTTTTAAATGCACACAATAAAATGCATATAATTGCAAGGAAAATCAATTATATTGCAATCCAGATATTAAAAAAAACATATTCTCAGACCCCAGGTTGAGAACCCCTGGCCTAAAGCATAATTGGATAAATAGAAGTGAATAACAGTGGAGAAAGATTGTCTAAGAGGTAGTGTTTTCATCATTCATGAAGGTATTCAAGCAAAGGTTGCTTACTCACCTGTGAGGTTGTATGTGGGACTCAAAATGAATAGGAGATTATACTGAGTTCTCTTCCAACTCTAACTTTCTATGGCTTTTCCCAATTATTTGGGAGGGATCAGAGCTGTGAAGGACCACAGAAGATATGTTGTTCAACATCCCTCTCTTATTTTACAAATGAGGGAATTGAGGCCTAAGGAGAGGAAATGACTTGGCCAAGATCACATTGCAGTAAGCATCAGAAGTGAATTTTTGAACCCACATTTTCCGATTTAAGAATGTTTTCCTACTGAACCATTAAATCATCCGTGTTGCAGACAAACGCAGTAGTCCTTGAAGGTTAGGTGGGAGAGCATTAGGATTCCTTTCTTGTCAGCTCCAATATTCCCAATCCAATCCAATCCAAAAAGCATTTAAGATAGGTGCTGGACAAGGCTAGAATGAACAAACAAGGGACTGACCTAGATCTAAATTCTAATACTGACCAAACTGTCCGGTGCCCTCTGGGTCTACCCTAGTACTTAGGGGAGCCCAGGTGATGATTCTTAGAGATTAGAGCCCCCAAAGAATCAGGCAATGGCAAAAATAGAATCAGGGTGGGTAACAGAGTCTCTTTTGTTCACCAAAGCATGGAAAACCAAATTGGGGAGTTTATAGTGAATGATTCTAAAAATGTCCAAAGGGAACAGTGAGAGAGGCTTCAGGGAGGAAGGAGGCAGGTTCTGTAGTCTCTAATGATCTTGCATGGAAAGGAGGCCAAGTTTCCTTCTAATGGCCCTATTCATTTGGCAATGACTTTCTGACAACCTGTTTTTCCCTCCTGTTCCCAGGGTTGGGCAACAACATTTGGACAACTAATCATGGAGAGAATTGGAGGATCAGAAGATTTAGAATGGGAAAGGAGGTTAGAGTTTATTGAGTACTCTCATTTTGCAGATGAGAAAACTGAGACTGGGAGAAATTAAGGAGATTGCCCAAAGTAGCTCAGGTTTTAAGTAGCAGGGCCAACAGATGAAGTCAGATTTAGAGCTGGGAAGGACCTTGGAGGTCAACTAGTCCAAGTCTCTCATTTTCTATATGAGAAAACAGGTCCAAGAATTTCAAGGGTGCCCAAGGTCACAGGGCAAACAAGTTTTTGTCTTTCCATTCCAAATACATAGTTACAGAATGTGAGACCTGGGAGGAGCCTTAAAAATTATCCATCCCCCAGATCCCATGGACACACACTTTACAGAGGAGGAAACTGAGGCCCAGAGAGGTGCTATCACTTGCCCAACATTATGTTGCTAGCAGAGTCAAAGTTACAACTGAGGACTCTTGTGTCCTGGGCCTGAACTCCTTCTGCCCCATTCATACAACATTCAGTTAAATCTGAAATAAAAGTAAAACTTCTGGTGGTTTAGTCAATCTGTGACCAGTCTGCTAAGTGGTTAGTTAGAAAACCATCATAGTGGATTTTATCCTATTTAGGCCAATTAATGTTGCCATTTTCAAGGCACTTCAAAGTATCTTAACACCAGTCACCAGTGAGGTTGGATGAGAGAGTGTGAATGATTCAATACATTCTATCTCTCCTAATAAACCACAGTTCAAACTACACTTGATCTTGTAATTTGCATATAAAAAATCAGCACAATGATCATTATTAATATTGACCATCTCTCTCCCTCTCTCTCTCTCTCTCTCTCTCTCTCTCTCTCTCTCACACACACACACACACATACAGAAACACTCACACACATACACACACACACTTATTCCAAAGACTAGAAAGAGAAAGAAAAGATTAAGAGGCATCACCCTGGGACAGGGAGGCACTCAGGAGACCATTGGAACGATGAAGAGAGTTGATTCAGTGGGGAGATGTAGGAAAGTAGCTGTGGCAAGATGTTTTGTAGAGCAGGCAAACCAGCCAGTAGCCGGATTGAAGGGAGAGAGAGGCAGAGGCCAGAAGTGCCAGGAATGTTGGGAGCTGGCAGGGGATGTTAGCTCAACAGGGAAATAATATTATGAAAATAAGAGGGGGAGAAGAAACAAGGGCTCTTTCAACCTGTTAAAGTCCTGAGTTTCCTCTACTGTTTCGAAGTGTAGTCAATCAATAGGCATTTATTAATCTGTACCGGTGCTAGGCACTGGGGTTACAAGCCTAAAGAATGTAACAGTCCCTCCTCACAAAGAGCTTACATCCTAATGGAGGAGTCAACAAAGACATATATAAAAATATCCAGCACACGTATAAAAATGAATCAAATGAACAGTGCTGGTATTATATAGTCTGATTTCAGGCTAACTCTATAGTTCTGATTTTGTGAGACAAAGATCTAGAAAGGGTGTACCACTGAGGTGGGAGTGTGCAGAGGGGCGGTGTTACTCCGGGAATTCTTTAAAAGCTGTTTTTGTGGATTCTATTTCCTCTGTACTCATGAACCCTGCTCCGGGAAGGCTGCAGGAAGGACTTCTGGTGTTCTCATAGGTTAAGCAGTACATATCTATATCCATTCCAGTCAAGGAGCTATCTTACTTAAATAGGTCAGATCTACTCAAGTAGAAAGCCACATCGCTGCTAACAGTCTTGGGCCATCTTGGATTGATCTAAATGGAGGAAGGAAACAAGCAATTAAAAAATTAATTAGATTAAAAAATTAAATTAATTTAAAAATTAAACGCCTACTATGTGTCAAACACTGCTCTTATTATCCTCACAGCAACTCTGAGAGGTGAGTGTTAGTATGATCCCATTTTACAGTTGAGGAAACTGAGGCAGTCAGAAGTGAAATGACTTGGTCAGGGTCACAGCTAGAAACGTCTAAGGCTGTATTTGAACTGAGGTCTTCCTGACTCCAAGCCCAGTGCTCTATCCTCTGCACCATCTAGCTGCCTGCATCTTGACTGGATCACCCAGATAGAATCAGAGGATCAGGACATTTAGAAGGGACATTAGAGTTCATCTATTTCAATACTCTAATTTTGCAGGTGAGGAAACTGAGCACCAGTAGCTTGCCTAAGGTAATAGTAGTAGTAAGTAGCAAAGCCAACAAATTTCAGATGGTGGTGAAGTAGAAGCCCATGTCTCCTTATATATGTGTGTATGAGTACTCCCCTGACATTCTATATATTACTCATAAATATTTGTCATCAGCTTAGAGGGGATGAGAATGTCCATTGGAGGCAAGCCTTACATTTTAGTGGAATAGAGGAATAGCTATTTGCTATAGTTGGGGGAATCCTGAGGACATCCCCTTCCCCCAGGATGCTCCCTCTCCCCTTACCTCTGATTGGTGAACCTGTCATATTATTCACAGAGATAAAGTTCCATTGGAATCTTGAAGGATTTTCCTCCTCCGCATCTCCCAGAACTACCCCACCCCAGCACTTAATGCAGTGTCTGGCACATAGTAGATGCTTAGTAAATGTGAGTTGACTGACTGTACACCCACCCTCTGAGCTAAGGACTGCCCCTCTATCTCACTGAAAAAAATCAAGGCCATCAGCCAAAAGCACCATCTTTTTTTTCCTTTTTATGATCTGGCATCACTCAAAATCTCCCCAAAACATCCCAAGCTCACATGAAGAGGTCCCCCTTTTCCTTGCCAAGGCAAACCCTGCCTCTTCATCCCATCCTATCTTGTCTTCTCCAGCAGACTGCCCTCTCATTTTCAATCTTAGATCTTCAATCTCTTCCTATCTATCCTTGGTGCCTTGGCTTCTTTTCTTATTCTCTTCTAACCCTACAGGGATTTCTGACCTCATCATTTCAACTAAAACTATCCCCTCCAAAGTTACCACCAATCTCCTCATTGCCAAATCTAAAGGCTTTTTCTCAATCCTTGTCTGTTGACTTTTCTGCATCATTTGACACTGTTGAGCACCTTTTCATCCTACATAAGATCCCTCTCCAGGGTTTTCTTAAAAAAAAATACATTCTTCTTCCCTGATTCTCCTCTTACCCCTCTGACGACTCCTTCTCAGTCTCTGCTAATGCATCTTCTAAATCATATCCCCTAATTGTGGGATATGATATGATAGCCTCTGCCCTAGGTCTTCCTAAATGCTTACTAAATGTTTTGCTTGTTGATTGACTGACCAATGTGAGCCAATGAAGGGACCTTACATGTAATCTAGTCCAGTTACCCCATTTTATAAGGAGGAAGTTGGTGCCCAGAGAGGGAAGTTAGTTGCCCAAGACCACACAATAACTCAAGGGCAAAGCTTAGACTAAAAGCTAGGTTTCTTGACTCTTGCACTCAAGCTAGTAATTAAGAATGAGATCCTGAGGGAATGGGATAGTTATAGAGGGATGCCCATGCAAGAAGGAGGTACAGGGACACAGAAATGGGAGGTGGGCAGTCACCAAAGACAAACCTCCCCCATTGCTGAGGATGAGCTCAGATATGAGGTAGCTAAGACATGGAGTAGAAGTCTGCATATCTTTAGTGACATGGGCAAAAGTTGCAGCACAGGGCTGGTGGCCACTCAGAGGCAAAGTGCCTCATGGGATCATAGCTCTGGAGCTGGAAAGGACCTCCAAGGTCACCCAGTCTAAGCCCCGGATTTTATAAAGGAGGATCTGCAGTCCAGAGAGATCAAGTCCAAGGTCAATAGGCAATAAGTGATAGGGACAGGATCTGAAACCTGTGGTTCCAAAGCAATAATGTTTTCTGTTCTTCATCTAAACTGACCCTGTAGATTTTCCTGGTGGTAGAAAATTGTTTGGGTGGGTTGGTGGGGGTTCTGGATGCTTCATCTGTATCCTTGGACAGGTCTCTGCATGAAGCTTTTATCTGGTCTCCCATCTCATTACCTGAGAATCAGGGAGCCCCATTAAGCTGGATGAGCCACTAATGAGCTGGCTCTAGAAATGCCAGGTTGCTGTCTGTCTGCTGCCCACTGTTTATTTGTCTGAGAGTAGAGTCTCATTACCTGAGCAAGAAGACAGCTGGGTCTAATGATGCAGCAAAGGTCTACTGCTATCACTCTCCACCCCCTCACCTGAGAGTGACCTGCTTCTCTGGCTACTGGCTGACCTCAGCCTGGGGGCTCCAGTGAGGGCCTGACACTCCCCAACTTCACCTCATCAAGAAAAATGACGGAGGCCTCCCTGCCCCCACCTTGGATCCTTGGCCTTGGCGGGGGAATCAACACCTTATGTTCCAGTTTCTTCAGTTTACTCATCTGCAAAATAAAGGAGTTAGATTAAAAGACTTCTAAGTCCCCTTTCAGCTCCAAATTTTATGATCCTAGGCTACAAGAGACACCTCATTGGTGGATACAGGAAAGAAAGATAATTTTCATTAGCCTTATCCAGTGATAGCAATAAGACCAAGGTCATGACCCATATGGATTAATTAGCTTCTCACAAATGAAAAAAGAAAAGAACTCTGTTCTCAGTTATGGATGGATTCCTGAGCCATTCCTCATGGGTAAGAATGGTGAATGGTTTGGTATAAGCCCTCTTGAACCCTGGAGATGAATATCCATGTATCTGTGGCACTAAGGAGATCTTGGGAGTAGTTTCAGTACACAGGGTACACACAGGGCACAGCCCCTCATGGTCTAAGTGTGAATGTAGCATAAGCGAGGTGTAGTTTAGTGGAAAGGGAAAAAAAACAATGGTTCCGCTTGTCTCGGCCATCTTTGGGAACCCCTGGCTCATCACTCTGTGCATGTCTATGAGCCCATTATGAGCTCAGTATTTCCAGGTCCACCTCGGTTCTCTGAATCAAAATGTGCCAGGGAGGCAGCCCTTTGGGCTCCATTCCCCAGCCTCTATAAGCCAATCAATATTCATTTTTTAAGCACCTATTATATCCCAGGTAAGTGGTAGGTAGAAGAGAGACAAAGAAAAAAGGGAAACAGTTCCAGCCCTCAAGGAGCTTAGATAACAGGAGAAACATCATATATACATACATATGTATATAAAACTTCTCCAGAACACTGTTTAGGGGTCTCTTTCCTCTATGCTTTAGAAGACAAGATGTCCTTGGTCTCCAACTCCTCACCACTTCCCAAGTATTCCACTGACTCTCTCTTCTGCTTAAGGGTCTAGTGAGTAGGCCCCTGGGATTTGGCACAGGAAGCCCAGTACCATGCAAAGAGTACCTAGCCAAGAGGCAGGAGACCTGGGTTCTAGTCCTCCCTCTAATATTTACCTCCTGTGTGGGCTCTTAACTCCCTTATCTGTAGAATGAGGGGTTCGGGACAGATGACCTCCAAGGTCCCTTCTAGCTTGACACCCATAATTCGATAATATTTAGGCTGTTTGATTCCAGAAACAGGCACTGAGACATGAGCCAGGTCAAACAAAATCAGCAGATCAGCCAAAATGCAGACAGATCAGCATTGAAAGAAACCAGCAGTCAGAAAACTAACTAACTATATGAGAGGTGCTGCTTGGTTCCCTGATCAGACAGTCAGCTCACTACAGTTAGGGAGTAGCTAAAGTCTTGCCAGCATATGGCGAAAAGTCAGATGTTAAACATTAGCTGTTGACATCTGAGACATCAGGGTAGTTCAATGGCAGTCCATGTGTTGAAAAACTGGGAATCCAATGAAAGGAGGAGGGAGCTCAGACACTAAAGAGGAGGTAAGAGACAGAAACAGACACTTAAACACGAGCCAGGTAAAACAAAATCAGCGCGTCAGCCAAAATGCAGACAGATCAGCATTGAAAGAAACCAGCAGTCAGAAAATTAGGAGTCATTCAACAGTGAAACTCCAGCAGTCTATAGGGAAGAAAGACTGGCTGAAGCACAACATTTTTCTCTCTGCAGAATATCATTAACGATGAGCTAACTCCCTCCTGAGGCCACCATTCCACGAACCCGAGATGTGCAAAGGACTTCTTGCACCTGGGGTCAATTTAGTTTGTCAGAGAGTATCAGGGCAACATCTAGAGCCAGCTAGGTGGCGCCATCATGCACGGAGCACCAAGAAGACTCATCTTCCCAACTTCAAATCTGGCCTTAGACACTTACTAGCTGTGTGACCCTGGACAAGTCACTTCACCCTGTTTGCTTCAGTTTCTTCATCTGTAAAATGAGCTGCAGAAGGAAATGGCAAACCACTCCAATATCTTTGCCAAGAAAACCCCAAAGTGGGTCACAAAGTCAGACATGACTGAAAAATGACTGAACATCAGAGGGACACAGACCTAAGGACAGACATTAAGTGTCCCCTTGCTATGCCCTGGCAGAGAGACAGAGACCCTGGAACAGACAGGAATAGATACCCTAGGACAGCCTCTGTTGGCAAACCCCTAGGGACATGGCCACTAAAGGAAGGGGAAGGGAAGGCCAGCAGGGGTGAATGGATGGTGGATGGGAGGAGACAGAGTGGGCTGGACTGGGGAAAGTTCACCTGGAGGTCAACAAGGACTTAGGATTCCCCCCAATTAGTTGGTCCCCCCAATTGAAAGGTATGTTGTGGGTCCCGAAGTCCAGTGGTATGATGGGTCTTTCCCTTCTCCCTCTTCTCTCTTGCCTAGCAAGGTACAGTTGTTCAGGGAGAAGATCCTAGGACCATAGTTCTAGAGCTGAGAAGGACATTGGAGATCATCTGATTCAACCCCCTCTTTTGACATATGAGGAAACTGAGGCTCAGGGAAATTAGATGACTTGCCCAAGGTCACACAGGTAGTAACAAAGGCAGGATTTAAACCCATGTCTTCTCACCCCAGAGCCATTGTTCTTTCCACACTGCTGTCCAGTCCTGAAAAGGGGCATCCCATTCCCAAGAGAATCCAGGCTATATTCCCTGTAGTACACA
Source organism: Vombatus ursinus (assembly GCF_900497805.2). Classification (NCBI taxonomy): domain Eukaryota; kingdom Metazoa; phylum Chordata; class Mammalia; order Diprotodontia; family Vombatidae; genus Vombatus; species Vombatus ursinus. The sequence goes on along the minus strand of NW_020954546.1, from coordinate 18,193,736 downwards.
GTTTATGGCCCCAACCCCTGCCCTTTAACCACTATGAGAAGTCAGATGGGGAAGTAGGTGTAAAGCTAAGGATATGACAGTAAGTTAAAATGGATAGGAGCTATGACAAGGAGAAACTGGAGGAATTGGCCTGTGACTGGGCAAAGGACCAGCAGTGGATTGTGGCATGGGTAGCTAGCTGGTAGAGTACTGTGAGCCCAGAAGGATTCTGGGGAGAAAGTGTGTCCTTTAAAATGCAGGTGCCCTGGGGCAAAGTTCTAGTTTCCTCAGCCTAGTTATGGACCTGGATCTCATAATCAGGAAGTCCTTCCTTGAATCAAGCAGACATATATTTTTCTATACATTTCACCCATTGATGTCCTTCCTGAAGAGGAAAGAGCTTGAACACTTGATGAGATATTTACTTGTCCTCCAAGGAAAGACATAGGAGAGTAACAGAAGAAGACGTAGTTACTTGTCCTCCAAGGAAAGACATAGAAAAGTCACAGAAGCTACTCAATAACAGATTATCCAGAAGGGTCAGAGGAAGAGTAGAGAGTAGTGGTGGTGGATGATTTGCTGTTCAAGGATACTGAGCCATCTGTTTGTGGATCTGATAACAAGAAAAGAGAGGTCTGTTGCCTTTCTGTGGAATATATCCAGGAAATGAAAACTTCCTAAGACCTAAAATACCACTGACTTCTGGCCACAAATAATACTGATGAAAGGAACCCAGAAATTATCACCAAAGACTGTGAATTCTTAGGCAAAAATCTGAAGGGTACAGTTTGTGTTTGTTTCACACCGCCCACAAAAGGCAAGGAATATAAATGAGAAATTGATTTGTAAATTTAACAACTGACTTAGAAGGTGGTATGTGAGAATTAAATTTGGGTTTCTAGACTGTAATTTAAGATATAGGGATGACAGACTCCTGGCCAGGGATGGAGTGCACATTATGAAAGCAAGTAAGAATGTGCTTGCCTGATTTCTTGCAAATTGAATCTGAATGGCTTTAAACTAAGAATTGAAGAGAGAAAACTGCCTAGACATATTCACTAAGTTAGATACTTAGCAGTGGTATCAAGCTCAAATAGAAATGGGGACCACTAATCTGTACATAAGGACCTCTGTGGTCTACATATTGACTTAGTTTTAAAATAAAACATTATCGGGGGCAGCTAGGTGGTGCAGTGGATACAATACTAGCCCTAGATTCAGGAGGACCTGAGTTCAAATCCGGTCTCAGGCACATTACACTTACTAGCTGTGTGACCTTGAGCAAGTCACTTAACCCCCATTGCCCAACTCCCCACAATAAAATAAAATATAACATTATCTCTGTTTTGTGTTTTTATTTTTGTTAAATATTTCCCAGTTACATTTTAATCTGGTTCAAGCCATATCTGGGAGTGTTATGGGCCACGTGTAGTCCACATACCATTTGTTTGACATCTCTGACATGCTGTTGTTGTTCAGTTGTGTCCAACTCTTCATGATTACATTTGGGGTTATCTTGGCAAAGATACTGGAGTGGTTTGCCATTTCCTCCTCCAGGTCATTTGACAGATGAAGAAACTGAGGCAAACAGGGTTAAAATACTTGCCCAGAGTCACACAGCTAATAAATGTCTGAGTCCAGACACTTTGGGGGATCCATATTTCAAAAGAAAAACAAAGAGTAGGATCATATGGAATGAAATTCTATAGAAGTTGGTCCAAGAGGGATGTGGAAATAAAGAATGTAATCCTGAGGACACAAAGTATAGCAATACCAAACCATAGGAGAAATGAGCATTGTTCAAAAAGGCTGTAAGATTTTTAAAAATAAGTGCAGGAGACAGAAACAATGAAGGGTAATAGGTGATTAATATATAACAAGAAATTATATGTTAATATAATGATAGGTGGCATTAAAAAAGTGTCAGGAGTGCTAAACCTCAGAATGAACTTCGTCTGACAAGGCAAGCTAAGTTCAACAAAAAATAGGATCAAAGAATCAGTGGGAGCAACAAAAAGAAGGCAGAGCTACTCAAGTTTAATTTTGTTCTTTTCTCTGCTAACTTGAATGATCTTTGAACTGGAAATGACAGAACAAAAATATCTAAAAAGTGGTTGATGATCAAGATAAGTAAAGAAATTGGAAGACAGACCCCTGTTGCCCTTGATAAATTCAAGTCACCTGGCCCAGATGAACTGCTTCCTTGACAACAAAGTGTGCAAATTACAGAATATGAGCTTGACTTAGCTACTGAGAAGACTAGTGAATATCTAGAAAAGGAAGCAGAGATTGCAAAGAGCAAGTCAAGCTGCACTAACCTTATTTTCTTGGATTATTAAGCTAGTAGATCAGGGATAGAACTTAGATAGATAGTAGATAGAACTTAGTTAGGATTTAGCGCAGTTTTTGATAATCCTTTACTCCTCTTGAGGAGAAGATGGAGAGAAGTGGACTAGACCATCATCCAAATAGATAGTATAAGAACTGTTTGAATAGCTGGTCTCAAAGAGTCGCCATTAATAGTTCAAAGTCAACTTGGCAAGAGGTCTCCAGTTGTCTACTGAAGGCATCTTTGTTTAGTCCTGGCATTTTTTAATGAATGACTTCAATGATGATCTATATATGTTATGTCTATCAAATATGTCAATGATACAAAGGTGGGAAGGACAATTCAAACCCTCGATAACAAAGTCAGGATCCAAAATGATCTCGATAGGCTAGGGAACTGAACTAAATCTAATACAATAGAATGGACATTAAGATATACTCTGTTTCTGAGTTGGTTGATTTAGAAAAAACATGGAAAGATTTGGACTTCTGAAAGAAGAAGCTATCCACTTTCAGAGAAACAGATGACAAGTAGAAATAAGCACAGGATGGTATTACATATATGTGTATGAGTATATATGTGTGCATGTTTATAGATAGCTATGTATATGGAGAATATCTTTGTATGTATATATACATATGTATGTATGTATGTGTGTGTGTATCCACACTTAATTGTAGCCTTATTTTGGAGGCAGAAAATAAAGTAAAAAGTGCACAGCAGAGAGCAAAAGAAAATCTCCAAGGAAGCAAAGTTGATCAGCCTTTAAAACAATGTGTAGTATTTATTATATAGTTTTCTTGAAATGGAATTTTATTGCTTTATACTGAATTCCCTCATGCTCTGCTGTGTACACGGCAATGTTTTTCTTTTCTTATTTTGTACTTAAGTTCAAAATAAATTTTAAAACTTTTAAAAACGTATAAAATAAATTGTAAATCTTATAAAAAAGAGATATGCTCTGGCTCAAAAAATTAAATTCACAAGTGAAAAGTAAATGAGCTGTGGCTAGGTAAAAGTTAGCTTGAAAAAGATCTTGGGGCCATAGCCAGCTACCAGCTCAACAGAAGTCAGGCTGTAATCAATGACAGCAGCAACAGCAGCAACAGTAATGCCCCTGCCACTATTAAGATTTTTTTTTTCATTTTCCAGATTAAATACCTCCCATTTCTTCAAATGATGCTTAAATATATGACATGGCCTCAAGACCCTTTATCATTTTTCATGCCCCCTAATGTTGGTCCCAAGCTTGTTAGTTTCTTCCTCAAAATGTCACCCAGAACTGAATGTAATACTCCTAAAATGGTCTGAACAGAGCAAACTGTTGTAAGATCATTATCACCCCCCTAGTTCTGGACCCTACAATTCTATTAATGGAGCCCAAGATCAAATGAGCTCTGTGCCCTCCATTGTCACCTCTATTGTGTCCTCTTTTGTTGACTCAGGTTGAATTAGAAATCTCCATTATGTGGAGTGACAGAATCGCAGAGGGAAGCGACCTGACGGGTCAACTAGTCCAACCCATATCTGAATAAAAATATGCTTTGTGACCTCCTTCATAAGCACTTTGTGAGATGAAGGATCAATTAAAGTAGTGGCAATTAGTAGTGGTTTCTAGGAATGAGAAACCTATTTATCATTGAACTTCAGCCTCAGAGGTGGACATAAGATATACAGAATCATAGACTTAGAGCTAGAAGGGACTTGGAAGCCATCTAGTCCAGCCCCCTCATTTTGTTGGTGTTCTGTTGTGTCCAATTCTCATGACCCTATTTGTTTTTGGTTTTTTTTTTTTTGGAGTGGTTAGCCATTTCCTTCTCCAACTCATTATATAGGTAAGTGAGGAAACTGAGGAAAACAGAGTTAAATGACTTGTCCAGTGTCACACAGCTAGTAAGCAACTGAGACTGAATTTGAATTCTGGTCCTTCTGATTCCAGGAATGGCACTCTGTCCATTGAGCCACCTAGTTGCCTCATTTTACAGATGAGAAAACTAAGGCTCAGAAGTGTGCAGTGACTTCCCAGCTAGTAGTGTCTGAGTTAGGATTCAAATTCATGTCCTCCTGACTCCAAGTCTAGTGCTCTGTCCACTATACTCCATGACTTCTCCACATTCAGAGTCTGAGACTGTGGGCTCAGGGATAGAAAGGGAAGACAGGAGACATAGTCCTCAAATAGGACTTTCTTTAATAGGATAATCCTCTTTATCTTCAATCAGATAATTCTCTCTTTATAGGTTCCTTAGGCTGACTGGGCAGATGGAAGAAAGATGGAACACACACACACACACACACACACACACACACACACACACACACACACACAGAGCTTAAAGAGCTCCTGTGAGGTTCACATAAAATATAAGATCATAGCAGGAAGAAGATTCTGAGAAGTATTATACTGAAGCATGAGGTAGTAGATGGAATGCTGGGTCTGGAATCAGGAAAACCTGAGTTTTAATCTGTTCTAGGACACTTTACTGTATGATCCTGGCTAAGTCTTTACCTGCCTCCTTTTCCTCATCTGCAAAATAGGGAAAATAAATAGCATCTACCTCCCAGGGTTATGAAGATAAAAATGACATAATATTGTAAAGCACTTTATAAACTTTTAAAATATTGTCCTTATATAAATAACGTAAAAAAATAACATAATTATATTTTATAATAATAATTTATGATTTATAATATATGAATAATATAAACACTTACTGCTGCCACCTCGTGAACACAGACTAAACTGCAGCCATGTTCACTTCACTTTGTATCAAGTCATACAGGTCTTCCTATGTTTTTCTGAAACCATCCCCCTCATCATTTCTTATAGCACAATAGTACTCTGTCACAATCATATGTCACAACTTGCTCAGCCATTCCTCAGTTGATGACCATCACTTCCATTTCCAATTCTTTTCCACCACAAAGTATGAGTATTTTTGCACATATAGTTCCTCTTCTTTTTTCTTTGATCTCTTTGGGGTTACTGACATAGCAGTGATATTGTTGAGTCAAAGGGCATGCACAGTTTTGTAGCCCTGTAGGCATAGTTCCAAATCATTCTCTAGAATAGTTGGATCAGTTCACAACTTCACCAACAGTTCATTAGTGTACCTGTATTTCCCATATCCCTTCCAATATTTGTCATTTCTGATAGGTTTGAAGTGGTACCTCAGAGTTGTTTTAATTTTGCATTTGTCCAATCAATAGTGATTTAGAGTATTTTTTCATATGACCATAGATAGCTCTGATGTTTTCTTTTGAAAGCCGCCTGTTCATATCCCTTAACAATTTATCAATTGGAGAATGGCTCTTATTTTTATAAATTTGACTCAGTTTCCTATACATTTGAGAAAGGAGACATTTTGAAGAGAAATTTGCTGTGAAATTTTTGATATTACTTCATTGTCTATGGTACCTTTAATCAAAATATATCTTTTGATTAAAAAGATCTGATTATATTCTAATTAAGCCTGCTTTTGCTTTATCTTAGATCATGATTGCTACCCCTACCTTTTTTACTTCAGCTAAAATCATAAAGCTGAAATCAGCTGAAACATAATAGAATCTGCTCCATCTCCTTATTTTTACTCTGTATGTGTTTTTCTGTTTCAAGTGTGTCCCTTCTAAACAACATATTGTTTGATTCTGGTTTCTAGTCCATTCTGCTAGCCACTTTCTTCTTATAGGTGTGTTCATCCCATTCACATTCACAATTATGATTACTAATAGTGTATTTTCCTTGATCCTATTTTCTTCTCCTTATCCTTCTCTCTTTTTTTATCCTGTCTCTCCTCAAAAAAATCTAGTTTGCTTTTGACCACTGCCTGCCTTAATCTACCCTCCCTTTCTCTTATCTCCTTCTTCTCCTATTTCCCTGTTGGATAAGATAGATTTCTATACCTGATTGTGTGTGTGTGTGTGTTATTCCCTCTTTGAACTAATTCTGATAAATCTGAGGTTCAAATATTACCTTCCACCATTTTCCCCTTCATTGTAAAAGCTCTTCTTTGTGTGCCTCTTTAGTGTGAGATAATTTTCCCCATTCTACTTTTCCCTTCTTCCAATACATCCCTCTTTCTCACCTCTTCATTTTTTTTGAGATCATCCCAATATAATTGACTCACACTTCTGCCCTTTGTTCATGTGTACTTCTATCTTAATAATGATAAAAGTTCTTAGGAGTTATATGTATCATCTTTCCATATAGAAATGTAAACAAGTTAACCTTATTGAGTCTCTTATGGTTTATCTTCCATGTTTATCTTTTTGTGTTTCTCTTGAATCTTGTGTTTGAATGTCAAGTTTTTTGTCTGGCACTGATCTTTCCATCAGGAATGCTTGAGAATCCTCTATTTAATTAAATATCCATTTTTTTCTCCTGAAGTGTTATACTCAGTTTTGCTGTGTACAGTATCCTTTGTTATAATCCTAGCTCCCTTGCTTTCTGGCATATCATATTCCAAGCCCTCCACTCTTTTAACATGGAGCTGCTAAATCTTGTGTTATCCTGACTGTGGCTCTACAATATTTGAATTGTTTCTTTCTGATTCCTTGCAATATTTTCTCTTTGATCTGGGACTTCTGGGATTTGGCTATAATAATCTCGGGAATTTTCATTTTGGGGTTTGTTTTAGGAAGCAGTTGGTGGATTCTTTCAATTTCTGTTTATTCTCTGGATCTAAGACACCTGAACAGTTTTCCTTTATCATTTCTTGAAATATGATGTCTAGGCTTTTTTCTTGATTATGGCTTTCAAGCAGTCTAATGATTCTTAAGTTATCTCTGTTCAATCTATTTTCTAGGTCAGTTGTTTTTCCAATGACATGTTTCACATTTTCTTCTATTTTTTCCATTATTTTGACTTTATTTTTTTGTTGTTGTTGTTTCTTGATGTCTTATGGAGTCATTAGCTTCTAGTTGCTCAATTCTAATTTTTAATGGAATTATTTTCTTCAGTGAGCTTTTGTACCTCTTTTTCCATTTGACCAATTCTGCTTTAACTTTTGAGCTTCTTCTACCATTAGATCAATTTTGGTTTTTTTAAGGTATTATTTTCCTCAATATTTCTTTTCATAATTTTCTGACATCACTCTCATTTCTTTTTCCAATTTCTCCTCTACCACTCATCTCTTCCTTTAATTCTTCCAGCAATTCTTGTTGGGCTTGTATCTGATTAACGTTTTTTCTCTGACACTTTAATTGTAGCTATTTTCACATTGTTGTCTTCTAAATTTGTGTCTTGGTCTTCACTACCACCATAATAACTTTTTATGGTCAAGTTCTTTGTTATTGTTGTTGTTGTTTACTCATTTTCCTAGCCTATTTCTTGACTTTGAACCTTATGGTAAAGTTGACTTCTGCTCACCTAGGGATGGTGAGGCACTGGTCCCAACCTTCAGGTTTTTTTGTGCTACTGTTTTCAGAGCTAGTTCTGGCAGTCTGCAGGTTTTTGGTGTTTCCAAGATGGCATGATTCTCAGAGAGGTGTGGTCACTGTTCTTTTGGTCTGTGTTCTGGTCTTTAGCCAGGAAGGCCCCCCGCCACTCCCCTGCAGTTTTTTAAGTGCTAGTGCTCCTCTTGGCCCTGAGACTATGACCGGGGTCGCTGGTCTCCTGTAGCCACACACACTAATGCTCCTCTTTGCCTTGGAACTGTGACCAGGACCCCTGCTCCCTTGTGAATGATCACAAGTGCTCCTCCCAGCCTGGGAACTGCAACCCAGAACTGAGTATGGGCAATAGAGTTGCCAATCAGTGCCAGCTATATCCAGTACCAATGAAAATGCCAGTTGTAGCCAGTGCCACCAAATGGTCCCCTGTAATTTCTTTCTGACTAGATTATGACCCCCTTGCCATCTTTAGGCTGAGAGCTCCTGAAGGTACTATTGCTACCACGGCCACCACTGTCATGGTTGCCTTCAAGGCCCATTGCTGGTGCTGCCACTGTGTACACTATGGGCTGTACCCACCCCCACCCCAGTGTCACAGACCTCTCCTGCCAACTTCCTAAGTTGTTTTAGGCTGGAAAAATGCATCACCCTGACCTATTGTTGGCTCTATCATTTCAAAATTCTATTTGAGGCATTATTTTAAAGTTGTTTGGAGGGTAATGTTGGGGGAGTTTGACTGGATTGCCGCCTCTAATCCTCCATCTTTGCTTCATCACCCTATTCCCTCATTTTAAAGATGAGGAAGACAAGGGGCTTGTCCAAAGTCATTCAAGTAGGAAGTGACCAAGTCCATACTAAAACCTAAGTCAGGGATGTGCCAGAGCCAGCTTGTACTGGCTTATGAAAGCTGATTGTTAAATTTTCAGTATGAGCTACAAATCAGGGCTTGATTTATTGTTTTGTTAATTGTCTAGAATGAAGAAAGTGATGGGAAAATGTTAATAACGCAGATTAAACTTAAAAGTGTATCATGCATGCCATTTTTTTGGAGAGCTGGTTGTTAAACATTTACCAAGATACCATTGCTCCCAATTCATTACACCAAGAAATGTCCTTAGATCATATTTACAAAGTTGGCAAAGTTTGTGTCTGTCTCCCTGCTCCTAATCCCATGCCCCATACAACACAACGATTCCATTCTCTTTTCCTACTTTTTATAATGCCCTGTCTTGAATGCTTATGCGTCCCTTCTTGCCATCCTCCTTTCTACTTAGCCTTCAAAGCCTAACTTGGGTTAACTTTTCTGTGGAGCCTTCCCTGATTGTCCCCAGCTGAACTCAGTATTTTATATTCCTCTTCCCTATAGAACATATTTCACTTTGTCTAAATATCTTGTATTTATTCTTTATATGTATTTCTGCATTTCATTTTTTATTCTGAACTTAAATACCATCTAGAAAGATTATATTTCATACACATAATACAACATAAAGAGAGAATTGTACATGACAGGACACATTTCTCTGATGTATAGCTTGCTTTTCCTTTTAAGAATATGTAAGGGTGAGTGTCAGGATAGTAGATCAATCAAATCATGGGGACCCATTTAATAAGATATCTTACTCAGGTGAAAACAATTGATCTTAAGCTTTAGGCTCGATCAATAAATGAATCATAAACTCCAGACCATTGCTTAGTTGAACAAGAGTGTTTCCTATTAAATAAATAGCTCTCATTCAAAGTGATGACCAGTGAGAAGGACAGAATCCCCTTTCCCAAAGGGGTCTCTTCTAGAAGGCTGCTCCCAGATTGAACTAATTTGATTTGACAAACTCAGCTTTTTCAGGACCTTCAGGAGTGTGGCCAATTTTCCATGAATCTGTGGTATTATTGCTTCTAATTCAATTAAAGAAAGGTGATCACACTTTGTAAAGGGATGACAGGAAATTAACACCTTGGTGGTATCATCTGTGATTGCGTGAGGGCACCCTCCTGCCCCCGTGGCATTGGGAAGAACAGAGATGAAATAATTTGATCAGAGGCCAACTTCCTTCTTTAACATTCTCATTCTTACTATAGTCTTAGTGACTACACATATTAGTACTCTTAGGACCTAGATAAGCCCCTAGGCTGGTTGTCCTTGGGTCAGAGGTGTTGGTATGAAAAATGAACCTGCTGAGAGTTGGAGAGGCTATTCAGAAGAGACAGACATAGGATGAATTTTAGGGGCAAAGATAAGACAGGTTTCCCACCTTAGGCAACAAGCTTTTATTGAGCATTTCCTATGTGCTAAGCTAAGTACTGGGGATACAAATACCAGCAAAAATAAAGACTATTCCTGCCCTCGAGGTGCTTATATTTTAATAGAGGAAGATAATATACAAAAGGGAGCTAAAGAAAGGAGGGAAGGAGAGGTACCCAGGTAGAGGGGGATGGCCTCAAAGTCTGGGAGGTCAGAAGAAGAACCAAGAGAGGAATGAAGCTTTGCCACACTGCATCACTTCCCCCAAAAAAGGGTGTCCTGGGAAGAACTCCATAGTGGGAGAAGGGGGCTAACATGGTAGAGGGATGTTCCAAAATGAGAAGGCCTCAGGGGAAGATAAACATCCCAGGGCAAGGAGGTGCCAGGAACTGAGGGATGTTCCAGGGAGACACAGCAGCTAAGGCATGAGAACAAAGTTGAAAGAGTCAGAAGCGCAATTAGGAAGATGAGTTTTCTGACTCCAGGTCCCACACTCTATCCACTGCAGTGCCACCTAGCTGCCCTATTACCTCTAGGGGAAAATATAATTTCCTTGGCAAAAATCCTCCACAGTGTACCTTCTACCTACCTTTCCAGACTTGTTCTATACCACTCTTCCAAGACATGTTCCTATCAAAATGGACCTAAACTCGACATTCTATCTCACATCTCTTTGCTTTTGCATCGACCATCTGCCATGATTGTGTAAAAGAGGTAGAACAGGATAGCTTCTTATCAAATTGGGGGGTTTTCTTAAATAACCTGACAACATATTAGGGGGTGGGTCACTGTTAGTGTCTAATCAAATAGAAAAGTTGAACCTTATGGGATTTCAGAACATTGGCCATTGGATGAAGACACGTGACAACATACAGGAGATTCAGTGATTGGCTGACTAAACATCAGCCACATCCCTGTGGCTTTTAAAAGCAAAGTAGTCCTATTCTGCTGAGACTCAGCTTTTGAGGTCACTCCTAGCTCTCCAGAACTTGCTCTTCACCTTTTTCTTTTCATCTCTTACAGAAAGCAGCAAGGTAGGGAAGGTGCTTTCTCCCTTTCCCTATCAAGAGGTTGTAGAGGAACCTTGCTGGAGAAGCACATGCCCAAGGGAGACATGTATTTGCATGCAACCTACAGGGAATTTAAAGATATTCCTTTCTGATCCTCAAACTTCAGTTCAGAGGGTGATAGATTAGGAATTCCATAAATAGCATGATCCCAGAGCCCCAGCTTCTGCCAGAGAAATGAGATTGGACTTGAGTTTGCAAATTGAGGCACTGGATCTATTAGAGACAATATTTCTTGATCTATTCTGCTCCTTGGAGAAGGAAAAAGAGTCTCCATAGTTCCTGAGCAGGATCTTACTTAGATTACAAAGCTGTCTAAGGATTCTTTTTCTTCTAAAAGAGGATAGCATTACTCCAGAAAAAGTTTTCAGCTAAGCCAGAAGGTGGAAGCAGTGGCTACTACTGTGCCAGATAAAGCCTGTCCAGGCAGCCTCAAGCAGTGATCAGTGGGGCAGTATCTAGTAGACTATGAGAATAAGACTAACTAACTAAATAAGAATAAGTAGGAGCAGTGGTAAGACATTAATGACGCAGTAGAATGGCAGCATCACACGCATGATTGCTGCACTGTATGTGCCTTGGCCATGGTTCTGAGAGTTAAGTCCCCACGGGTATTTTGAGGCTCAAATGAGGTAAGGGATGCAAAACACTTTGCAAACCTTTAAAGAACTATGTAATTTCTCCTTCTCCTCCTTCTTTTCCTCCTCCTCCTCTTTCCCCTCCTCATTATTACTAGTTCTCCAATCTGGTGATGACTTAATTTCCAGAGCCTTCTGCTGCTGAGCCCAGGCAATGTTTATAGAGTAACACAAGGTTATACTGATAAATCATTAACAACTGGATTCTTTAGGGAAAAAACACATATACATACATATATATGCAAGTTTAAAGTTTAATCTGCATTATCAACACCTTCTTAAGCCTCAGCAAAACAATAATTTGAACTCTGATTTGGAGTAGATTTCCAAGGTGTAAACACTCATGCGGGGAAAATTTAATAATGTGTTCTCAAAAGTTGGTTAGAGCTACTGTAACCTGGTCCCACTCTATCTATAACTTCTATGGTGTCCACCCTCCCTGCTGATACTGGGTTTACTTGTGGCAGAGTGTGCCCAGAGTTTATGGAGAGAATGTTCTGTTGCTACTTGAGCACTGAATTTAGAGTCAAAATATCTTTGAGTTTAAATTCCACCTCAGATATTTACTATTTATATGACCCTGGACATGTCACTTAATGTCCCTCTTTCAGTCTCATTTTCTTCATCCATAAAATGGTGATAACAATAGCATCTAATGGATAGGGCTGCTGTGAGAATCAAATGTACACACATTTGTATGTATACACACTGTATATGTATATGTAGCATTATATAAATATATAAATGTTCACCATTTTGTTATTATGATGCAATTTTAATAAATGCCTTTACTTTGAGCTAATCTCGTCCACTGACTGATTAGAGAAAAGTAAAGACATTGGTGAGAGCTTGTAAACTGTTTAAGGGTATAGACCCACAGAATACCTTGAACATTGAGTAGTTAGACTTCAGGGACTTATCTTGAGAGCTGGTGGGCGGGGGGGGGGGAGCTGTACCTGAAATACAGTACTTCCTCATTTCCCTTTCTTGGAATCCCTAACTTCTTAAGAATCAGGCCAGGTGCCATCTCCTATAAGAAGGCTTCTTTAGTGCCCAATTATAAGTGATTTCTCCCTTCTCAATTTAGCTCATATTAGACTTTTCTATTTTCATCACCCCCTCAGTGCCTCCTCCCCATTTGCCCCACCCCCCACAGTACTATGTAAGTGTCTTGATGGCAGGTGGACTGTTTCATTTTGGCCTGTGTGTCCACAGAACCAGCACAGTGCCTGGCACAGAATAGGGACAGAATAGAAAAGCTTTGCTTGACTGAATTTCCTGAAAACAAGCTACCAGAGCTATTTCCACACTGCCATCTTGTGGGCAAAATTCAAAATGACCCAACTCAATGGCCACCCAAAAGAAATCCTTCTCTTAAAGTCTAACTCTGCAAAGTCTCAGCCCTATTGCTGATGGAGTTCTCATTACAATTCATTTCATTGAAGACCCCCCTCATCATTCCTACCCACCGCGATTCAACCCTTTGTGTCCTGGATATTCAAGCTGAGTAATGTGGCCTAAAATTGTTTCACTCAAAGTAAAGCTCACTTCCAGAGACAAAATTGTAAACTAGCTTCTTCCTCTTCTCCCTTCTCATTTGGACCATTTTTCCTGCTGAACAATATACCTTGACCTCAGATCTATCCCCCCCCCCCCCCCAAAGACCCTCCAGCTTTCAGAGGCAAGAAGTCTAAACCTGTCTTGGTTCTCCTCACTAAACTGCTTTTGACCCCATCCGAGAAAGCATGGCCATGGAAGAGAAGAGGATCCCTCTTTGCATTTTGACAAGAAAAACTAGTTTAACTTCTCTCCCATCCCTGTCTTAAACTCAAAAAGTCAGGCTGCATCTCTGGAAGGAAAAGGTTTTCAAAGGTCCACTCTCAACTGGTTGAAGCAATGGGGTCTAACCAATACTAATAAGGTTCCTTCTAGGTTGAGTAGAATTTTTTAATTTCTCACATATTACCTCATTTGAACCTCACATCAACCTGGGAAAGGATAGAGGCAGCAACTATTATCCTTGTTTTACAGGTGAGAGAAAGCATTTTTTAGAAGATGGTGTTTATTTATTGCATAGTCCCGCATTCATTTATTGGGTACCTACTGTGAACAGTGTGCATGGTGGGGCTAGGAAGATGGAGAGACACACATTTTATGCTGGAATTTGAACCCAGGTCCTGTGATTCCAAATCTAGCACTGGTCCCACTGCTCCATGCTGCCACCCCATTTGTGTTTATACTTCAAGACCTTACCCTAGACAGACCTTCTCTGTACCCTCTCTCCTGGTGATCTCATTAGCCCCTTCAGGTCCAAATCGTATTTTCATGCAGGTGACTCAAAAGTCTAAATATCCAAACCTCATCTCTCCTGAGCACATCTACCATTTCTACCTGGAGGGATGATCTAGAATCATCTTAAACTCAGAATGTCCAAAACCAGACTAATCACTCCCCTTCCCCACACCCACCCCTCACCTAAACATCTTCATTTCTGTCCAAGGCACCACCTCCTATCCTTCTAGTCACTATGGCTTGCACCCTCAGTTTCATCCTTCCTTCCCTCTCCCTCACTGCCCATGGTATCTTTGACTGGTTTATCATCCTTGTCCTTCATTCTTTTTTTTTCTTGGTTAGGCAATTGGGTTAAGTGATTTGCCCAGGGTCACACAGCTAGTAAGTGTTATGTGTCTGAGGCTGGACTTGAACTCAGGTCCTCCTGAATCCAGGGCCGGTGCTCTATCCACTGCGCCCTCTAGCTGCTCCCTCTTGTCCTTCATTCTTGAAGAGGACAATGACATCTGGGAAGTGGTGCCATGCCATGCACATGCACCCTAACCATGGATGGCCCCAAAGCTCTGACCTGAGCCCTCTTCTTTGTCTGCTCTCTCATTGGGTGACCTCATCTCTTCCTCTGAGTCCCATTGTTATCCCTATGAAGACCTATAAATCTGGTCTTAGTCTCTCCCATGCTCTGCTCCACTACCAACTACCTTTGGGCATTCTGAATTAAATGGCCTTTGGGTATCTCAAAATCAACCTGTCCAAAACAAAATATATTCTCTTTCCCCATGAATCTTTCCTTCTTCCTAACTTTTCTAGTATTGTTGAAGATACCACCTTGTTTCTAGTCACCCAAGTTGACATCTTTAGTGTTATCCTGAACTCCTCACTCTAACTGACCTGGTATCTAATCAATTGCTAAATCATGTCATTTCTATGTCAATGATATCTCTCATGTATGTCCCCTTTCCTTCAATCCCTGAGCCACCACCCTGGGGCAGGCACCTCTGGCCTGGAGACCATTACAACAGCCTTCTAATTTGTCTCCTTGCCTCAAGTCTCTCCCACCTCTAAGCTTTCTTCCGCTTAGCTGTGAAAGTCATCTTCCTAAAGTGAAGGTCTAATTAAGCCACTATCTCCCCATGCAATCAATTCCAGTGACTCCCTATTGCCCCTAGGATCAAATAGGAATTCCCTGTTTGGCATTTAAAGTTCTTTACAAACTGCTCCTTTCCTACTCCCCAACCTCCATATACATCATCTTTCTAGGTACTCTATAGTCCAGACACACAGTCCTATTTACAGTTCCTCATACTTGACACACCATCTCCTATCTCCATGCTTTTGCATTGGCTGTGCCTCATGCCTGGAATGCTCTTGCTCCTCACATCCACTTCTGAAAATTCCTGGCTTCCTTTAGGGCTGAGCTCATCTTTTCCAAGTCCCCTTAGCCACTAGTACCTTTCTATCCAAGGTTACTTTGTATCTGCTCTGTGTGTGTGTGTGTGTGTATGTGTGTGTACTTTCATATGTTCCTGGCACTGTAGGATCATAAATTTTGAGCTGGAAGGGACCTTAGAGGCTCTAGTCCAACCCCCTTATGTTACACCTGAGTAACCGAGTTGAGAGCAAGTGACTTGCTTAGGGTCACACAGCTGGAAGCAGGATTTGAACCCATGTCCTCCTGACTCCAAGTACAAACTCCTGTCCCCTATTCCATAATGCCTCTCAAAAAGAGATTTGCATCTCCCTAGATAGCAGGTAAGCTCCTCACATGTAAGAATTGCTTCATTCTTTTTTCTTCTTATCCACAGTGTCTAGCACAGTACCTGGTATATAGTAAGTGCTTAATAAATGCTTTGGGGACAGCTAGGTGGCAAAGTGGCTAGAGACAGACTCATCTTCCTGAGTTCAAAATTGGCTTCAAACATTTACTGTCTGTATGACCCTGGGCAAGTCACTTAACCATGTTTGCCTCAGTTTCCTCCCCTGTAAAATGAGCTGGAGAAGGAAATGGCAAACCACTCTAGTGTCTTTGCCAAGAAAACCTCAAAATAGGGTCACAAAGAGTCAGATGTGACTGAAAACAACTGAACACACATAATAAATGCTTGTTGATCAATTAATCGATACTTTCAATCAATTCACAAGTCTTGTGAATTCTCCCTCTACAGTACCTCTCATATCCATCTCCTGCTCTCCAATCACATGGCCAATATTGACATTCAATGTCCAAAAAGTTTCAATGGCTCCCCATTGCCTCCAGGAGACAATATCAGCTCCTTTGCATGGCATCCAAAGCCCTCCCACCTAGCTTTCTAGTCTAATTTCACATTCCCACACCCTCTGTACTTTCCAGCCAAACTGGCCTGGAACTGTTCCATTTCTGGAATGTCCCATTTCCTGCCTGCAGAGGCTGTCCCCCATGCCTTGATTGCACTCCCTTCTCATCCATTTTCTTGGAATCCTTCTCTCCCTAGATGATTCAAGTCAAAGACCACTTCCTATAGGAAGTCATTCTTCACCTTCAACTTATCATTCCCCCTGCCCCATGCTCTTCCCAGGATTGCTGGATATTTAGGGACATGGGCTGGATCTGTGATTTCATGGAGAAGGGGACCTCCCAGAAGACAAGACCACTTCTACCCCTTCTCCCAATTTTCTCTGCAACTTTGTCTTAGAGATTTGGCAGGAGCACTTAGAAGTCATGTGACTTGAGCCAGGCTGTATCTGTGGCAAGATTTGAATCAGGTCTTCAGGACTCCAAAGCCAGTTCTGCCCCTACTTTGTACATACTGTGTATATATCCTCCTTCTATGTGGTTTCTTTCTCCTGGCAATAGATTACAAGCTCTATGAGGGCAGGGACCGATTCATATTTTTGTCAATGTAACCTCAATGTCCAGAACAGCTTCTGGCACAGTAGGTACTTAATGAGTACTTGCTGCTGAAGTTTGTGCTGAATTGCTGAATCAGGTCATTCTGGCTCTTGCCCACAAGATGGCGGTGTGGAAATGGTTCTGAAGAGATTGCTCACCTTCAGCAAGAATCCTGTGGAAGTTGGATTCAGTGGGGGCAAAGTCGAGAAAATGTCTGACTTTTTTTCTCCTTACCTCTATTCAATTTCTGCCACTTCCCCTGAGTTTCCTGGAATCCAGTCCAAATCCCACGCTGGTGCCTATCCTCCAAGAACATTCCTTACCCCAGACTCCCCATAGAACTTTAACTAGGTCAGATTGACTAGAGATGCACCTCAGGGCACTGAAATGTGAAAGGGGATGGCTGCCAACAGCATTTCTAGGTGGTACCTTGGTACCTTCCTTGAAAATTGCTTCCTCAGTAGAAGCTCTGTGTGTGTGTGTATGTATGTGACTAAGAATTTCACATTCCCAATCCAGACACAGGTTATGTGGCTCTATGGGTGGCCATGTTGACAGAAGGGATTGGGTTTGGCTAGAGACCATTGCTGAGACTAAAGGAATTTCGCAGAGAATTTAGATGAGGAGGTGATTCATGCTGGGCTCCTGCTGAGGCAGATCAAGGTCAGAGTCACTGGCTCAGCTTGGGTATAATGGCCAGGAGGGGAGTGGAAGAGGAGGCAAATCAGATGTTTTCTAGGGAGGGGAGGAGTCATCTCCAGAAAGTTCTGATTGGTTTCCCACTGCTGAGGTCAAAGGCAGGTGGGGGCATTTCCAGAGAAGGGGCAAAGCAGAAGCAAAAGGGCACCATGTAGGGCCATAGATAGGGAATAGGTAACCTGTTGACTGAGCTAGAAAAACCAGAACATTTTTTTGCACTCCCATAAGGTTTTTTTTTGTTTTATTTTTGTCTTTACTTTTACTTTTATGTTCTTGATCACACAACTGCCTTCTCAATTTCACCAACTCAATGCCTAACTCTGGGCTTCCTTCATGAACTCCCCTACCCCAGATTCTGGGGTATTACCCCACCTCTGGCATCCACTCCAGAGCAGGCCATTTCACTAAGGTCAGAAATCCTCTATCCTGTCAGACCAACCACTGCAGCCTTAGTCTTCATCTATACAATGAGAGGGTTAGATTCAGTCTCCGACCTGCCCCTAGAGCCCACCTTCCTCAAGGAGGATAAGAAAAGAACAATGGATTTGGAGTCAGGAGACCTAGGTTCTAACATTGCCTTTGTTATTGTTAACATGACACATCAGACAAGTCACTTAATTTCCCTCACCTCAGTTTCCTCATCTGTTAAATAATTAAAGTAGAGGTCCTCTAAGGTCTAAATCTGTGTTGCTATGTCTTTCATGTACATCGTACAGTATGAGATCTCTTTCTCCAGCCCTTACAGGCATTTTTTTAAACAGAACTTACCTCAAACATAGGAATTGTAAGTTATGGTTCTGTATCTGGCCCCCTCCTGCCATCTAAACCTTCCAGACTGAGCTCTCTTCCATATGACCCCTCTAAATCCTAGGATCCTAGCTGTAGAGCTAACAAGGACCCTAGAGACCTTCAGGTCTATCCTCCTCTTCACTTTACAGTTGAGGAAACTGAGGCAGACTGAGGTCCTTGCACAAAGGTTACCCAAAACCAGTTAGAGGTGGAATTTAAAGCAAAGCCTTTTGACTTCAAGCCAGTGCTCTTTCCATTGTAGCACTGTACAATAATTAAGTCTGGCTTGGATAACAGTAGGACATTGAGTCACTGATCACACCTCTATAACCTGCTTGCCCCATGTGCTGTGAGTCAGAGATAGAAATGGGGACTGAACTGCCCCCAGGGCAGGCACAGCATCTGAAAGCCCCATGACCCTTGATGTTCAGAATCCCAAGTCCCCTCATGGGAACATTCAGCATTATTAGGGAATGCCATTACTCAGTCCCTCAGGCAACATCAATTTTCTCCCAGAAAATCTAACACATCAGCAGGCTTTGTTTTTTACTCCAGATTGTTTCTGGCCAAGCTCTAGGGGAACAAGTCGGGCCAGAACATACCCTACATGGGTTCTGGGGCTCATTTTGCTCAGTCTAGGCTAGGATCTCAAAGAAATTACAAGGAAGGCTTTGACATCTGTCTTCCCGTGGCCACTGACTGTCTCAAGAAGTCAGCTGGGGCTGTCAGGAAGTTAGGAGCCTATTAAGAAGCTAATGAAAATCCTGACTTCTTTGGTCTTTCCCAAAAGTTTCAACCTGACATTTGAAATGGGAGCAGGGAGTGGAGAGAAAGAAAGAAAACCAACCTTCCAAAATGGAAAGGGAATCTGCAGCAAGAAAAAGATGATATTCACAGCAGCTGTTCCTTCTAGAATCAGACGAAATGCAGTCATCGAATTATAGAACTTTATGGTTGGAAGGGACTCCCATGGCTAATGAGCCATGTGGATGGACACACCAAGGAATCCCCACTGTAACCTTCCCGACAAGGGGTCATCTACCCAGTCTCTGTTGGAAGACCTCCAAGGAGGGGACCTCACCACCTCTTCAAGCAGCCTATTCCATCCTGGGACAGCTTTAACTGTTAGGAAGTGGTTTTTTTTTCTGACATCAAGCCTAAATCAGCCTTTTTATAGCTTCCATTCTGGTGAGGGAAGTCAAACCAGGGTGCTCCTGGAGCTGAAGTGTCTTGGGGGGTAAAATGCTGAGATCATCAATTACTTGATCCAGAAAGAAGCAAAGTATGTTGGGCATGCACATCGTTCAATCAGGGGACATTCCGGGACATCATCTTTGCAGTTTTTAGCAGACTGTGGGTAGAAAAAATCACATCAATAATGGTTTTTTCCCCTATGAGACAAGATTGATGACTCTCAATCTGAAAATCTACCTATTTAAAATCCAGAAAAGATCAGGAAGTTGCCCTGAAAATACATTGGAAATCTCCAATGGGTCAGAATTGGAAACCGAAGTCCCAGGTTTCTGGTCCTGTGGTCAGGCCCCTGCACATTCTCAGAGCCACATGGCACAGTTGTATAGAAAAATAGTTTCAGAGCTGGATATTTCATTACATCAGTGGTCTCCTCAGCATGAATACTCCCTCCAAGGGGACAGATTGCAACCCACTCCCTTGTGCCCATCCTAGATGACTCTTGTCCAGGTCCCCTAATAAAACAACCATGGCCTATCTACCCAGCATGCTAAGCTTTCTTCTGTTCCTGTACCTGTTGAGCTCCAATGGAGCTGTCCATTGATTATTCCCTGCTCTCAGTATATAGTAGGCCTTTTTCTGGCCTTGTATTTCTCTACTGATGCCTTTGTAGATGTGTTTGTTCTTGCTGTTCTTTGAAGTAAATATGCCTTTGTCAAAGGTAATCCAATGTTAAATGGTTAAACAGAACCGAGGTACACTGGGTCCTTAAAAATGGAAGGAACAAAGTCAGTGTTTGTTCCTGATGGTAGATAAGGAAAACTCCCTAAGCCGTTTGGTTACCTGAGAACCCTAAAAGTAGTAAGATGTAACAATCCTGGGCCCTAAGAGAGTAGGGCCAGAGCCAACATGTTAAAAAATACAATGGAATGCAGTCAACTGACCTGTGTATACTGAAAGTGCCAATCATGCCATTCTTTCCACCCTTGCCAGGGTAGAGTCTCCTTCTCACTGGTCCTAGACTCAAGGGTTAAATGAATAGAAATTTCACCTGTTTAAAGCTGTCTTCCCAACTCCCACTAGGTGTAAGGATGGAACATCCTCAGGCACAATGGCCAGAAGCTCCATTTCTCCTCCTGGCTTGACTGGCTCCAGAATTCTTTTTCCACTGAAGCCTCTGATTCTCCAGGATCTTTGGACAGGAATTCACTTCTCCACCCGTGACCACCATGATTCACTTTAGGGTCTAGATCATGTGTTCTTGGTCATACAAGTATGAGAGGGAGTTGCTTACTCCCCTCTTTGATGCCAAGGAAGAGGTATGGCCACAGGTCATGACCTTCCCCTTCCTCGGTCTCTTTCTCAAGGGTTTCAAGCTTCATCTTCAAAGTCCATGTGACCACCAATATCCCTGTGTCCTCTCATATGGGGCCTTGACTCCAGAATCAGAAGATTTGAGTTGAAATCCAACCATATGACCCTACACACCTCACTTTTACCTCCCTGGGCCTTAGTTTCTTCATGTGTAAAATGAAGAGTTGGGACTAAAAGGCTTCTCTGGTCTCCTCCAGGTCTAGGTCTACAAGTAGTTCTATAATCCCATAAGTCACTTTCAGGATTCATGTACTCATTGGGCAAAGCCTTCTAGGAGCTGTTATCCACAGAGAAAAAAAAATAGCAAATCCCCAGAAACAGGTTGGCTGGATGTAAATCCCCAAAGTCACCCAGCTGATGGGTAGGGGGTTTCTCCACCCTCTGAGTAGCACTAATTGCCTTCTCTCTGGATGCCCCCAATCCCTCTTCTCCAATACTTCCCTTTTCCCATTTTCAGTCAGCACCAGTGACTACCCCTACTTTCTATCATGCATATTTCCAGGCAAACACTACTGCTTGTCCCAAATCACTCACATGGAAGGGGGAAGGGAGAAAGAGGAAAGATCCAAGCACCTTTTTCATCTTTTCCTAATTAAAAAAGGAAAAGAAAATCTTCTGTAGCTATTCTTCACTTCCTTCTCTCTCATCCCCAACCCCATCTCTACCTATTAAAATTCTGCCCATTCTTCAAGTCCCAGCTCAAATGCTTTTCTTTCAGGAAGCCTTCCTTGATGTCCATCCCCAGAAATCCCCCAGAGAGATGTAGTCTCTTTCTCCTCAGAGTCCCCACAACAACCAACCAACCAATTAATCAATCACCAAATGTTAACTTTGTGCCTGAAACTTGATTAAATAAATAAGTCAATCAATGGAAGAGCATTTTTAAGTGCCTACCATATAATAAAAAGAAGACGAAGAATAGCTAACATTTTTATAGCACTTACTAGGTGCCTGGTACTGTGCCAAGCACTTTATAAATATTATCTCAATTGATCCTCACAACAACCTTGGTAAGTAGATGTTATTATTATCACCATTTTACAGAAAAGAAAGTGTATGCCAGATGTTGTGCTAGGTGAAGGGCATACAAAGAGGAATGCAAGAGTCACTGACTACCCTCTTGAAGTTTAGAAAATCTAAATAAAGCAAATGTAAGGCAATATGGAAAGTAGGTGGCACCATTGTGCACAGAGTGCTAGGCTTGGAGTCATGAAGACTCATCTTCCTGAGTTCAAATCTAGCCTCAGACACTTTCTAGATATGTGACCCTGGGCAAGTCACTTCACCCTGTTTGCCTTAGTTTCTTCATCTGTAAAATGAGCTCCAGAAGGGAATGACAAACCACTCTAGTATCTTTGTCAAGAAAACCCCAAATGGGGTCACAAAAAGTTGGGTACAATTGAAAACAACTCAACAATAACAAAGTAATATGAGGAGGGGGACCATAGTAGCTAGGGAGATCAGGAAAAACCTCCTGTAAGAGGAGAGCCTGAGCCAAGCTTTGAAGAGAGCTAGGGATCCTAAAAGAAGGAAGAACATTCCAAGAGTGGAAAATAGCTCATACATACAAAGATGATGGATAATAGAAATCTGCCTACAAGGAATAACATCAAGTAAGATGATGGGTTGGAATGGAGAACATTTAAGGGGGGATAATGTGTAATAAGTCTAGAAATATAATAACATTTAGCACTTCTAAGTTTGCAAATATCTCATTTTATCATCACAAAAATCTTAAGAGGTAAGTGCTATTATTATCCCCATTTTACAGATAAGGAAGCTGAGGTTGAGAGAGTTTAAGTGACTTATCCAGGGTCACCCAGCTAATAAGGCAGGATTTGAACTCAGATCTTCCTAACGGCAGGTGCAGCACTCTCCACTGCACCACCTAGCTGCCTCTATTTAGGCTGAAAGCAGATTGTGAAGGGTTTGAATACAGAAAGAAGAGTTTGTATTTTGTCCTCGAGGCATTTGGGAACCTGCAGCATTTTCCTGTATCCTTTTTAAGTGCTTACTATATTTTCCCTTGAATTATAGTTATTTCAGTATATACTTATCCCACATGCTGGATTATCAATGTCTTTATTAAAGCTCTGAACTTGACAACGATCTTTTAAATGTTCTTTGCCCTGGGATTCACGGTTTGGGTGCCTGCCAAGTAAGGGCCTTCCTTGAGTGTGGTAGGGACTTCAAAAATGCTGGTAATGGGGCTTGAATCCATAGGCTTTTCTGCACTCTCTCAACTGCTCTTGGGAGGATCATTCATCCAAGACACAAACTCCAGCCACGCTTGACTTCTTGAGGTGCTCAAAAGTCTTTCACAAGGGATGATGAGGTAGCTACCAGGAGAGAGTCCAACTCTACAGGGAACTGCTCTTTGGGCCATTTGAGTCTATGGGATGGAGACGACTCCTTGGGAGAAGAAAAACAGGGCAAACAGATCAGGAGAGATAGGAGCTGAGAAAGAGGAGGTCTCAAAGAGACTGAGGCCATTTTTGAGCAGGAAGTACCATGGAGGGTACTGTTTAATAATCTCCTGCTCTGCCCTTTGAAATCCCACTATAAAATGTTGGAAATGAAGGCTCTTGACTCCTAGTTAGGGCCCCAGGTTTTTGAGGTGGCATAGTCAGTAGAAGTATGGAGACCTATGTTTTATATGTGTGCATGTATGTACACAGTGCATGTATATGCAATTATCAAATATATCCATTCACATATGTGAATGTTTCATGCTTGCATACACATATCATATGTGCAGTGCATATTTCATACACATAAGGCCCGTTTCATGAACATATGCATTACATATGTGTATTTTAATATGTGTGCATTTAACCACATTTCACGTGTGTGCATATACATATATGTATGTTATATTTAAGGTATATGTTTCATGTGTGTGCATATTTATCTGCATATATGCATACACATATTTTGTGTGTGCACATTTTACATATACATATGTATGATTCATGCATGTGCATATTTTGTGTCTATATGTCTATTTCCTTTATGCATGTGTGTATTCATGTGCACATGTATATGTGTCTGTGTGTGCACACATTGTTTTTTTCACTGCCATGTCAGGTTTATAGTCCACTAAGGCTCCTGGATCTTTTTTGACACAAACTCTATTAAATATACATGTTAAATTGAATGTTTACATTAATTAAAATACAATTAAATGTATATATTGCTAATATATGGTTTTCTAATTCAATATGCCACACACAGGGAACCATATATCTGGGAGAGTAGTCCCCGATTCTATTTGAGTTTGACACCACTGGTCTAAGGGAATCCAACTTCCCTTTCTATGTCTTGCAAAACGTCTCTTAGGTACTATATTCTAAAATTATCCTGCCAATCAAAGTCAAACTTGTTTGATTCAATATGATCAATCAAAAAACATTTATCAAGGGCAAATTATGTGCTAGGCCTTTGGATGCAAAAACAACAATGAAGCCTTAGCTGTCCTCAAGGGGCTTACATTCTACGGGGTGGGGGTGGAGAAGAAGCAATATGTGTACATATAATTATATGCAAATATATCACATCTAATTGCATAGGAAATACATACAAGATAAATAGAAGGTAACATCAAGAGGAGGAAACATTACTAACAGCTGGGAATTGGGAAGAACCTTATGTAGGAGACATCACTTGAGCTGAGCTTTCAAGTAAACTTGGGAATCTGAAGGGTAGAGGTGAAGAAGGCAAGCATTGCAGGCCTGCAGAGTCAGTGCATGCGATGGAGTCAGAAATTGGTGTAAATAGGGTCAGTCACAGGAGGATAGTGTGAGGCCAGCTGGGACAAGGTCTTCTTGGAATTGGGCTGTTTGGGAATGTAGCCCAAAGAGGCCACATTCTATCCATCTAAAGCTAAATCCTAGAGAAGTCTCCCATTTGCAGCATCTTATTACAGTAATTGATTCATTTTAAGCCTAAGGAGTAATATACTCTATGTGAAAATCTAGAGATGGCTATCTCCAGGCCTCCCCCAGAAAGTACTACATGACATCTATTTCCTCTGCTTCTTGTCCCTGGGCTATCACTCCTAGGGACCTTTTGGTATCATATCTTTCTGGAGTCTGTCTCCCTCTGCCTCCTAAAAAGATTGTGGGGTGTGTGTATGTGTGCGTGTGTGTATGTGTGTGTGTGTGCTCGAGCATGTGTATGTAGGGGGAGGAGGGCTGGGTCCCCATCTCTCCTGATGTGACTGGACCACCTTGTTTGATAGTGCTACTATATTATCATCACTGACCTCCCCAACCATTTTTGTCCCAGTTGAAAGCATCTAATTACGGCTCTGATTTCAACAAGTGTAAAGAGCATGGAGAACCTTCCAATGACCTTCAAAAATTGCATTGTGATTATAGGATACCACGTGTAAAAATTTCTGGTTGGTCTCTCTGTTAAAGGAAAAGGTGCAAACTAGAGAAATGCTTCCAATCCATTTCGTTACAAAGAGTAATCTTGAAAGGATGCAAGAATGCTTTGAGGAGACAATACCTAAAAAGCCTCTGAACAGGCAGAAGGGAATTCAAACTGTCAGGAAGATGGAAGGGTAGCCATAGGGGGAGAGGAGCAGAAGAATGTGACACAAAGAAGGACGAGTAAAAATTGTTCTGTACAGTAGATTTGAGGCTTTTCCCGTAAGAAGATGCACCTCCACCTTTTGAATGTTTACATGAATGAATGAGCTTTTATTAAGTGCTTATAAACACTTTGCTAAGCATTAAGGATACTAATAGAAAAAGAGGATAGACCCTTCTCTCCAGGAGTTTATACTCTAATTGAGGGGAAAATTATATGCAGAGTGAATGGATAGGTTTGGAGGTCCTAATGATACAGTGGAAGGGGGTCTAATGAGTCATTAGTATGCATTGGGATGTCTGTCCCAAAGATTGAGGAGTATAAGGGGAATGGACCACAGTCACTGAGAAAGGGGGAAATGAACCTAAGGATCAGAGTAGAGTAGGAATTTGGGGTTCCTTCGGGCAAGTGTGAGGGTGGAGGGATCAGTGTCTGAATAAGAGAGACAAATAGGAAGGATGCATTGGCAGGAAGGTTGGGGTGGATGCTGGGTCTTCTTGGGGCCATAGATGGAGGTGGCAGACCTGCTTGGCACCAGTGCCAGCTACAAACCCTCTTGGCTCCCCTTTTCTCTGTTTTCTTTCTGTTTACCAATGAAAGGTAAGGGATTACAAGTGGGAGGGAAAGAAGAGAAAGTAATAGCTAATAAAGATGATGATGATATAAGAGAATGGGATCTGGACAAATTGCAGACAAATAAATGCCACACCTGTCCTCATAGACAGAGTAAACAGGATAAGTGCTAATAATAATATACTTGGCTAGAAAGTTAGAGATATGATCAAAAGGGCTTTAAACTGAGCATTTAAAGGAAGGGAAATTTTATTAATTAGCCAAGTGTTACAAAAGGTTTCATGGCATGGTGGAGAGGTACCACTTTCCACTCACCATTGTTTGGAGGGAATGGAAAGAAGATGATGGACAAAGAAACGGAAGAACACCTTTTGTACTTCTGTCTAATCTAAAAGGAAGAATGTTCTTAAGTCTTTGAAATATAGAAAAGTCATTTAGGGGGAAAGTCAACTTAATTTAAATGGAAGGATTCTAAGAGAATACCAACATGACCTCAGGGAGCTCTTGACACCAGACTTGGACAGCAGTAAGCCCTACAAACAGAACTATATTTATAAATCTGCATTAACTGGTGACTTTCTCTAGTGCAGGGTGGGGAAGAAGAAGAGACAATTCAGAACTTAAGAATGTAACAAAAAATAAATTAAAAAAAATAAATGTTGCAAAATTACAAAGTACAAACTTGGCCTGAAAGAACTGATAAAAGAAGACATCTCCTACTGTTGCAGTCTGAGAGGTTGAGACCCCTCAAAGACTGGAGTACAGGATAGGGTCATCTGGAAAGAATTCAGAGACTTAAGCATTCTTTAAGTCAAGGTGGCAAAGATTTATTGTTATGTTTTTCAGTGGGCAAGGATTCTTAAGGAACCTGCTACCTTAGAGGGGCACAGTTAAAGTTTATATAGGATAAAATACAATAAAACATGTGCCAAAAATACTAATTAGGTGATCCAGGGTGGGATCAGGGAGTGGTTAAGGAGTGGTCAGTTCTTAAAGGAACATGCACTTTGTGTATCTACTGCACAGGCATTTTACCCAGAGTTCACTAGGAAAAGCCCACGTTGGGGGGGTGGGGTGGGAGAGAGACACATGGAGGTGTGGTTTTAGGCCTGCTACATCACTAAGTTAACTAGAGGTCGGGGGTAACTGAGAGTTGTCCAATCTGCAATCAGTCAATGTCTTGTTTGACAAGATAGATGTAGGGAGTATACATATGTCTTAGGTCTAGAATACAGATAACGAGGAGTCCAGGATGTAGATAATGAGGTAGGGTGGTAGTATAGATAGTCCAGTGGGTGAGAATATCTTTATGACCCAGTGCAAAGCCAGTTTAAACTAATAATTCCTTCAGGTGCTGTTTGTAACTGCACCAGAGAGAGAGATAAGGGTCTTGCTGGAGCCCACTCATGAGTAATTGCTAGGCACAGTGTCCTTGGGTTGAGGAGAAATTGCCAGGGACAGTGTTTCTGAGGCTAGGGAGAAACATGGTCATGGAATTGGGATCCCAGTACAACCACCCGAGTACACCATCACTACCATTCCTTTACAGAGGTGCAAAGAGGTGTGGTGGGAAGGGGGTCCCCACTGGTATGGAACATTGCATTAAGTGTCAGATTTTTCTAATCTATTAGATTGGTTTTGCTGAATATTTTTTCTCTTCTTCCATTTTTTTTTGAAATTTTTATTTTTTGTTATAAAGGATGGTTTTCTGGGTTGGAGCAGGGGGAGTGATACAGAGGAAAATCTAGGTCGTGTAAAGACAAAAGAGATCAATAAAACCTTGTTTTGTTTTTTTGGTTTTTGCTAGGCAATGAGGTAAAGTGACTCGCCTAGGATCACACAGTTAGTAAGCGTTAAGTGTCTGAGGCCAGATTTGAACTCAAGTCCTTCTGACTCCAAGGCCAGTGTCATATCTACTACACTACCTAGCTGCCCCAGCTCTTTCTTTTTTTAAAGTGTTTCAATTAATGTTGCATTGCTACAACTACATGTAATTCGGAAGGAAACATCGGATGGAACAATATTGCAACTAGAAAGCAAGACATCTAACTTGGAAGTATACATTAAATTATGCTTCCCAAAGTCCACACTGAATTGGAGGGATCAGATATCACCACTGGGAACCAAGAAATTTAAGTAGAAAGGCCCTACTCAAATGAATTGCAACAAGTCCACATAGCACTCTCCAATTTGTCTTGTATTGCTCAAAATTACTGCAACGCTTCATGTGTCGCTAACAGAATCAAATATTATCACTAGTAACCTAGAAATCTAGGGAGAAAACACCTACAAATGCCAATTCAATATAGTTGCTGGCCAAACTCCAATTCATGTGGTTGTTATTGTTCAGTCGTTTCAATTGTGTCTGACTCTTCTTGACCCCATTGGAGGTTTTCTTGGCAGAGATACTGGAGTGGTTTGCTACTTCCTCCTCCAGCTCATTTGACAGATGAGAAAATTGAGGCAGACAGGGTTAAGTGACTTGCCCAGGGTCACAAAGCTAATAAGTGTCTGAGGCCAGATTTGGACTCAGGAAGGCTGACTCTAGGTGTTGCATTCTATGCAGTATGTCACTTAGCTATTATTATCATAAGTAAGCTAGAAATCTAACTAAAAAATCACATTAAACTACACTGTACAAAGTTTACCTGGATGCTTCAATTTTTGTTGGATTGTTCCCCATAAAAGCAGCTAGGTGGTACAATGGACAGAGTGCTGAGCCTGGAGTTGGAAAGAACTGAGTTCAAATCCTGTCTCAGATACTTTTGTGACCCTGGACAACTCACTTAATCACTTAATCTCTCTGCCCCCATTTCTTCAACTGTAAAATAGGGATAATAATAGCACCTACGTTACAGAGTTTTGGGGAGGATCAAATAAAATAATATGCATGAAGCACTTAACAAAATGCCTGGCTCATAGTAGGTGCCTGTTTCCTTCAGTCCTTCCAAAGGGAGAATGTTATAATTTTAGTGGAAGGAATCACATATCGCTAATAGGAATCTAGAAATCTAAAAATGTGCACAGAAACTACATAAAAACAAGTCCATCATGAAACTTCCAAGCTGTATTAACTTCATTTTAAAAAATATTTTACTTTTTCCAATTATATGCAAAAACAATTTTTAACATTTGTTTTTTCAAATTTTGAGTTTCAAATTCTCTCCCTACCTCTCATCCCACCCTCCTCGTTGAGAAGGCAAACAATTTGATATAGGTTATACATGCGCAGTCATGCCAAACATATTTCCACACTAGTCATGTTAAGAAGGAAAACACAGACCAATAAATAAATAAATAAAGTTTTAAAAGTATGCTTCAGACTCTATCAAACTGTATTAATGTCTTATGAATAAGTGAAATTTTGGAAATATAACTTAGAGAATCAAAGATTATCAAAATATTATAAAAGATTATTAAGAAATAAAAACAGAATTTGACTCAAATATTGCAAAATATGAACCCAACAAACTCTGGTTTATGTTGTATTGCTTTAAATAACTAAAATACTCTTTAGCTAGCAAATGGAATAAAATATCACTACGAAGTAATTGTGATGAATAAAAAGCTTGAAAGACATTGTTTCTAGGTATTTAATAATGAATTTTATTAATTATGGTCACCAGATAATTAATAAAATGATGGTCATTTGGCTTTCTCTCTTAAACCAAAGACACATCTTGGGGCCTCTGAATGTTTAAAAAGCCCTTGGATAAAGGGGTGTACCTGAAGGTGGAAATCAACTCTGATGGGTTAACAATTAATGAGGGGGTATTAAGGAGGAAGCGGGCAAAAAGTCTTCAACTCCTCCTGCAGAGACCATGACCTAATCATATGACTCAGACATCTTCAGCAATCTGGACAAACTAATCCTTGTTGGTTTTCCCTTTCATGAGCGGGGTCACCCTAAATTCTAATGGAAGGCTGAAAGGACAGGGGCTTATTTTCTAAGGCCGAGATCTTTCCCAGACTGGATTCTGTTTGTAAGGTTTTCTAGTTGAATGGTGTCCCATCCAAGATCAAAAAGCATGTACCCAGATAATTTGGACAATCTCATCTACCAATAATATCCTTCAGAGGCTGACTAAATAACCTACAGCGGCTGATTTCTGAATAAGGAAACAAAAAAGGAAAATCTTAGTTCTAATTTAATAATCGGTTATTAATGTAAAAGAGAAATAACCGTTTCTCTCAGAATGAAGAAATCTAAGTGGAAAATACATATGAAGTAACATTATAATGGCAACCTAAATAATTTCAGTTCATGTTGGGTTATAACATGGAGAAAATATTGGAAACTGAGCTGGAAAAAACCAGCACAGAGGGTAAGAGAAATTTTCACTTGAGGAAAGGGAAGTAGACAGAATTGGGAGAAAGTCACTGGTTATCTGGAAAGCTAGACCCGTCAGTTGCCAAGTACTCAATTAATCCATCCATTAATGAACATTTTACCTACGATGTGCCATGAAATCTCTTAGGCACAGTAGATACAAGGACAAAAACAAAACTGCCCCTTCCCTCAAGGAGCTTATGTTCTATTGACAGCATGAAGATGTTTACCTATAGGTGAAGATACAAAATACCAGAGTGTTTATGGGATGCAGAAATCCCAGAAGATGTGATAAGTGGATGAATGAGTTGCAAATAAGAGAATTTAGAGCTTGGGGAACCCATCAGACCAAGTATAGAGAATACAAAGGATTAACATTTTGTGTGACTGAAGTGTCCTTTTTGAAGCACTAGTCTCTTTGTTTTGGAGTAATGTATCCTCTAATTAAGACCACATGGAGGGTCCAACTGGAGCGTCCATATGGAATGTCAGCCCCAACTGGAGGATTGGCAACCAAGCTGGCTCAGCCGCCCTCACTGATCCGTGGCTCTGCACATCTCTCCCCTGAAGGGTATGGGCAAATAGAAGGATGCTTTCCAGAGATTCTCTCGTTGGGAAACCAGTGGCAAAGAAAATATTCAAAGAAATGTAGTTCCAGCATGCCAAGGACCAAGATCCTGGAAACTTTAGGAGAACTTCTAGGAAGATAGAGGATCCTTGACTTTGTCTGTGGGCCTTCAGGATAACTCAGTTTGTTTGGAGGTTCCAGTAGCTTTGTGGGAGAGACTTCTCCATTCACACTCCATAGGCTCTACAGAAATATTTGATTCATCGCTCCACATCAGTCACACATTGCAGCGTTGTTAAAGTCAAAAGGGGGACTAACTTTCTTTAATTTTACTTGTGATTTTTGTTACATCATATTCATTTCCAAATATGTGTATATGCATATATTTACATGTGTATATGTATACACACAATATCTAATATACATATATACACACACAGTGTGTGTGTGTGCGTGTGCGTGTGTCTGTGTGTATCCTTTGTCCCAGCTAGACATCCCTTGTAACAAAGACAGGGAGAAAAGAAATTCAGCAAAACCAATAAACACATTAGCTTTGCCTCACAGTATAAACAATATTACACATCTTCTGCAATGAAGAAAAGGAGGCATATATTCCCAAGTGGTTTCCAAGACCAAGATTTGTCATTATAATTACAAAGCATTAAATTCTGCTTTCTGTTCTTTCTATTTATCTTGTTGGAGCCATTATTCACATTGTTTTTCTGGTTCTGCTTATCTTATTCTGCATCATTTCATGTAAGCCTTCTCAGGTTTCTCTGAATTCTTTGTAATTGTCATTTCTTATAGCTCAGTAATACTCCGTGATATCCAAGTACCACAATTTGTTTAGCTATCCCCCAATACATGAATACTTATTTTGCTTCCAATTCTTTGCTACTACAAAAAGTGCTGCTATGAATACATTGATATATGGGGCCTCTCTTTCAAGAAGGACCCCTTTTCAATGGTAAAAAAATAAAAAAATCCTCCCTCTGCCAAATATTCACCCAAAGAAAAAGTAATGAATGACAAAAGCTGCCTATTATAGTTCAAGAGAAAGAATTGCACAGATGAGTATTCAAATTATGAATCAATCTATTATCTAGATGACAAGTGAGAAGCATTAATAACATCAATTAACTGAGCAAATCTGTGACCCAGATGTTTAAACAGAGGAACTAAATCACATTGAGAGTTATGATTTATCTTCTTCATTAAGCCTTTCAGATAAATATACCCAGAAAAAAGAATGTGGACATGGTGGCTTGAACTCACAAACATTTAAAATAAAGTTCCCTGTTCTTCCTAGTTCCTTCTGAAGGGAATTGAAATCACAGTACCAAATTAGGCATACAGATGCCAGGGTGGGTTCTGGATGGGGAGGCAGTGATGCATTGTGGGTGTCAGAAATGCCAGGGTGCAAATTCCACCCCTGACACTGCTGAGCTATGCGTCCTTAAGCAAGCCTCTGCTTCTCTGAGATTGCTTCTTCATCTGAAAAAAGAATTGTGGATGATGACAGTAGTTTAACATTGAAGCTTTCCAGCTAAAAGCACAATGGCTCTGGAGGCAGAGGACCAGAGTCAGAATCTCTGACTCTGACTCTGACTCGTTCTCTTGTGGCCTTGAATAAGTCCCTTCTCCTAGGCTTTGCTCTTCTTATCTGTAAAATAAGGAGGTGGAAGTGTATGGCCTTTGAGGTCCCTTCCAAATCTATCTCTAGTTTTCTATGAATCCTCTTTATGCAGTTATGAGAACCCAGTGAAATAATGTCTGCAAAACACTTTGTAAGCCTAAGAGTGCTATATAAATACTAATTATTCTTTTCCAGCACCTTGGCCATAAAAGTTGCTTAATGAGTTGCATGAATCATAGAACAAAATTATTAGAGTCTAAACTGAAGGAAGTGGGTTAGTATTCTTTGTATTTCCAATCAAGGTGAAATCCAGACTTTGTACTAGTGAGCCTAGCAGTCGTGGTCATGGGATGATAATTTTAAGAGCTGCAAGAAACTGTGGAAAATCTTGATGAGCAAAATGTGTTAGCTAACCCTTCCCATTACACTCTAGGGTCTCGGACTAATGTCCTTGTCCTGTGGAGCAATCATGAAAATGAATCATTCAAGTCTACTAGATACACTCCCCTTCATGGCTAATGGAAAGCAGCTGGGGAGGGACCAGATAGGATGTTTAGATTGGGTGCCCAGTGTCAAAAGAGAGGGAAGTCAAAAGTACAGTGAAAACAAAACTCTGGATTTAACCTGTACCCTTTCATACTCAATAGAGTAGATACTAGAGATAGAAAAATAAATGAGAGAGAGAGAAACAGAGACAAAAATAGAGAGACAAAGAAAGACAGAGACAGAAATAGAGAGACAGAGAGACAAAGACAGACACACAGAGAGAAAGAAAGACAGAGAGAGAGAGAGAGGCAGAGATAAACAGAGAGACAGAGAAAGAGAAACAGAGACAAAGGGACATATACAGACAGACACAGACAGAAAGACACATAGAGAGAGACAGACACATATAGAGAGACAAAGAGACAGAGACAGAGAAAGACAGAAACAGAGAGAAACAGGGAAGGACTGAGAAACATAGAGATAGAGACAGAGGGAGAAAGACAGAGATAGAGACAGAAAGAGACAGAAAGAGACACATAGAAACAGATACAGAGGGACAGATACAAACAGACAGACACAGAGATAAAGCAACACAGAGAGACAGACACACAGAGAGAGACAGAGAGACAGAAATAGTCAAAGACAGAAACAGAGAGAAATAGGGAAGGACTGAGAAACAGAGATAGGAACAGAGAGAGACTCTCTAAAGAGATATCCAACTGTATCCCCCACTTCTTTTGTGTTCCAATTTCTATTCCAACCTGTTTCTATTCCTTTCCCATTTGTTCCTCTCCTCCCTAGAGCCCAACACCTTGCTTTAACTACATTTTCTTTACTGAGGAAAAATTAATGCATCCTAGGATTTTAGGTAACAAGAAATCCTGAGTCTCAGAATCTCTAAATGTCAGAACTAGGAGGGTGCTGGGAGATAGATCATCTCCTTAGAGATTTATGACTCCCACTCATATCCCTTTTTTTTTGGTGACTCACATCAGAGTCTCAGTTTCCTTTGTTTTCCCTCCTTAACTCCACCTCCATCCAAGAGTGCTCTGTACCAGCTTGCAGAAAGTGGTGCTCAGAGCCTTGTTATGTTGTTCAAGGTAGAATCACTGGGAGAAGATGGAGGTGAGGGGACTCTAGGCTATGAACCACCTCCCTCATCCCCTTATTCCTCACCCCAGTCCATGCACTCTTACTTGTATGGACAGTCCAGGGCTCCAAGCCTAACACACACTGATTCTCACACACTGGGTCTCTGTCTCTGTCCCTGATAAACACTCACTTTATTCTGTACCACTTTAGTCACGCTTTGCTGTCACGTCTTCTACACACTGAATCTTGTTTCTCTTACCACGTTTTTAACACCAGTGTCTAGGTATATCTTGTTGTCTCTTAAATGGGTCAAGGGCATAACTGGCTGCTGAGAATATCAAACCCTGAAAGCTTGAAGTGTACAGCTCTTTACTTCCCAACATTCTCAGAATCTAACACATCTAATCCAACCATCTCATTTTACAGAAGAAGAAACTGAGGCTCCAAATGGCTAATCACTTGCTCAAGGTCACACAGTGAGACAATGAGAAAGCTGAGACTCAGATCCAAGTCTTCTGAATCGTAATCTAGTGTACTTTCCACCAAATCAAAAAGTCAGGGGACAGTGTGCATTAGTCCCAGACCAAGCCTGAAAGCAGAGAGTTCCATTCTTGGGATGGAATGATATTTAGCCAGTTATATGACAATGAAACTTCCATGAAGGGAGAGCTTGTGAGGACAGGGGTGATGGAGCCCTTTCTATACATAGGACAGTATCTAAAAATACTACGATAGAGGCACAGATTGCTATAGGAGTGAGATGCGAGAAAAATAACTTTTTATCAGAATATTTAGGGAAAGGACTTCAAGGTGGAGGTGGTAAATTTCAAGAGAAGTTTATTCCACACAGTGTGACAAATACTAGTCATTTGTCCACCTGAAATGTTGAAAACACACTTTTCTTTAAAACTCTATTCCAGCATTTCCTCCACTAGAAATTATTAGAAATCAATTCATTCTTTACTTCTTTATTTTTGCATTTAAGGTATTTTGGGAGTATATTTTTGGCAATGGGCAATAGGACTTTGGTAGGCTGAATCACATTTAATAATCAAGCAATTTTGATAGAGGTTAAAGTGTTTAATAAGCACATAAGTCTTCAGGGAAATCTTTCATTGAAATCCACAAAAATGGCCTCTATAAATTGCAAATATAATTCAGAATATTAACTCTAAAGATAGGAGGCACACAAGTTTTCTCGCAAATAAGGTGAAATTGGATTATCTCTTTTGTGACCAGCTGGGTTAACCTTGACATAAGGCCCCATAGATTTCACAGTTCCTAGGAGACAAAGAGAGAAAGAAAGATACAGATGCAGAAAGAGACAGGGAGACACAGAGACAAAGAGAGAGACGGAGATTCAGAAACATAGACAAAGAGACAGAGAGACATAGAGAGATACAGAGACAAACAAAGAGAGACAGAGATACAGAGACAGGGAGCTTAACCTTTCTTTTATCAGTAAAGACCCATAGGGAAAATGAGGAGTAGAATCCCAGAGAAGGCTTCCTACAGAGAAGGTGAACAACAGCATTGTTCTCTGCTCTTCTGTCCTAAAAAAGGAGAGGAAGAGAGCCTTCAGAATACCTGTGTGGTTAAGATTCATGTATTCTTACTTCCAATCTAGTCAGGTTTTAAGTTCTTAATCAGTTTCCTTCTTGTTAGCATCTCTACCTACTCCTCAGCTACCTGGAAGGTTGGAAGCCCCATTATACTTTTTGAATTCTGAGCTTTATGCTTCATGTCAAGACCAGTGAAGGTGCCCTCCCTTGTCAAGGGACACGGAATCAAGGGGTTCCTATTAGCAACAGAAATCTATCTCTTCAAACGTGATTCATTGGAGCCCACTTTCCCAAGACCTATTATTTTAACTTCAATTGAATTGAGGAGGGGTATGTTAGACATTAGTAGACCTCGTTAGCCTTATTCCAAAAATCCATAAGGCATCCCAGTAATTGCAATGTTGCCAAGGATGGCTGAGCAGGCAAGGTCTGGCAAGAGGAAATTGTAATTTCCCACCTCTGTGCATTTCTGCTTACAAGGTAACATTAAGGGGTACAGTTTGGCTGGAGCATGAATAGTTTGGTGTGAGTCCAGATAAGTAAGATGACTCTAGATTGTCACCTTAGAATGTCAAGCTAAGGAGCTTTGGCTTTATTCAGAAGACAGTGAAAATAATAGCTAGCATTTATATAGTGCTTTATAAACATTATTTCAATTTATTCTCACAACAACCCTTTGAGATAGGTACTATTATGTTATAATCCCTATTTTACAAATAAGGAAACTGAGGCAGACAGAAGTTAAAAATGACTTGTCCAGGACCACACAGACAATACATGTTTGAGGCTAAATTTGAATTCAGGCCTTCCTGTTTTTAGGTCAAAAACTGTACCCATTAGACCACCCAGCTGCCTCAGAATCCACTGAAGATTTTCAAGCAAAGGAATGTCAGAGAAGGCTTTTAGGATCATTAATTTGTTAGAAGTATATAGGAAGAATGGGAGGTGGAAGGGACAAAGGAAGGCAGCAAGACCAGTGAGGAGGCTATTCTAATACTACACTAGAAAGGGAATGGAAGGTCTGAACTAGGGTGGAGTGGAAAGAAAGGGATGAGGTCTAATAACATCACTGAGGAGGAGTCAAAAGGCCTTGGTAACAGACTAAATTGGTGGAGCAAACTCAGGAGAATAAAGAATAAAAGATAACATCAAGGTTTCAAGCCTGAGTGCTTTGAGGGAATGCTGGCAAAATGATACCAAACTTGAAAGGATGTAGCAAGGAGAAGATTTGTAGAGGAAAATGATGTGTTTTATTTTAGACATATAGAATCTGGGCGGCCAGCCAGGCTAGGATCCATTTGTGAAAGTGTCATCCAAGGAAAATGGGGACATCAGCCCTCCAAGATGTCACCTTCAAGGGTTGAAGCCCTGCCTCAAACATTCCTAATATCCATTTAATAACTCAGTTTGGATTAGTCATCTACAAAATAAATCTCTCAGGATTTTAATTGCATCTTTTAGCCTCAACCACATGTGGGAGTATCTAGTTCCCTAAATTTCCTTCCATTTATGCTTTAATTGGTTAAAAAAAAATCCATTCTTCCTACTCCCAGCCCCAATTCTTTAGATTTATATAATATGATAACTGGGAGGAACCTTAGTGATTGCAGGATGATAGATTTGGGGCTGAAAGATATCTCAGATATCATCTAACTGAACTCTTTCATTTTACAGATGAAGAAACTGAGGCCTGGAAAGGAAGAGGTGACATAAAGACAAAATATATCAATAAAATTTAAGTTTAAAAATAGATATTAGCTAACATTGCAGAATGTTTCATGTGAGATACACGCAGATTATGTCTTTTAATGATCCTAACCTGGTTTCTGGCAGAAAAACTCATCCTTTTTGACCCTGATATCCTTTTAGTGATTATATATGTCTGTGAATCATGTGACATCATAGTCTTCACAGAACCAAAATTGTGGGGATCCAAAGGGAAATGGAGGGATGTCCAGTGAGTGGAAGCAGGCTGTTGCATATAAGAAGTGCTATAAAAGATGATGTTCAGGAAAAATATGACCCTCAAAGCAGGTGGACTAGTCATGTAGCAAGAGTGAGAGTTGAGCATAATAATAACCACCATGTATATAGGGCTTTAAAGCTCACAAAGGACTTTGCACACATCATCTCATTGGTACTACACCTATCTCCGTTTTATAGACGTGGAAACTGGAACCTATAGAAAGCTAAAAGATCTAAAAAAAGGGCTCAACCACATGGGCTGATTCTTGATAAATAATGTATAAGAGGACTTGATTAAGAATCCACTCAATCATTGCATAGGGCTCCTACATATAGAGAACCAAAGTAGTTTGGCCTAATAACCATCCCCACCAGAATGACCAAGTGGATGAAGAATCTATTGCCCAGATTGTGATATGCATTTAGGATAAACATCTAGAGCTTGGCTAATCAATATGTACATGTAGAACAGACAGTACAAATAAACAATGAATTGGGCCCATAACTGAGCAGGGGGAGGAAAATGGATGGTCTTTAAAACATAGAACTTTCCAGTGACTCCTAAGCTTCTAGAATTTTTCCCATTTTTATATCAACATTTTACTAGTGCTAACTTATTGCTGCAAGACATGAAATGTAATAGGATATCGCATAGTGAGCAATGAAAGGGGCATGATACATGTGAGCAGGTTAAAACATATAAACAATGAGGAACTTCAGGCAAGGACAGGAATAAAAGATGCCATCAGGGAAATTTATAATAGCAAAAGAAGATGGGCTGGTCAAATGACCAGGTGTGCAGATAGCTGGACAGACATATAGCATCCTCTTGGCCTCTAGAGAAAGCAGAGAAGGACTCTAGTATATGGAGTGTGCCTTGCTATGGCAACTATCAGAGGAACAGACAAGGATGACTTGTGAGTTGCATTGTTGGGGGAAATGTATGAATCATTGATGTCACAGACACATTTGAATGTTTTAATAGAAGGAATGGCTTATTGGAGAAGAAAATAATATGTTTGGAGATTGAAGCATTATAAAAACAAAAGGTACCAAATTTGTTTAAAAAAATAATGACTTGGAAAAATGAGGGACATATAATTAGCATAAGCAAGGGTGGAGGACCAGAGGTACCATGGACAGTTGCCTCTGGAAACTGACAAAGAGAAGGACAACCACCAGTTTGTGTTTAATCTGATCAAACTCTAAAATAGGCAAAATGTTTCTCAAGGAGATTGGAGTTCAATTCTATTCAAATCAATTCAACATTCACTTATTAAGCCCTACAATGTGCTAGGCACCATACCAGAAACACAAGTACAAAAGGAGAAACATTGCCTGCCCTTAAGAAGCTTGTATTCTGCTGGGGAAGGATGTCACATTTAAACAGATAAGTAAATATAGGCTAATTTGAGGAGGAGAGCTTTAGCACCTAGGGGAATTGGAGCAATGTGACTTGTTGGGGAGAAGAAAACAAAAACATGACACGTGGATAAAAAAGCAGAGAGTAGTTTAGCTACTATCTTGTTGAATTAATATAGTGTTATATATTCATATAGTGTTTTTGATTCACTCAAGTTTCCAGCTTTGGCTCCTGGGACCTTGTACCAGGGCCAGGCTCTTTCCTTCCTTTCTGGGCTTTTGGGTGGGATAATCAGCCCTGCTTTGTCTAATTGTGGACCTCTGGTCTCCTCAGGCTTATCTCCCCCTCATTAGGCTCTCCTGGATCTTTGAGGTTCAGAGTGCTGGATCTTTAGGGTCCTCTGTGATGTGTCAGGAAAGAACATTAGGGGCCTCAGAGGCCTTAGACCTGAGGTGTCCATGTCTGAATGCTGTGGGCCATTCCAGTAGTCAGGCACTAGCACTCTGGGGACTTCTTAGGTCTTTACTTTAGGGCTTTCTGACCACACTGAGTGTTTCTTGGGGGGCCTTCTGATCTTGCTGCCTCAGAACCCACAGTCCTACAGGTTACAAGTGTCTCCAAACCTTCTGATGTACTATTGAAGGCTGCCTGCTTGCCAGATGAGCTGATGCTGCCTTTACTGTGAAGGGCTGAGGAGTCTTTCCTATTGCTAGTGGACCTCTTGTTGACTTTTTGGTCAATCCCGGGATGGAAGAAATCACTTCCTGTGGTTTCTTCTTGGATTTCTTGCTCATGATTCAGTCATTGCAAATTTCAACGTCTTGCTGGAGAGCTCTGTGGGACTGAGGTGGTCTGCTTCCATTCAGGCAGCCATCTTGGTAAGAAGTCCCATATCTATGTTTTAATGAAGGTCATTTTGTCAGCTCTGCAGAGGAAGCATTGTAGAGAAGAGAATGGAAGCTTAGAGACCAATTAGGAGCCAAGTGATCTGGGCCTGAGTAGGTGATATTTCTATGACAAGACCAAAATGATGTCTGCTTTCACTGTGTGGTGCATGGACTATATCAGTCCCATTGGCCTTGGCTTCCCTTGAGTTGGTGAGGAAATTAAACTGGGAGCCGGAACAACAGTAACTCAGATTCAGGAATAAAGGCAGCACTGTTCTGTGCATTGATGGAGGAAATCACTTTTACTATCATGCATTCCTTAGCAAGTGGAGGGGGCATCTTCAGTGGGTGCAGACAGCATAGGGGCAGAATATTGGGGAGTAAATGCCCTTTGCTAATAAGTTAAGCAAGCACTCCTCCCCAATTTCCTATAGTCACATCTGAATGTCACCTAATTAGAACTTTTCTCTGCCAACTGCCTGGTGGTGAAGTTTCAATTATAAACTCACCAGGTTCTCCTGAAAAGTAGCAGAGAGGAAATTGTAAAAGAGATTAGAAAAATGCAAAAGTGTTTCTAAAATTTTATTTATATATTTTGTTTTTACATCATCTTTATTTATGCATTTATTCCTGCCCAGTTAGCCATTCCTTGTAACCGACAAAGAACGGATGGAGGAGAAGGGAGCAGGACAGCAAAACTAATTAAGACATCGATGGAGTCTGACAGGATGTAATGTCTATGGAAGTTAAAAAGAAACTTTTAATGTGCTTCTATTAACTTGGACCAACACAAGGAGGTGATCCTAGTTAAGTGAACTTGGTAATTAGCTGGCATTTATGTAGTATTACGTATATATTTGAACCCATATAACACCCCCATCAGGTACGTGCTATATTTATTATAACAACATAGCTCTTGAGATGAAAGGCATTTCAATGCCCATCTAGTCCAAACTCTTTATTTCACAAACAAGGAAACTGAGGCCCAATCTGTTGAAGTGATGAGATCATAGTTTTAGGACTAGAAAGGACTTCAGAAACCATCTAGTCCAACGCCTTCATTTTTACAGATGGGGAAATTGAGGCCCAGGGTGGTTAAGTGACTTGGAAAAATCATACTGGTAATAGACATCAGTGGCAGAATTTGAACTTAGGTCCACTGACTCCATAGCCAAAACTGTTTCAGCTGTACCACATTGCTGTATTCAGAAGACCTGAATTCAAATCCCAATCTTGCCACTTATTATCTGTGTGTCCTTAAGTCCTATGAGTCACTCCATTTCCATGGGCCTCAGTTTCCTCATCAATGAAATGATGAGGTTAGACTAGATGACCTTTACCATGAGAATGACCACAATTTAAGAATGCCTCAAAGGACTGAGATTTGTCCATTGCTAGTAGGAAAATATTTTTATTTCAAAGAAAAAAATTTAATATCTGGTTTTAATTTGTTGTTCAGTTGTTTCAGTCATATCCAACTCTTCGTGACCCCCTCCCCGCCTTGGGTTTTCTTGGCAAAGATACTGCAGTGATTTGTCATTTCCTTCCCCAGCTCATTTTACAGAAGAGGAAAATGAGGCAAACAAGGTTAAGTGACTTGGCCAGGGTTATACAGCTAGTATGTGTCTGAGGTCAGATTTGAACTTAGGAAGATGAGTCTTTCTAACTACTGGCCTGGCATTCTATCCACTGAGCCACCTAGCTGCTCCTGTTTGTAATTATTTGTCTTTAAAGTGTGTTTGCACAGATAGTGGATCACTTCTAACTCTGGATCTCAGTTCTTCAGTTCTCAGATGAGGCGTATACCACGGCTCAGGCAGATAGTATGATTTGTCTGCAATTATGTAACTAGTAACTGTCAGAGGCAGGATTTGAATAATCCAGCCACTAAGGGACACTGCCTGTCTGGTCCCTCTCTGTGGACATGCAGGACTCTCTGTCTGCCTGAGGGCATGTTGAATTCAGCCTCATTCCAGATTGATCTTTGTGGAGTTAGAATCACAGAACCAAAGGATGCTAGGGCACAAGGCACCTTTCACATTATCTGATCCCCTCATCACACAGGTGAGGAAATTGAAGGCCAGAGATTAAATACCTTACCCCCATGGTAACAGGCATAGAGGGTCACTTCATGATCTCTGGATCTAGCCTTGGCCTTTGTAGCAAAGCCCAGCCCAGGGAGCAGAGTGAATGGACTCAGAGAGTCCTTCCCTTCTTTTCCAGTGTGATTGACTTTTAATAACCCGCCAGTGCTAAGAGCTACCGCTCTGCTATTTTTTAATGAGTTTCTGAAAGGTTTGCCCCAGGGCAGCAGCCCACATGTGGAGTTCAAGCCAAGGGGATAGGGTTATTTTCATGTTTAAAAACATAGATTTGAACAGAAATGCCAATAGGATGCTAGCTGTTTAACACTCCAAGGTGTAGACAGAATAAGAAAACCCAT
Organism: Vombatus ursinus; assembly: GCF_900497805.2. Lineage (NCBI taxonomy): Eukaryota > Metazoa > Chordata > Mammalia > Diprotodontia > Vombatidae > Vombatus > Vombatus ursinus. The sequence goes on along the minus strand of NW_020954546.1, from coordinate 18,151,381 downwards.
GCTGGTTCAAATCACTAACTCTATTTATTTTGAATGAAGGAAAAACTATTATCCCTGGCATCCCTTGCTGTGAGTTTTTAGGCTTTTTTCCCCCACAAAGGAAGAAACAGGAATTGTATAATCTTTACTATAGATACTCTTCATTAAAAAAGAAATCCAATAGCTGAAAACTCACTGAAAAATAATTTGTACTGCAAGACCTGAGTTTGGTTTATGCCCCATGACAATATAGCAGGGATAGACTGGGCCACTCCTCAGGGAGCTGGGCATGTGCTCTGGGCCCTTCTGTGGGACTGTGCTTTGGACTCTTGCTAAAAGATAGGCACGCCCCAAGAACTCCTGATAGGTGCCATGGTCCCTGCAACTGTAGTTATGTCAAAAATGATTGAAAATTTAACCAAGGAGATTAAATCATTCAGTGGACTCTAAGAGAAATAGTTTTATCTCTTACTTTTGACTCTGTGCCAACTTCCTTTTGGACCTCCAGCAAGGGGGTTTGGGGGATGGGACTTCTCTCCTTTCTCCTCATGCCCCATGGCAATGGTGGTTCACCACTTGAGCACATAGCCACAAGAACATGAGCTTTCCTAGATGAGCCTGCAATCAGTGCTGCCAAGAGATGAATGTTTCCATCATTGGCAGCTATCTTGTGAATTCAAGAGTTCCTGGGTTGCTGAGTTGGGGCTGGCTACCCAATGGAAGGAGATTCCTGTAGTAGAAGATGACCAATGATTGAATCGTCCTTAACCTCAAAGAACTAAGGGGCCAGGCAGGAGATCTGAAATTTGCAAATTGTTCAGACAGTGCTGGTCTGATGGGAAAGTATTTAGCTTTCTCACAAAGTGCCTTTAGCTTTTGGGGAGATTATGTTGATGGTAGTGGGTTATTGTTTTATACTTTAGGTATTTATTATTAAATGAATGTCTTTTAAGTATTTCTTCAATGCTTAGCACAGTATTTGGTACATAGTAGGCACTTACTAAATTCTTATCTATTTTTTTTGGAGGAAATAGCTGACCTATACCAAATACTTGTTTTATATCTTGATGACTTTTCTATAAGGGATCCTTAGAGATACCTGAAACGTGAGTTGTGCTTAAACTTTATTTTAGAGATTATCTCTGGAATTATACTGCAGGACAGGTGCATAATGAGACAAAGAGAACAAGAGAAGACCTCTCTCTGTGGACAGGGTGCCCCCAGGTTGAATCTGGCTTCCATATGAATCCAGAGTTGGAACCCTTTTTGGGAAGGGCCATAAAAGCTAATTCTAAAGTTTTCCATGGATTTCAGCCAGATAAAGGGGGTTAGGGGATATGACCTAGCTCAGAGGCACCAAAAATAGGGCTCAAAGTCAAAGAGGGAAGGGGGACTGAGGAAGCAAGATAAGAAGGGCAGAGAGAATTTCCCTTCAAGTCTGGAATTCTCTTGCCTGTATGCCTGCTTCATGAACAGTGAAGTAGCTGTAGTGAGAAGCAGTCAGTGGTCTATGCCAATGAGGGGACATTGAAAGAAAAAGATAAAGTCACAAGCTACTTGAGTATCCCAGGTCCATACCCTGGGTCATGCAGAGGAAATAAGTCCTTGGATCCAGGCAAATAAAGACTTGCCTTCCTGGAAGTGTGAGTCACATATAAGTTGGGTATTATGTGGTGCTCCCTATATCCCTTTGTAAAATTAAAGAAATCAACATAGGTCTTCCCTAGAGCTGCTAGATTCAAAGTATCCTTTAAACTACCTGGAAACCACCTCAGTTTAGGAGACATTGTTCATATATATCCATTATGTTCATATGTCTCTATTGTATTACTTGCATCGTTAGAGGCTCTAAGTGGAGAAGTATATGGTGTTGAACTTGGACTTAGGAAGACTTGAGTTCAAATCCTACCTTAGACACTAGTGACCCTGGGTAAGTCACTAAACTCTTCTATAAAATGGGGTTAATAATAACACTTACCTGCCAAGGTTGTTGTGAAGATCAAGTGAATTAATTTATGTAAAGCATTTTGCAAGTCTTAAAGCGTTATATAAATATTAACTGTTATTATATTGTTTCTATACTAAGAATAAAGAACTATTTCTATACTATTCTATACTGTACTAAGAATAAAGTATAAAGAATGATTAAGAATACACTGTCCAAATCCTATGGGGACCCATTACCATTTTGCTCCCATTATGGTCAATAATTAGGGCTCATGAGGTAAATTTAGGAGGGATGTCGGTAGATTGGAGGTTCAAGAACTAGTCCTGATTGAGTAAATTCACACTAATTAGACCCACTATCCTGACAAGTCCGTGCTGTCCTCCAGAGAGAGCTGAAGCTGTGGGACAGAATGTCATCCATTCTCTGGAAAACACAGACAGCTTGGGACTTCTCTAGCCTTTCCATTCAGCAGGGGAGAGAACTACACTGCCAGGGCAAGCCTAGGTCTCATCAGCTTCTAAACCTTGTCTGACTGGTTCAGGTTAACAGCTAGCTGAACCACCTAGAGGTGAAACTTAGAATGTGAAGATATGGTTTAAGTATCCTGGCAATGTATCTTCAATCTGTTTTCCCAAATTTCCTGTTCTATTCTTACAAGTGAAGGGAAATTAGAAACTCTCCCAAAGCATATCCAGGTCATTCAGAGCATATATCTTCTCCGTTTGAATTAACTTGGCCAAGATAGCTCAGCTTGTAAGCAATAAGGTGGGTAATGAGCCTAATAGGTAGTGTATGATTGTGTAAGGAATGTAATGTCTCCTTAGTTGCTAGGGAACTGGTGTAAGACATGAATGAAAACCAACACAAAGAACTGTGGTTTATGGGAATACTACTGAACTATGGTGAGTTCAACACATAAAAGACCCTGTTGGCTACTTTGGAATCTCTGGACAGGTATAAAATACTGGCTAACATGTTCAGAAGGGAATACAATGCAAATGTGCCAGTTTCCTGAGGCAATGGAGCCTTCCAAATTTCCTAAAGATCTCCTCAAGGAAGAGAGTACATGGAAAGAGATCATAAAGTTCCCTATCTCAGATGTTGAGCGCTTGAAGAGACTGACCTTTTTCTGAGGGAAGGCAGACGGGACTCTGTCAGATCTAGCAAGAATACTAGAGTGAGAAAGCACCATTTCAATTCCAAGAATGACTATATCACTAGAAGCCTGGGCACTAAGTGTATTCCCCTATAAAAAGTCATAATTATTCTTGGGAAATTATGGAGCGTGCATTTAGAAGAGGAAAATTTTGAGCCTGGGCTGCCTCTGCTGCTGAGGTATGACAAGAGGTAGGTAGGAAGGGGGAAAGAAAGCCTTAGAAAGCCAAGATTTTATATGTTGTACATGTTAAAAATGGAAAACCTGTCTGATAACCATTCTAATATTCTTACACCTTGCAATCCAGACACACCCGCACTCCATACACACAGAGACATACTCTGAGACACTGTCCTTCCTTGCTGTTCCTCCCTCCATTTCCCAACTCCGGGCAGTTTCAATGGATATCACTCCCTCCCTCCTCATTTCCACCTCCTAGCCTTTCTGACTTTTTTCAAATCTCAGCTAAAATCTCACCTTCTATAAGAAACCTTTCCTGATCCCCCTTAATTCTAACTCTTTCCTCTATTGGTTCTCTTCAATTTATCTTGTCTAGCTCATGCTTGTACATAAGTGTTTGCATGTTGTCTCCCCTGTAAGACTGTTAATTTCTTGAGGGCAGCGACTGCCTTTTACCTTTTTTGGTATCCTCAATATGTAGCACAGTGCTGGACACATTGTAGGTGCTTAATAAACATTTATTGACTGATTTCTTTGTATAGAGAACTCCTGGGTGATGAAACTCCTTTTTTCAGTGCAAGTCAGTAGCTTCCTTGCAATTTATAGTGTTAGTCACTTAAAGCATGGAGAGGTTAACATGAATATTTGAGAACATAAGATAACCATTTCAGGGCATGGAATGTGCTGAGAACCTCTACATCCATTTCCCAGCCAGAACAATCAACTCAGTTTCCTCATCTGTTAAAATAAGGGACCAGACCGGATATTTTCTAAGATGTCTTCCAACTCCAAGTATATGTTCTTACATTGAAAACTGTCCAGCAACATAAAAGCAATGGTAATCAAAGTCACAGTAACCTTTGAGAACATAATATGTGTTCGACCTTCTCAAGTCACCAAGTTAACCTTGGTCAAACTCTTGGTCAATAGTCAATTAATTCAATCAATTCAATCTTCAATGAGGACTCACCTCCCAGATGATAAGAATTGATTAGGATAAAAGTACAGCATCAAACAGGCAATAAGAGTTTGGGGAAGAAAAGAAAGTTAGCTCAACAGAATCCTTGGTACCAGGCCAAGTTTTAGTGAACAACAGAAGGGAGAGTCTGACTCAGTGAGGCCAAGCCTTGAAAGGCTGCCTTCCAAGGCACAGTTCCTCACTTCTGCTGGAAATGGGGAGGTTCAGAAGGTTTAGGAGTTAAGGAGTTCATCCACTGGAACCATACCAAAGCAATCTCACTGGGAAAGGTCATCTGGATAGGCTTTGGTCACATAGTGAACAGGATGGACACCTGTGTCCTGAGTGCACCCAAGAAGAGAACTAAATTTTCCTTCTAGATCCAACAGTCCCCTGGACAGGGGTCCAGAAATGTCAGAGAAAACAACAACAACAGAGGTATGGGCAGGAGCTAACCCATTCTGGGACTCTCTGGACCCATTCCTCCAAGGCTTACCTGACCACGGTCTAAAAAGAGGGTAAAGAGTGAGAGGCTAGGTCTTTCTGTTCTTGACTACAGGTCTCGTGTCATTTTCCCCTTATAAAATATAATCTCCCTGAGGGCAGAAACTATTTTATTTTTGTCTCTCTATGTCTATCACCTAACAGTGCCTGGCACATAATAGGATAGGGAATAGCTACTGGAGGTGTGATTTCATTGATATAGAGAATTCCCTGGTGGGGACATTCCCTCTGCCGATGTAAATAGTGATCTTTTCCTGCAGTTGCCTAGAGCACTGAGGGGTTGAATGACTTCCCCAGAGTCACGAAGTCAGTCTGTGTCAGGACTTGAATCTGGATCTTCTTGGGCTTTGAGGCTGGCTCTGTCCTCTATGCCATGCCACACATGGTAGGAGTTTCATAAATATTTGTTAACCAATTGACCAACTGATTCCATGAGCAAAACTTGAGGCATGTGCCTTTTTGGTGATGGAAGGAACTAGTGAACCCTCCATGGCTGCCATGCTCAAGTTCCTAAGGGAGTAGAAGCAAAGAATTGCCAAGACACTCTGAGGTTCTCTGCAACCTCCACATTCAAGGATTCATCCTACAATGTCAGCATCCATCAGTGGTTCCTGAGAGATTTGATTTCAGAGTTTCTCCATTATCCAAGGAATGGACAGCTCATCTGAGGAAGAAAGTTAGTACTAGGTCTGGAACGTTTTCATCATATGAGAGAGATGTTGTCGGGGACCCAAGCCCTCCATGATGAAAACAGTCTTTTGTGTTTTGTTTCCTCTTTCTGGTGGTCCCTTCTATTGGTTCTAATTCTTACTTACAACATGACTAATGTGAAAATATGTTTAATAGGAATGTATAAGTATAGCCTATATCAGACTGGGGAGGAAGGTAGAGAGAGAGGGGGAGAAAAATTTAAAACTCAAAAGCTTATGGAAGTGATTGTTGATAATTCAAAATAAATTAATGAAAAATTTTATTAAACAAAAAAAAATAAAGTGTGAAAACCTCAAAAAAAAAAGAAGGGAAAGTGCTCTCAAATGAGGGAAAGGCCTCATTCAAAAGGTGACATTTAAGCTGAGGCTGAGATGTTGAGGGAGTGAATTCTAAGCATGGGGGACAGTGAGTACAAAGGCATATCTGAAGAAGCCAAGTAGATCACATTGTACATTGATGGGAGTAAAGTATAAGAAGATTAGAAAGGCAGAAAGGGGACAGGTTTAAATGACAAACAATGGACTTTAGATTTGATCTTGGAGGCAATAGGGAGCCATGGAATTTATTAGGGAGAGAGGTTAAGGAGGGTGACAGCATACGACCTATAGTTTAAGAAAGTCCTCTTGGCAGCTGGGTGGAGCAGAGTTTGGAATGAAGCTAGAGATCAGAATGTTTGTGGACCACAGAAAATGGAACAAACAAGCTAAAATGGATGAATAAACCATGCTGTGAGATTGGTCTTCCTACCCTCTCTGCAGGCATGGTCTTTGGCTCTTAGTGTGAAAGCCTGTGTATTTCATAGATGTCCCAGATAACAACTGAAAGTCTTCAGTAGCAATGGAACCCATGCCCAGCTCACTTCCAACCCTACAGAAGAGCATGTTGCTGTCTCTTGATTAATCAATTAGCTAGCAAAGGAATGTAGTATATATACAATTTGACCTCCAGGTGGCGCTATCAGCCATCGGCCCTAGCCCATCTGTCAAGTGTTTGCATTAGAAATAAACCTTTTTACAAGTGCAGGTTTTTCCAGTGTTTCAATATGCCTAGAGATCACAAGAGGGCGCTCACCTACAAGCTCTTACACACCACCAGTGATGCCAACTAGGTTTAATCACCTTTCGTACCTGTAGACTAATGGATGAATCAGTGCTCAAGAAAGGAATTCATGCTCTGAAATATTAGAACGGGGGGGACAGAGCAAAACTCAATTGGTTCTTTCATTGACTTTGTCCCCAGCTTGTATAACCTATTCTCAATTCATCAGACTCAAATGATTGACTTTTCAAAGACTGTGTGGTTTATTAAAATACAGTAATGCGAAGAACTGTTAAATGGCTATCCCTTAGTAAATGTGAAGAAAAAGCTTTTCCCTATTATGCCCCTTTTCCTCCTTGCCCATAACCTCTTCATAACCATAAAAGAAGGAATTGTCACTTTGGAGCCCACCAGGTTACATTGAGGTGGGGGGGAAGAGAAATGGTGAAGTACCAGGGGTTCTGGACAATATTACCAGCCCAATTTTACCAGCAGCTTAAGTTTCATGGCGTCTACCAGTATACAGACAAGTACAACAGCACTGTTCTATCTAGATCCCATAATGCCTTGGTCTTTTCTTTGTCACAGTGGGTCCCTCCTTGCCACTGGAACTCTTCAGACTGCAAGTCCCCCTACAATGACTATCTTTTGTGTATATGGTTAATCCAATAACTGCAGAGATTACAGCATATCTTGCTTAAATAGGAGAAAGAAGGGAGGAAGGAAGAAGAGGAGGAGGAGAAGGAGGAGAAAGAGAAAGAAGGAGGAGGAGGAGGAGAAATCTAGCACTTATGTAACACTTTAAGATTCTTAAGGTCCTTTATGAATGTTATAAGAACACTAGAGATAAACAAGTTTTCTTGTAGAATGAAAGAAACCAATCCTAATTCAATGAATTAATGGGAGAAACACAGAGACAAATAGAAGGGAAATAGGCAAAATAATGTGATAAGAACAGTGATGAAGATTAGACAGAGTGCTTCTGAAGTGTATTCCGGTACAATCAACTAATGTGTGTGTGTCCTCCTCCCCTCAGCTGCCCTTTCCATAATAGCTTCTTCTGCTTATTAATTTTCTCTTCCTGGGTTCAAAGGAAGTCTAGTGGCTATACTTTACAAATATCTCAGGAAGTCACCAAAATTGCAATAACTCTTATCAGCTCACCTCTACCCTAGAGTAAAAGCATTGAAATCTTTTTTTGAATGGATCTACTTTTCTCTCTCAATCTCACTGCAAATTCATAGGCTTAGATAAAAATCCCTGTTAGTGGCCATTTAATTTATTGTCAGTATCAAACAACATAGAAACACAGATAAGCATTCAAACAAGACTATCTTGAAGCTTGTAGCTAAGGTCACTTATTTCTCTTCCCTCCACCCTATTCCTAGCCAGCCCAAAGGGACATTGCTGAAAAAAGGGAATGAGATTTAGACTTTAGGTAAAAAGTCTCCTAGCACTGTGCTCTGAGAAATACCAGGGGGCTGATGGGGGTGGGGCAGGATGGGGGTGTGAACTGCTTCCTGGGTTTCACTCTCAGGAAATGCCACAGGTGCCAGTTCAGCCTGATCTCAACTCTAGCCCACAACTATCGCATCTACTCACCTTTTCTCTTTTTACTCTCCAGAGGGCAGCTAGGTGGCACAGTGGATAGAGCGTAGAGCCTGGAATTATCTTCCTGGGTTCAAATCCAGTCTAAGACACTTACAAGCTGTGTGACCCTGGGCAAGTCATTTAACCCTGTTTGCCTCAGTTTCTCATCTGTAAAATGAGCTGGAGAGGTATCTTTGCCCCAAAAAGGGGGGGGGTCTCAGAGAGTTGGACATGACTGAAAATGACTAAGCAATGACAGAAATACATATTCATCTGTTCACATTTCACTTTCACCTTTTACCTTTCCCTGGCCAGTGCCCCTAAACTCGAGCAAACATTTCCCAAGTCATGAAAACCCTCCAAACAGAGCTTTTCTCACTGCCTGTGAATAGTCCAACCCAAGGATTCTCTATATTCAGGGTTTTTGTGAAAGAAGCACATTGTATACCCTAAAATGCTAGAGAAATGTGATTCAGGTTTAAAAAAAAATAAATTAGAAGAAATTCTGCCGCCATTGAAGTCTTTCCTTCATGTTTCACTGTGACCTAGAAGTGACTCTGGTTTTAATGAGGACTATCTCAGTGGAGCACATAGTTTTCCAGGATACTACAAAGCTGGAAATATTCCAAGAACAGGTCATGTGAGTGACTATATGTCTGTGGTCCAAGGAATAGCCTAAGATGGGAGAGGCTTATTACTGGAAAGATGTGCATCATTTGATCTTTTAGGTTTTGAGGCCATTATAATCCTTGCAGACTAACTGATAAGACATAAAAGAGTGGCATCAATAGAATACCCAGGCCTACACCATTTCCAATATTTTGAAGTAAGATGTTCTAATTACCTGACCAAGATCTGAGCGCCAATGCTTATGAAGGGATAGGAAGTTGAGACATATGGGTTGAACATATTTCTTCTCAGGAAATCAGTGTAAAATATTTTAGTCTATTATCATATCCTCTTCTGCATAAAAAATAGTTGCATGAAGAAAACAAAATACAAGCAAGTGAAATTCAGTGTAACAGAAGCTGGTGAGTTTTCATTATCAGCAGCATAAATAATTCAAACGGATAAATAAATACAAATTTGCTCTAAGCAGCATGAGGATAAATTAGTTCTTAGAGTTTCCTGAAATGGTACATACCATAAAGGTGAGATTATCGGGTGATCTTTGTGTGCATTATTTAGCTACTCACTTGACTCCTTAGAATAATATACAATCCTTCATACTTTCCAAATATTATATTAGAAACACTGATTCAAAATATTGGTTGCATGATCCTGTCTATCATATGACCTTGAAAAAAAGAAATAAGTCTTCTCATGTATTGATTAAAAATGTGACAATACCATTGATTCATGGGGTTTACCCTAGTCTAATGATCTCAATTGCGATGAATCTTTGACAATACTCATTCATGATTCTTGATAAGCATTTGGATCTTTAGGGAGCCATGGACCTATTTTGTAGTATTGTTAACCTTCGACCAAATAAATGTGATGAGTAGTTTCTGGTGTGGAAGAAACAGAATTTATCATTTATTCTTTTTTCCTATAGATATTTCAGGGACCATATTATATTTTTATCTTCCTTTCCCTTATGCCACCTCCCCCCCACCTCCAGGAGCAGGTGATGCTGATTGGTGGCAGAAGCACATGGCACAGGTAGACATGAGTTTTTACGTCTTCTGGGAGGGAGCTGAAGTACATACTCCTGAACCACAACCTTTTGTGTAAAGTAGAGTAGATTTTACCTAATTCTGAAAACTAACCTCCAGCCTAAGAAGGCTTTCCTCGGCAGCACCAGCATTGTTCAAGATTGAAATTTCCTAAGTTTGAGAGATAGGAGGCTAGTCTCCTAGAGGGCAGAGATTTCCTCAACAGTGTGATTCACGGAGAAGGAAAACGATTACTAAAAGAAAATTTCTGTGCAGCTGAAGGACTAAAATCTTTCAGGGGACAAAGGCAGGGCCAGGGTAGGAGAGAGAGCTAGGTGGCACAGTGGATGGAGAGCTGGGCCCAGAGTCAGGAAGACGAGTTCGAATCCAGTCTCAGGCACTTATTAATTGTATGACCCTAGGCTAGTCACTTAACCTCTGTTTGGCTTAATTTACTCAAATGTAAAATGGAGATAATAGTAGCATCTACCTCTCAGAGTTGTTACGAAGATCAAATAACATAGTAATTATAAATCACTTTGCATGATGCCCATTGTTATTTGTCCTTCATTCTTAAAGAGGGCCAATGACATCAGGAGGGTGATGTCCTGACTTGCAAGTGAATTGGATTTAAGTGAGGCAGAGCTGGGCAAAATCATTAGCCTCCTTCTCTGGCTAGAGTCATCTGAGTCCAGTGGCAAGGCACAGGTCAGGACATGACCCCCCTGGTGCAAAGTAGGTGCTTACTTCCTTCTCTATAAATTCATGAGAAGGTAAATATGTATGTGGCAATTCCCAAAGAGTGTTAACTTTCTGAGAGTAGGTTGGGAAGTCTGGTAGGCTATTTGAATGATTTATATTTCTATATTTGTTAATGGGCTGCTGTGAGCTCTTTGTGTTATACGCATTTTCAGTAGAAATAAAAGCCATTCCATTCCCGACATGGGCAGCTAGGTGGCGCCATGGTGCACAGAGTGCCAGGCCTGGAGTCAGGAAGAGTCATCTTTCTGAGTTCAAATCTGATCTCAGACACTTACTAGCTGGGTGACCCTGGACAAGTTACTTGAGCTCTGTTTGCTCAGTTTCCTCATCTGTCAAATGAGCTAGAAAAGGAAATGGCAAACCACTCCAGTATCTCGGCCAAGAAAACCCCAAGTAGGGTCATGAAGAGTGGACATGACTAAAAAAACAACTGAAGAACAACAAATCTCTAGTACTTTGCACCTAGTAACTACTTAATAAATGCTTGTTGAATTGAATTCAGCTGTATTTTTAGGCTCAGAGCATGTGTGAATATATAAGATGGTGAACCAGCATGTGAATCAGATTGTCTTGGCAATGAAGCCTCATCTGAGCTTGGCACTGCCCCACGAGCCTGCACACGTGTGCCCATGCTTCAGTGGTTCCTTTGATGGCTACATTTCTCCAACACATTGTAGCAAATGTACTTAATGGTAATTAGAACGTTGGCCTCCTGCTGTGCTCAAATCTCAATAGAAAACAAACTCTTGCTAACTGATGGGATAAGTGATTCTGAAGATGGAAGCCAGTGATTTGCAGAACACTTGTTTCATGCAAATATCAAGATTAACAAAGAGATTAATTGATCCCATTTTGCTTTTACCAAGCTTAAGTGCAGACCTAAGGGAGGGGAAAGAAGCTTCCTTACCATACGTCATCCTCCCCACCCCCCCATAGTTCAGCTGCAGACTGAATAGTATTTTCTTTTCTACCCAGGATGCTGATTCAGTTGTATTTGACTTTGCAGAAATGCTTAGCAAGAGCAAATTTGCATTTTCTGGAGCCAGACACCCAACCCCATTCTTCCCTCTTCCATGACCTGCTCAGTGAACTTAGGAGGAATTGGGGCCTACTAGGCGCCTTTGGCATGGAAGCCTTGTTCATAAAAAAGATAGATAGATAGATAGATAGATAGATAGATAGATAGATAGATAGATAGATAGATAGATAGATAGATAGATGGATGGATGGATGGATGGATGCATTGATGGATGACTACATCAATGGATGGGTATAGTTTAAATTTATAAATTTATATAATTTACTGAAATTATAATTTATATAATTACCACAACTACATATACACATATCATTGAACTGAATTTCAAAGATTTTTCTGAGCTAGTTAGGTGACCTTAGATGAGTCACTTCCCTCTCTGTTCCTTCTCTGTATAATATGAGGATGTCAAATCCCAAACAACAATGAATAAAACTTGTTCCCTGAGGCAAATTCAGATGGGAGAGAGGGAAGCATGATTGGCAGTGTGCCTGAGTTGGATGTAGTTACACTAAGAGAAGGGCTGACATAGCTGTAATGGAAGGTGAACCCTGGGAGAGGATGTGAAATTGATCCTTGCCAGGTAGGACCTTGCATCTGAACAAGGGAATAGGGAATTCCAGCTGTGGATACCGGGTAGGTAGAATTACTCAACGCCAGTGGAGGGCCTCAAGGGATGAGGCCAATGAGTAAAATGGCCACCAGACTACCAAGAAAATTTACTTCCTGGATGTCATCACCCTGTGACAGTTTCAGTTGCCCTATCCTGGGGTTCTGGTTGAACCAGATGAGATGATCCCAAACTTTTCTTTTGGGTCTGACATTCTGCGTCGATAATTCTGCAATCTCAGGGCAGGGGGATTTGCTTATAGATTGACTGATCTAATTAAAAGAGTTCTGAATTACAAACAGAAAAAGAGGAGAAAAATGGCTTAGGTTCTCTAAGAGAAAGTGGCAGAAAGGATATTTGTGGATAGATAAAAATTTGGGCTGAGGCAACTGTGGTCTGATCAGGCTTAGCTAATAGTGAGCAGATTGCTCAAGGTTGTATATACCCTGGGAGCTACTCATGCATGCACCACAAGAATTAGTGATGGCAGCTTTAGCTCGCACTGTACCACCTACTAGTTACTTAGATATTGCAGTCTGAATAGCTACAGGGCCAGCTTCCTAGGCAGCTAGGTGATGCAGTTAATGGAGTGCTAGACCTGAGGTCAGGAAGACCTGAGTTCAAATACAACCTCAGACACTTACTAGTTATGTGACCCTGGGCAAGTCACTTAACCACTGTTTGCCTCAGTTTCCTCATCTATAAAATGGGGATAAGTATAGCATCTACTTCCCACGGGTGTTTTAAGAATCCAATGAGATAATTGTAAAATGCTTAGGATAATGCCTGCACATAATAAGAGATACACAAATTCTAACTATTATTATTATTCTCTTAGTTCCTAAGTAAAGCGAGGGCTCTTTTGAGTGTGGAATCTGTCCTTTACACATTCTAAAACTGTCTTATGATATAAAAATGGTTTAAAAGTGATTAAGCAAGACTTAGGAAAGCAGTGAACCCAGAGGTCCAGAGGCTATCACCAACTCACTATTACCCTGGGTAAATTATTTTAACTTTCTGGGTCTCAATTCCTCATCTGTACAGTAAGGGGCTTGGATAAGAAAATAACTCCTCCTCCTTCCAAAACGCTCATCGATAATATCTTTGTTTTTACATCATTTTCATTCCCCAACATATATCTTTCCCTTCCCCCAGGGATGGGGCTACCCAGAGAACCATCCCTTATAACAAAAATAGAAAAAGGGCAAAAGCAAATCAATCAAACTTGCCAACATATCAGCTAAGTCTGACAACATATGCAACACTCCACATCCATGGTCTCCCATCTCTGTGCAGAGAGAACGGTGCAGGAAAATAAAAGAGCCTTGTATCTGAAGTCAGAGGATCTATATTCATATCCCACCTCTGAAACTTAATATGTGTGCCACTTGGGACCTCTCTGTGCCACTTAACCTCTCTGAGCCTCAGTTTCCCAATCTGTAAAAGGAGACAGTTGGACTAGAGGGCCTCTGAGGTGTCTTCCAGTTCTAGAGCTATAAGTCTGTGAATTCTTATTTCTTCATTCTTCTGTCAACTCTTCTACACTGTTTCTAATGCCTCAACAGCTTTCTAAATCTGGAAGTGCACTCCATCCTTGGACTTCCCACACTGGAAGTACGCTCTGACCCTGCAGCCCTTCTTGATTGATTGGCTCCTCCAGCCTCTAGTCTTGGATCCAGCCTTGGATTTTTCATTTTCAAGAAAGCACTTAGGCCTGCCATGTTTTTATTTCTCTTTGGGCTTCTCTTAACTCTCTGGACATTCTCTACCATGCCCTCATATTTTCTGCTTGTATTTGTATTTCCAGAGCTTAGCACTGAGCCTGGTGAGTACTCAATAAATGTTTGTTGACTTGAAGTCTTCAGGGCCAAGCGTGGTAGTATAATTACACGGCATTCAGTTTCAATTTTCTTTGTTTCTTCTCATGTATGTTATTGTAGTCATTGTATCAATAGTTTTCCTAGTTCTGCTTAGTTCGTTTGGCATTAGATTATGTGTCTTCACGTATCCTTCCTTTTCATCATTTCTTACAGCAACACTGTAACATTCCATTACAGACACATACCACAATTCCCCCTCCCACCCCAGTTCTTTGCTGAAACAAAGATACCAAATGTTGCTGTCAATATTTTGGCATAAATGGACCTTCCTTTTTATCTGTCTCCTCTTGGTTGTAAGCCTAGCAAGGAGATCTCTGGGTCTGTCACTTTCTTATGATAATTCCAAATTGTTTTCCAGAATGATTGGACTGATTCACACATCCACCAACGGTGTATTATTATTGTCCCTCTACCATTCCATCACTGCTTCTTCTCACTGTAGGCTCTGGGTGCTATACCGTCTTCTGACATCTTTGCCAGATTGCTGGGTGTGAACTGAAACCATACATCGGTTTTCATTTGCATTTCTCTTATTATTAGCAATCTGAAGCAATCTTTCATGTTTGAAATTTGTTTGAGAACTATTTGCTCACGATAAGATTTCTAAGATCTCTTGTAGCTCTAATAGTCTATGATAAAGTATCTTAGAAAGGCTCAAAGCATAAAACCATCCTATTCCTTATATGGTTTACCCCAAAACAACTCAATTCATATCCCACATTTTTTTTTTCATGCTGATGAAGTTAAATGTCGCTTTTTCTTCAGAGTGGCTTCTAGCCCAAAACCCATAGAACATATGGAGCCTAAATCTTGTTTTCTACCAAAATAGGATGCAAAGACCAATCCATGGTCAGCAGTCTTCCATCCTTCCAGTTTAGGTAACTTTTAACAGAAAGGGAAATGACTCATTACAATGGAAGGCAACAAAGGGGAAAAAAGAGAAGTTCAAGTCTGGGCAGGTAGTTTGCAGATAGATCCTAATCATCAGCTCCCTGTGGTATTGAACAAACATTCATCATATTTAATTTGTCACTTAATTGTGAAATCGGGAACTTATCACCTGCATCCTACAATGGACAGCTTCCCTCATTTTATACTGTGCTCCATCTCCTTATCATTCCTGTGTTCTTATCATGGCCATCCATCCACTTGTCATCACAGACTATCTTTCAGCCTGCCTTCTCTCAGGTTGAGAGATGTCCCTTTCTCTGATTGATGAGTCAGGATGAAGCAAGTTGGCTGCTATTCTCTTCATTCCCTGTGCCTCTTATAACCACAGCTTTCTTCAGTTTCCAACTCCCTGCTTCAACCTCCAAGTCACCTTTTCACTTGCTAAGCTGTTGCTATTTTCTTTTTTTAGCTTAGGAACAACTTTTTTTTCCCCCCTGAAAAATCTTCCTCAAAATTTCAGAAAGAAGCAAGCCACACATTGCCTTCTGCTGGCATGAAAGGAGGCAACTGAGAAGGCAATCAGAGAATCTTGGATTATGATACATGAAGACAGATAATCTAATGCCAAATGAACTAAGAGGAACTAGGAAATGTCAGAATCATCCAATAAACCCCCCTACTCAAAGCAGGTATTTCCTGCAGAGAAACTCAGATATTGAATTATCTAGCCCCTGCTTGAATACATCCAGTGATGGAGAATTCATTTCTAATGAGGCAGTTTGTTCCATTTTGGAAAGATTTAGGGACTAGACTATTCTTCTTTATTTTGAGTTAAAATCATCCACCCTCTAACTTGGTCCTCATTCCTGCATTCTGGAATGTCAAAAACAAGAACCTTCTCACTTCAATATGTCAAACTTTCATGTTTCTCCATAGTTATCTCTTGTCTGGGCTAAATACTCCCTGGTTTCCTCCACAGTCACTACTATAATTGCTGCTTTATAATACTAGTCATTGCTCTCCGAGTGCTGCTTCATTTGTCAATATCACTCCTAATGTGCAGTGGCCTGAAATGGACACTTCATTCCAAGGATGGCCTGGATGGATGAGCACAGTGGGGCTATTGCCTCCCTCATTATAGACCTTGAACTTCTATCTTTGCAACTCAAGGTCAAAGGATCATAGTCTTGAGTTGAAAGAGACCTTAGAACCCACCTAGCCCAGCCCCCTCATTTTACAGATGAGGAAACTGAGGCACAGAAAAGTTAAGTGACAAGCTCAGGGTCTCACAGCTAAAAAGTATTGGAGGCAGAATCTGAACTCAGGCCTTTCTGACTCCAAGTCCAGCACTATCCACTGTGCCACCTAAATGGCCTTAGTTTGGTTGGTTTGTTTGTTTCTTTTTAGTAACTGTGTTACTCCTAGGGGTCACATTTAATGAAATGTTCCCAGAGTAAAATGTCTTCAAATAAAGTCTCACTTTCAGGCAGAGACTTTACCTGCTTTTCTGGAACAGCTCCTTGGTTCTGATTCTGATTGTCCTATTAAACCAGGTGATAAGCAATTTCCTGGTTCTTTGTGGATCAAGGGTGTGGATACTAGAATTCTCAGGGGCTAGGCCAATCTTCCTTTGTACATCTCTGTCCTGTACTCCTGCCTCCCTTATCCCTGAAGCTCTAAGAGGGACCAGTAGGGACCTGCTTTTCACTAAGGGTCATCTTCAGGTGATCCTGACAAGAACAAGGCTCATTCTAGGATCATCTTTTCCAATCACATACTCAGAGATTTAAGTCTTCCATAGTAAACTGGGAATAGTATCCTGGGATGTGTGCTGAAAGTATTCATTTTTTTTCCTGTTCAAATCACCCCATCTTTTCCAGAGATGCTCAACTTTCAGCCTTTTGGGGGTCAAAGCCCAATCTCCAAAGCTTGACCAGCTATAAAGTGGACTTATTAATGTAACTGAAACCTGAGTGATTGCCCTGCCCACAGCCCTGCCCTCAAACCTTCTTAACCTTTCTTATCAGGGAAATTTTTTTTTTCATTAAGTCTAGCAAGAGACCCCAAGTAGTCATTTTTGACATTCTTCTGCCTACAAAACTACAGAGAGGAGGAAGATAAAATTGTCAACTCCTTAACACTATTATATCAGGAAAGTTTGGTGGGTTTTCTTTCTTTGTTTTTTAAAAGCACATGGTGGGTGCAAGCAGGCTGTGGCATATAACTAGTGAGGAGTAGTGAAGTGCAGGGCTTAAAGGACCAAGTAATAAAGGCCTGAACTAACATGGTGGATATGTGACTAGGAAGAAAGAGGCAGATACTAGAAATGTTTTGGAAGCAGTATAGTTAAGGCTTGGCAGCTGATTAGACATGGGGCAAGAGAGGGAGAAGAAGAGCTAAAAATTATTTGGAGTTTGTGGAAAGCGGTGACTGAAAGCTCATTGATACCCTTAACAGGAATAGAGAAATTAGGGATTGGAGAGAGTTTGAGAGAAAGTACTTTGAATTTTGTTCTAGACACATTGAGATTGTGATTCCAAGTGACATCTACTTGGAAATGTCTAAACGAAGTTGGATTATAGTTTAAGAGAGAAACTCATAGTCTATATATAGATCTGGTAGTCTCTCACATAGGGGGGATAATTGAATATGTGGGAGCCAGTAACAGAACTAAGAGAAAGTCCTCGGGGATGAGGTAAAGAGTGGCTAGCATTAAAGAAGCCCAAGGAATGTCATGGCCTTGGGGGAAAGCCAAGTTTTACATAAGGCAAAGTGGAAGCAGTGTCTAAGGGGGTGATTAAGGCTTAAGAGGAATTAGTAATGACATAACAGGAACTTCAGAGGGCACAGTAGAAGTGACCCTAGAGAAAACAGGAATAGGACAACACCTGGATAGCCATTATGGATGACAGATGAGGAAAGCTGGAGAGCCAAGAGAATAGGAATGCTGAATTGTCAAAATTAGTCAATGAAGAAACTTACAGGAGTTAACTAATCAATGCTGACGGCTATAATGAAAATGTGAGTGTGATAGTCCCTTTGCAACCTGAAGACTTCAAATGCATTTCTCTCAACTTTGTGTCTTGAGTCATTAGACATACTCATGCACACTTCTGACTAATACAATCATCATTGATTTCTCTCTTTGAGCTCTGTGATTGCCTATCATCCTGAGACTCTCTTTATTTCTTGTGTGGAGACTACCACAGACTCAGCTCACCTAAATAGTATATAACCCAGAGCCCAGAACCCCAAGCTCTGGACTCACACAGGCTTTTTCTATCCTGGAAAATACCCCCAAATTCATGTCTCTTTGTCTTGTATTGATAAGCCTCCTATTGGTACAAGGATAAGCTTAAGATCATGGAATCATAGCTAGAGATGGAAGGGACCTGAGGCCATCCTTCCCCTCATTTTATAAATGGGGAAATTGAGGCTCAGAAAATTGAAGTGACTTGAAAAGTCCGAGGACCTGACTCCATAGTTCACCCCATGCACCATGCTGCCTCTCTATTTGATGAAAGGCACCATTTTGTAGAAGATTGCGACTTTCATGATTCTAGGCTCTATCTAGCAATGTCTGTTGTTTCACATTTTAGATATTTTATTTTTAACTCAGCACAGAACAGCCCATTAAACATTCATTTCTGTAAAAGCAGAGTGAATAATTCATTAGAAGATCATTAAGGGCTTTGTAATGGAAAATTAGTTTCTATTCTGCATATAATGAACTTAGGGAAAGACAAGAGTAGGAATTAAGAAGGGGAAAAATTACACACCTGTAGCACAGAGCAAAGGGAAGTATAAATGAGCTTCCCCCACTCCTTACTTCAATAAACTCATTACAATTAATAATTACACCAGACAGTTAGCGAAGGAGTGCGAGTGATGGTGGGGTGTGGGATGGGATGAAAGCATAATCCTTCAAGTAGTCCTGCATAAGGTAGATTTTAAAAAGAAAAAAAAATAGAGAAATGTAACCCACCAACCTGTTGGTCTACACCGTATAGGTTGGAATTTGTTAAGATTCACCATACGTAGGGAAATGTGTTCTTTGACGTGGCTTAGGGAGATTGGGGGGTGACCGTCCCAAATCAATTCTTTTGCATCATCTCTGTAGCCTGGAGATCTCAATGAAGATCATACTTGTCTCCACCTTGAAACAAAAGGGTTTCAATTCCTCCATTTATACTCGTACACATGATGTCTCTGTGCCTTTTCTTTCTACCTTCTACTTTCAAAATCTAAATTCTTTCAGAATCCAAGAACTCTGAGGGAACATAGCTAGCCTGATGTAGTTTGTGTTTTGGGGAACCCATGCTGATAAAAAGTGATCACCACTTCTCTTTCTAAAAAGCCACAAGCCATCCCTTTAATCATGTGTTTTAGAAATTTGCCAGGAGTTGAAGTCAGGATCATTTTCTTAGAATTGGAAAAGTCTGCATGTTTCTCTTTTTTAAAAACTGAAAGATATGCCCACCATCTCAAATCTTTTTCCATTTTCCATGAATTTTCAAAAACAATGACATACCCTCAGGAATCCCATTTACAAGTCCTTCAGGACTCAATGACAACATTCATTTGGGCCTGGTGATTGCACCAAGGACAACTATGTGCTCTCTCATCAATGCTGTATTTATCTTTGGTTTGGATTTTGCATTAAATACTTTGCTTTTATACTTCCTGGTCTGAAGACCACACTCAACAAGAGTTGAGTCTCTTCCTCTATGTCATCCATTATCTTCACCTCAAGCAGCTTTCTTATTCCCTCTTTGATCATCTTCTTGCCACCAACATGGCCTCAAAAGGCCGTTTTGTGGTCCTCGTCAATACTGAAAGTCTCAGTACATCCTAGAGGCAGTGTTGTTGCAAAGTAGAAAGAGAACTGGGTGGGAAGTGGGAAGACTTGGATTCCAATCCTACTGTAGTCATTATCTGGATGAGCCAGACAGGTCATTACTTCTCAGAGCTTCTGTTTCCTCATCTGTAAAATGAAGATAATAATAGGCTGCCTACATAATATCATTAAAGAATTTAGAAACTTTAAAGTGTTCTGTAAGTATGAGTTGTTGTTACACTATGATTATTGTTACTATTGCTACTAGGCTTGACATTAAGCTTATAGGATGATGTTATTCTCTTTTATTCATCCAACACTGACTGTCCTTTTTTACATATTGCATACAACTTTTTGAAAAGTTAAGCTGCTGAATGAATGAAAAAAATGTTAAGAGTGAAGATTTATATAGTTCTTTTATATTGGTGAAGCACTTTTCATGTGTTACTGCATTCACAGCAACTCTGGGAGATAGGTGCTATTACTATCCCCATTTCATAGATGAAGAAACTGAGGAACAGAAAGGTTAAGTTACTTACTACCCACAGTCACATAGCTGAGACATGTCAGAGACAGGATTCAAATGTAGGTGTCTTCCTGACTCCAAGTACAGCACTGTATGCATTGTGCCACCTAAACACTTCTTGTATGCCAGGCACTGGGGAGACAACTACAAAAGCAAAGATTATCCTTGCTTTCAGAGAACTTACATTGTAATGATAGAACACACACACACACACACAATACATGTAAGGGATTTATGTACAGGAACAGACACTTTGGTCAGGAAAGTTTTACGGACCACAAGAGAGTAGGTTGACACACCCCAACTTGAAACAATGGCATAGTTGACTTGACCATGGTTCATGGTTACCACACTGGAAGACTTGGGAGAAAAGGGTAGATGTATGATATCAAGGCAGTTTATAAGTGTCAGAAGTGAAGTGAAGCATGGTTTAAACCTGCTTAAAATAGTGGTCTAGGAAAGGCAATCACCAATCTGGATAAGAGGGTCCTAGGGCATGAATTCCATTTCCAGACTTCCCCTCCTCATCAATATAGAATTATAAAATGCATGGCTATTGCCTCCCTAGATTCCCTTTGTTTTTGTTTTTTTTTACTTCAATGATTCATTCCTCCCTATTGGTCAGAATCAGGTCCAGATTAACATATGTCTTCAGTCTTACAAAGGATGGAGTTATCAGCAAAAGAAGAAAGATGTCTCTGAAAAAAGCAAAAAAAAAATTAGAAGCTAAAACATAAAAATGTCAAGTGATAGTTGGACATATTTACCCAGAAATCCCAAGGCACAAACACATTATTACATGTGGGAAGCGGGGCAAAGACTGTCTTTTTACCTATTCTTGTATCCTCAGTATTTAGCCTTGTGCCTGACACATGGTACTGTACAGAAGGAGCCAGAGTATGAGAATGTGACCTATGGTTCCCCAGTTATTGTAAACTACCTTGAATGAATGTAAACAGCAAAAGACCCTCTATCTCTCTCATGGGAAAATTTGTGTGTGACCCTAAGCCATCCCTGGCACCGGGCCTTCTTAGTTCTCTTTCTATATAATATCTGACCTAGCCTAAAGGTGGTATGGGGAGCCACCATTCTCTCCTGTTGCTGTCCATGACTGGCCTCCTATGAGTAAAATACCCCTATTAACCCAACCAACTCTAATAAAACCTGTTTAACTACCAAGCTGGCATCAGCCCCTCTTTCTTCAGTATCTTAGTATTCTCTCAGAGGGTCTGCCACCCCACAATTGGCATAATCAGGGCTGAATATATCTGCCCCCATAAGTAGATGCTTAATAAATGTTTATTGTGTCTTTATAATTTGCATAGTAATTTTATGAATATCTGAGCTTCCTTTCAGCTCTGAATTTGTGATCCTGTGATTCGAGCCACATAACAGTGTTGTGAGATTGGTTGGACAGGGCTTATAATACTCATTTTTACAGATGGAGAAACTGAGGCTCAGAGGTATTAAGAAACTTATCCAAGGTCACACAGCTGATTAGTGGTGGAGCTAGGACTAGATGGAGTTAGAACCCAGACCAGTGTGCTCTCCATTAGACCAAATGCAACATGCTACCTGTTCACACAATTACTATTAAGCATGCCATCACATGCGATGGTGGATAATAGTGCCATAACTAGGATCATCAGTGTGTTTGAACTGACATAATCAGATGCTGCCAGAAAAAGCAATAAGAACCTTTCTAGGCATTGATCATTGCTCACTTTCAGGCCTCCATCTATTGAATTATCGGCACCACCAGAGTTGCATGATTTAACGTGGGTATTGATCGAATTTCCATGAAATTGAATAAGCCTCAGGGAAAATAGATTTATTGAGACCTGGAGACTTAACACTTTAATAAGTCTTTTTAGACTCTAGACTATTTCTTACTCTAAGGCCTAGATCAAGTCTCAGCAAAAGTTAGAACTGAAATTTGCCTTCTATACTACATTGTACTTATATATGTCATTATTTCAGCCTAGCCCTTCCTCTCCGATGGTGTTTCCTCCCAGCTCCCATGCCCATGTAATGCCTCTTTGCTGTCCAGGGACCCTATCTGGGTTTTTGCTTTCATACTCTGTAGCTCTCTCCTCTGCCAACAAAATCTACCTGCACTGGGTCCAATCTCTTCCAGCTCTACCTTCCTAGACATCTTTAACTGAGTTGGACTGGAATTCCCATCATTAGGTGAAAGGAGTGGTAGTGAGGGGGAATGGAATGACTTGGGAATGGCTAAATATTCTCTAAACTTAACATGCCAATTCATGTAGCCTCATCCTCATGCCTGGAATGCATTCCCTCCTGATCCAATGGGCAAGAGACAGGAGCTCTTAGGTAGAAATTACGAATAGGTAAACACTGCTGTGATATATAAAAAAAATTCCTAAGCAGCACAGTAGATAGAGTGCCGCATCTGGAATCAGGATGACTCATCTTTCTAAGTTCAAATCTGTCCTGACACTTACTAGCTGTGTGACCCTGAGCAAGTCACTTAACTCTGTTTGCCTCAGTTTCCTCATCTGTAAAATGAAGAAGGAAATTGTGGACCACTTTAGTATCTTTGCCAAGAAAGTCCCAAAAAGAGTCATGAAACAATTAATAACAACAACAAAAAACAATTAGAATTGTCCCAAAGTGCAGTGAGCTTCCCTGTCATTGGAGTCCTTTGAGTAGAGGCTTAAGGAGGCACCCCCATCATGTCTTTTCATGATTTTCTTCCTCATTGAGCCTACATCTTCTGATGCAAGTGTGGGTCTAGGCATATGTCTCATAGGTTTGTGACATTCTGAAATTTCTTCTAATGAGACATAGTTCTCTTGCATCAACCATTATGGGCAAAGTGTTGGGAGAGGAGTCAGTCATTCTAGGCAATGACATTTCCTGGGGGAAATCAACCTGACAGAGGGTTGAAAGGCTCAAAGAACAACTTATCAATCACCATTTTATTTGGGCACCCATTCTGTACTCAGCACTGTGTTAAACACTCTGAGTGATATGAAAGTCTTTTGTTCATGAGCAGTTCAATTCTTATTTGGATAGGGAGGATGCAGTCACACAAGAATTCAAGATGATATATGACTAAATGTCAAATATGATATGTAGACAATAAAAACTGGAGCTCAGGGAAGGCCCGTGGGGTGAAGTGATCTGGGACTGCCTTCACTACTGTTTGTCTGAGTTGACTTCTGGCCTTTGGGACTTTAAAGTTCTGCTGTCTTGAAGATGCATGCTCCCCTAGTCTGCTGGGGTGGCGTACCTAGTTTACAATGTGCTACATCGTCTTGCAGAAAAATAGAAAGTATTGACTAGGTAATGGCTGGTATGTGAACATAATGGAGTGTGATTGTGCAAGAAGAAATAACAAATATGAGGAATACAGAGGAACATGGGAAACTCTCATAAACTGATGGAGAAAATACTAGGTACAATGAGTACAATAACACAAAGGAAAGGAAGGCTGGTTCTGAGTCAGGATAATGGCCAATCTAGGTTCCACAGAACGGAGCATAGGATCAGAGATTAAGAGCAAAAAGGGACCCTAGAGGCCGTCACATCCACTCCCTCTCACTTTATAGATGAGGAGACCAGGGCAGGGTAACTTGACCAGTGAGTGTCTAAGACAGGATTCAAACTCAAGTCTCCCTGACATCAAGTCCAGAGCCCTCATCACTCTACCACCTTCTCCTGGCAGAGAAATGGTGGAGCAAAGATGCAGGATGTTGTGAATGTAGTCAGATACAGGCACTGTGTTGGTTAGTTTTGCTTAATTGCTTTTCTTTTGTTACAAGGGAGGGCTCAATGCTTAGGGGACAGGGGCTGTATTCAGCAATAACTACTCTGTAGACAAAAGTCAACAGTACAATGTTGTTGTTTTTTTTCTTTAAAGAAATGGGAACTCATCTTCAGTGATCAACCCATCAACGTATTACTACTTTGATGTACTTGTGATAAACTCTTTTTAATTGTACAAAAAAGGGGGAGAGCATGGCAGGATGGCTTTTAGAAGATAAATGAACACTGAGATTCCATTTCCCAATACGTGGGCTCATAGGATCATAGATTTAGAAGTATTTTAGAATCCATATAAGCCATATAATTTATTTTGAAGATGAAGAAACTGAGGCCCAGAGAGTTTATGTGAAGTGCCCAAAGTCCCACAGTCAGTAAGGTGCAGAAATGGATTTAGAACCCAGGTCCTCTGATTACACGTCTAACATTCCTTACAGTACACCCTGATATGAGCCTGTGTCGACTGGGGGCTATGGAGATAAGATAGAGCAGGCCAGCTTGGGGTTGAGCTGGTCCCCTGGCTCCTCTCTCTACCCATCACATTTTTTTTAAACCAAGCACATTATAGGCAGGCACAGTGTTGCACCTGCTTTCATGAGTTAAGATCAATATGATGAAATATAACATAATAAAGATAGTCCCATTAAGAACTCACTACGTATTTGCATAATCAAATTCCTGCTGCTTGCCTGCAGAAGCCTCCAGTACTCCAGTGACTCAATAAGTGGGTAAAGAAAACTCCCTAGAAGTGGTGAGGACCCCAATACTGGCCTGGAGGGATCAGTCCTGGGGAAGGGAAACATTTTCTAAACCACACAGCAGCCTCAAGGTACCTTATATCTCTACCTATAAGAAAATGGAGAAACTGGCAAATTTCCTAGTCACTCTCCTATTTCTCTTAATTTCCTCTAGCCTCAGGGCCCTCCCTAAGGCATCCTGAATCCAAGTGCAACCTACCCTCCTTACACCTTTACCTTCCTTTTTATCCTGCATTCCACCCTCCTTGTTCTCTGACTGATGTTTACTTGATCAGCAGCTGGGTTGCTCAGTGGTTAGAGTGCTGGGTCTGCAATCAAGAAGATGAGAGTTAGAATTCAACTTCAGCTAATTGCCAGCTATGTGACTCTATGACCTCTGTCTGCCTCAGTGTTTTCTCTGTAAGATGGGAATAATAGAACTACTGTCTTCTCAGGGTTGTTGTGAGGAGAAAGATGAGATGATATTTTTGCAAAGCCTTTGCAAACTTGAAAGTGCTGTATAAAGACTAGTTATAGCTTTATCATTGGGATTCTCCATTCTCTCTTAATGTCTACTAATGGGTTCAGAATGTGCTCCTCCTTCCAAACAACACACAGTCATTCTAACTAGGGTCTTCAGTGCCTCAATCCAAAAGTGATAGTAATGGTGGGGGTAATTGGGGAGAGAGAGTGAGACTTTTATGGGTTTCTCAAATTCCTCCATGTAGGTGGTTTCCCACACCCCTCGAGCCCAAGGCGGGCCTCACCTGCAGCCCAGAGCAATCCTACAGCCACAGAACACCCAAGCCAAGGCCCAAGCAGGAATCCTGTACTAGAAGGACCTTAGGAGTCATTAAGGCAATAGGGACAGAGTATGGACTTATAATATAAAGGGGCACAGTGGATAGAGCTCAGGGCCTGGAGTCAGGAAGATTCATTGTCCTGAGTTCACTTCTGATCTCAGACACTTACTAGCTGTGTGACCTTGGGCAGGTCACTTAACCCTGTTTACCTTAGTTTCCTCATCTGTAAAATGAACTGGAGAAGGAAATGGCAAACCACTCCAGTATCTCTGTCAAGAAAACCCCAAATGGGGTCACAGAGAGTCTGATACAACTGAAAATTGACTGAACAATATGAAGGGACATTTTTGAGCTGGAATCAGAGTATTGCCAATGACTCAGAGCCATTAAATGCTACCAGGAAGTGACAACAGTATTCTCTGACCTTTCTCTCTTTCTTCACTGAGATCTTCCCTGCCATTGCTGGGAAATAGCCATCTTTCATCCTTGAGCAGCCCCCCTTTTCTGGATGCAGGCCTTTCAGTTTATTACAAGGAAAGAAGCCAAGTAAGACTGGCCTCATGGCTCCCTCCAGGCCCAAGATGGATGACTGGAAGGGGAGCTATTCTTTCCATCTGATGCTTTTTGGATTGAACCGAATGGTGTTTTCTCTTCCTACCTGATGCACTGTGTTAAAAGGTTGCATTGGCATAGCTTTCCTAATGTCTGGCTCTCTCAGGAGCAGAAGACAAATTTCTCTTCATCTTCATTCTACTGCCATCTGTTTGTCAAACATTTGGATAGGTGGTCATATTTCTCAACCAATCCTTTAATTTCCTGCTGACCTTGTACCCTTTGAAAGTGTTTGGAGAAGAGCCTATCGGCAACACAAGAGGTGGATTTGGAATGAAGAAACTGCAAGCAAATGGCTCCATCCCATTTCTGCTTCTAAAAGGAAGCATTGATTTTTCTTATAGCTTAATGAATGAGCAGTAAGAGACATGAAATTCAGGGTCAAGAAAGAAGGAACAACTGAAGCTGGCCCTGACGGGGCATGTTCAAATCTCTTGTTGGTCAAACTGGCCTTATTGCAATGTTCCTCATGCAGGGAACCCCATTTCCCATCTCTATTCATTCCTTTGCACTGGTTCCCATTCTCCCTCACCTTGGAGCTTACTCCATTCTCACCTCCTCCTCTTAGAGCATCTAATTTCCTTCAAACTCAGTTCCAGGACCCACTTTACACGGAGTCTTTCCTGATATCCCCAGCTGCTAGTGCCCTTCCTCCAAAGCTATCATACGTCTGTCTCTCTATGCATACATATATATATATATATATATAAGTATATATATATATATGTGGAGAGAGATACATACACACATATATACATATAAGTGTGCATGTATATATGTATGTGTGTGTGTGTATATATATATATATATATATGTATATATATATATAAAGGGCTATGATTGTTGCATTTTAGTCTCCGCATCCCCATCACTTAGGACAGCTCCTGACGTGGAATAGATGCCAAATAATTGCTTGTTGATTAAATGATGTGCTTATAGACAAATAGGCAAAAGATTCAGATTTTGGTACAAAGGGACCTGCCCACATTTCCATTAGAAACACGGTTTGTACCTAGTTGATAATTTAAATAATGGTTTAAAGTTCATTTCCCCCTTTTCAAGTCTCATTGTTTCAAGAAATGAATAAGCTGAGTCTTCCTGAGTTCAAATCTGGCCTCAGATGCTTATTAGCTGTGTTACCCTGGGCAAGTCACTTAACCCTGTTTCCCTCGGTTTTTAATCTGTAAAATGATCTAGAGAAGGAAATGGCAAACCACTCCAGTATCTTTGATAAAACCCCATTTTGGAATCACAAAGAGTCAGACATGACTGAAATGACTCAACAACCACCACCACAATGTATACCAGGCAGGTAGTGTGCTAAGTCCTGGGAGGGCAACGAAAAGCAAAGACAGTCCCTGCCCTCAAGTAGCTCACAGTCTAAAGAGAGAGACAACATGCAGACAAGTAGGTGCATCTAAGATATATGCAGCCCAAATGGAAAGCAATCTCAGAGAGAAGGTCCTAGCAGCCTTCATGGGTGGTCAGGAGTAGAGGATGAAGAAGAATTTACTGAAGACCACATCCCACCTCCTTTTATTCACTCTCTTACCTCTTACATCTCAAGCTTCTCTGGTACCTTCTACCAAAATGTGGTGATTTTCCTTTCAACTGCCTCACTCCCAAGAGTGTCCCACTCCAAGGGGATAGTAAAATGATCTTAGTCAATTCTATTTAGGGAAAATGGCAAGGGTTACGTCAGCCCTACAATTTTTTTGGAGCTCAAAAATCCAGGAAATTTTGTGGGAGAGTAGAGGCAGGAAAAAGAACACAATGTCTTCAAAGTCTCATTTAAATAACAATTAAAGATTTATATAATAGTTCCAATCCACAATAAAAGTCATAAGACAATCAAAGATTAATTGCCAGGTGATGAGTAGAGACAATGATTACTGAAGGATTTTGGAAGAGGAAGAAACCACTTAAGACTTCGGTAGTAAGGGAAGATGTCATGAAGACAATCCCCTAGGGTCTCCAGCAGAACCAGTTTTATAAAACCTGAGGATTTTACCTTAGCAGTACCTATCTATAGCAGATGGCAACTAATAAATCAGAGGGAGATGGAGAAATAGTTCTCCTTAAAATCTGTTGCTGTGTTTTCTTAGAGAAATGGTTAAAATACATTGTGATTACTTTGGATAAATGTTAGCTAAAAAAACTAATGTGCCATTCTCTGAGATAATAGTTGTCAGGATGAATTTTAGTTCCAATCCAGCAATCTGAACACTCCCAACCATAAAACATGCATATAGAAAGGAGGGAGTAGGGAGTTGGAACTTTCCAGAATCTTAATGAATATTTTTTTTTCTATTTAGTGCCTAATTTAGACTGACTGTGCTAGGCACTGGAGATACAAATATGAAACTGAGAGGGTACCTGCCCTCAAGAAGCTTATGTTCTATCACAAGTGACTATGTGTACATATATATATGTGAGTGCAGAAGATATATCAAATAAATACAAGGTAGTTTAGGATGGGAAGATATTCAAAATTGGGAAGCTTCATGTAGGAGGGGGAGCTCAAAATAAACCTTAGAGAAAATTAGGAATTCCGTGAGGCGAAGATGAGGAGTGCAAGCATTCCAGGGATGATATACTGTCTTTGTAAAGGTATCAATAAGGGGATGTGGAATATCATGTGTAGGAACAGATGCTGGCTACAAGGCTGTATCACACAAAGCATGGAGGGGAATAATGTGGAAAAAGATCAGAAAGGGTTAAGTTGGGAAGAGATGTAAATGCTGAACAGAGAAGCCTTTATTTGATCCTAGAATCAATTGGATTCCATTGGAGTTTATTGAGTAGGGCTGATCCTTTAGAAAAAGCACTTTGGTGACTGTGTGCAGGATGGATTGGAGTGGGAGGAGACTAGAGGCAGGAAGACCAATTAGAAGGCTATTGTAGTCTAGAGCTAATGATCTTTGTGAGAGATGCCATGGAGATAAATATGAGAAGACTTAAGAAATGATGGGATGTGAGGGTGGGAGAGAGGGAGAAGTCCAAGATGGCACCAAGGCTGAGAACCTGGATGATTGGATGAATGGTGACAGTATATATGAGGAGGAGGTCTTGGTGGTGGTAGGGAGGAGTAAAGATAATGAATTCAACTGCAGAATGTTGAGGTGAGACATTTACACCCCAAACCAAACTTCCAAGATACAGAGAAAGGTGCTGGGGAATGAGAATAGTCACAAATGTTAAGAGACCTACCAACTGGTAGCATTTGTTTCTGAAACATTTATGGGCCTTGTGGGCCTCTTAGAGAAGTCTCCTCTCTTTGTCCTGTAGGGAAGTGGTATGGCTTAATGGCGTAAGTGAAGGACCAGGAATCGGGAAAACTTGAGTTTAAATCTCACCTCTGATACTTAGGAGTTTTATGTTTGTATGCAAGTCGTTTTACAGCTCTGAGCATCTGGCTCCTCGTCTGTCTAACACAGATAATAATATTTATAGCGCCTGCCTCACAGCATTGCTCTGAGGCTCAAATGAAATAATATATATAAAAGGTGCTTTGCAAACTTTAAAACAATATGCAAATGCCAGTTACAGTTTTTTATTTGTCTTCCCACATCTCTACTTCCCCCAGTTAATTCATCATGAGAGTGAAGGAAAGCAGCCTTTTATCCCATAATTAAATTTAATCTGCTCTTAGACTCACTCTTTTGCAAGCTCCATCTCTGAAGCCATGCATCATGCAAACACCTCACTATAATGATATATGGGCCCAATAACACTTGAATGCTCTAGGAGAGTGATGGGCCTGCATCGAGCTATTAGCATAGAGAGGGCTCTCTTAATCCTATAAGAGCCCCGAAGAGAATTCAATCTGGGGAGGTTGAAGTTCAGCATGCATGTCAAATCAGGTGCAGCCTCATTTCTGGTCCTCTGGGGACAGAGCCCCTGAAGGAGCCGGGATGTGGTGTCCTTATGTCAGAGGACCGTCATGTGCTTAGGGCTGGAGCTGGGAATTAACAAATTATTAAGAAGAAACTACTTCTTTCATTCCAAGACACCTTGATAAGCTCTTCCCTCTGGAAAAGTAGCTAATGACCCTAAATTATTTCCCGGCCTTGCCAACAAAGGACAACAAAGACAAAGGCCATCAAGGCTGTGTTTGCCTGCATGAATTAATTTCCTTCCATTGTAAAGGTGTAGCTCAACCGTAGGATGGATCCGTGCCAGCAAATCTTCATCTGCATCCCAGGGTCGGACGCCAAAGATCTCATCTACACACTCTTGCTGGTTTCCATTCAACAGACCAGGTAGCTCGACAGAAAGGGAGAGCTCACCATTGAATTGTTAAAGACCTAAAGGAACTGATCTCTGAATGACCGTGAAGGCAAAAGCAGGGCTTCCTCCATGATTCTCCTGACATGAAAGAGACTTAGAGTATTTGTACAATGATCAGGGGACATGGGAATAAGCTGCATTCATGGAAAATTGAGGAAGATTGAACTGGAGCTAAGCTGTTGTCATCACCTGTAAAATGAACAGAATGGTCTAGATGGCCTCACAGGGTTCTTCCCAACTCTGTATCTAGAAACTTAGGAACCTAGAAACTGCTGAATCTATGAACCTGTCCTGAGTGCTGAATGAGCGAGCATAGATTTACAGAGCAGCCCAGCAACGGAACTGTACGCCTCGTGGGGATGGAACGTCTTTACTGCTGACAGAGTCCAGAATTAAGGGTTCTAGATCTAGAACTGGAAGAGACCTCAGAAACTATCTGATTAACCCCACTCATTTTACAGATGAGGAAACTGAGATCCCAAGAAGATGAGTGACTGCCCATGGTTAAAAAAGTAGTAGGTGGGGACAGCTAGGTGGTGCGGTGGATAGAGCACTGGCCCTCGAGTCAGGAGGACATGAGTTCAGGGCAGGCCTCAGACACTTGACACTTACTGCCTGTGTGACCCTGGGCAAGTCACTTAACCCCATCGCTTAGCAAAACAAAACAAAGAAAAAGTAGTAGATGCCAAAGGTAGGACTTGAACTCTGTTTCCACTACATTCCAATGAATGATCAGCTATCAGAGAGGCTGCAGAAAGGGATCCAGCATTGGTCAGATATAAGAGTTGACCTCCAAGGTCTCTTCCATCTTGAAGGCACCATGACCTTAATGTTTCTAGATTGACTGTTCTAGACAGTAGTGGTGCCTAGGATGGTAGACTCCTTCCCTACATCTCTTACATCAACAGCAGACTCTGATGCCTTGTCAGGGCTTATGTCGTACTAAAAGTAGAAGACACTTTGTTTTTCCCCAAACTATAGGTTGGGTTAAGATGATTCTTCCAGAAATCTGAATTACAGCTATTGAGATTTAACAAATGAGTGTGTGACATCAGTGCTTGATTTCAAAATGTTGAAAAAGACATTGAATTCTAAAGCAGTTGTAAACTCCATTTTTATAGCCAATTCAATGGATTATGGAGCATGCCCTGGTTTTTCTGTAACTCTTTGCTTCATTTGATTCATCCAGCTATAATCATCAGTAGGATAAGGATTCAGATCACGGTGGATAGAGAGCTGGGTTCAAGACCTGCCATTGCGGACACACATTGGCTGTGTGACCTTGGACAATTCAATTAACCTTTTAATGCTCCAGGCACCTTTATAGTGGTTGCAGAATAGTTATTGATTCTAACTGGCAAAGGAAATAATCTATACCAATAAAAGCACAGGTCCAGCTTAAGGGGAAAATAAGTTATCAGTAGAAGGTAGAGACAACCTGCCTCACCTACCCAGCCTGGTATATTTGGGGTTAATAAGTTATTACTTTGTTTTCCTCTTGAGGCAATCAGGGTTAGGTGACTTGCCCAGAGTTACACAGCTAATAAGTGTCTGAGACTGTATTTGAACTCAGGTCCCCCTGACTTCACGGCTAGTACTCTATCCGTTGTGCCACCTAGCTACCTTTTAAACTCTTATTTTAAGCAAAGAGATCTCTAGGCTCTGAGTTCCGCTGTGCTTTTCGGTGCCATCCATTTTGGCAGAGATAACTCTAAGCCTAGATGCCTGAGCACCTTTTGATCAGGAGCTGTGTGAGAGATTCTGACCCTGGTGAATGTTTCTGTGGTTTTTAGCTGGGATGCTAAGCCTTTCGAGGATGAATAATCTCCATGCCTTCGGAGGCAGTGAGCTTGGATGAAGAGTTTGGGAGTCCAAGCCACCATGTCCACATTGTTTCCCCATTATTTAATTACTCCAAGAGGCGTCAGGCAGAGGATAAACTATCACTCCCAATCCAAGTTAGCTCCTCTCTTTAACCATCTGGGTCACAGATATGCTCAGTTAATTAATGTTCGAAATGCTTCTTGCTCGTCAGCCGGATAATAGATTGATTCATAATTTCAAGAAGCAGCTGTGTCTGTCTTTCCCTTGAACCACAGAAGGCAGCCTGCCATCATTCATTGCTTTTCATTTGGTGAATTTAAATCTGTTTGGGGAGATAGTATTTGGGGAGAATTTCTAATTTTCTCACTGTTGCAAATGGGTTCCCCTTTGCCTCCAACAATTGTTCTGATTTGGGACTAATTTGGAGCTAAAGCATCTGTGAACTGGATCTATCTTGAGGGCAATTAACAATTTCTTTGTCATTGGTTTGGGGGAGAAATATTCTCCAGAAGGCAAACGGCTGCCTCCCCTCCCTCCTTCTGCTTTCAGGAGTTGGAACTGGTCACAAAGACTCCAGTTTGTTTGAGGTGAAATCGCCCAGGATAACCTAGAAGTGAAGATGGAAGGCATGTGGTAGAGATGGATTACTTCTCCACACAGGTGAGAAGCAGCTGTAGTCCTTGAGAAGTTTGGTTCGCCTTTGGTACCCAAGGGTCAATGACAAACAATTAACTGTTCCTAGTGCCAAAAAAGGACTTACCAGAAGCCCAGATCGGGGTAGAGTTGCAAGTAATCAACCAGTCAACCAGCAAGCATTTCTAAAATGTCTATTACTTTGATTCAATTCAATTCAATAAACATTCATTAAGCACTTACTATGAGCCAGCTCACTGTACTAAGTGCTGGAGATACAATTAGTTAAAAAAAAAAACTCCCCCCACCCCCAAGAAGCTTACAAGCTTACAAATGGAGGACATAAGACACAAAAGAACCCGGAAGGGTATGGGAAGGAACACCGGGGGGTAGCTGGTGTGGGGACATCTTGTGCCATGGGTTTGAAACCAGGCAGAGCAGCAGATGCAAAGTGAAGTGAGATCTAAATCTATGATTCAAAAACCCAAATTTTATCTCTGATGCATACTACCTGTATGGCCTTGGGACAGTTAGATAGTACAGTGGATACAGTGCTGGATCTAGAATCAGGAAGACTGGAGTTCAAATCCAGCCTCAGACATTTGTTAGCTGTATGACCCTGGGCAAGTCACTTGGACCCTTTTGCCTCAGTTTTTTCATTCGTAAAATAAGCACATTAATAGCAGCTATCTCCCAGGGTTGTTGTATGGATAAAATGAGACAATATTTTTAAATCACTTAGTTCATTGCCTGGCACATAGTAGGTGCTATATAAATACTTGTTTTCTTCCTTCTTCTAGCAAATCATTCACTTCTCTGGACCTCAGCTCTTCATCTGTAAAATGACTAGATTTGACTAAATGACCTTGGAGGTCTTTGCTAGCTCTACACCTATGATTGGATAGGTCACTTAGCTTCACTGGATCTCAGTTTCCTCCTCTGTAAAAATGAGTGGAGTTGAATTAGATGCCCTCTAAGGTTCCTTCCAGCTCTCAGTCCATATTCCTACAATCCCATGATCTGATAATTCTAAGTCTTGTACCATCACTGACCCTTTCTCTATTCCTGCCAAAGCCTGGAGGTCATCACCCATGAGGCATGCCTACCCCTCCTCTGGTGACTAAATCCTCATTGTGTTCTTTTCTCTCCAGTGACTGACACACAGAAGCATCGGTTGCCTTGATTCTCCACTCCAGCCCTGCCCTTCATGGCTATGGGCATCACAAGTTAAGCCTCCGATCTTCCTCTGTGTAAGTTAAAATGTCCTCATTAAAAAAAAACTCATTGTTTTTTGTTATTTTTTTAAACATCACTGGATGCAATCTATGCCTCTTTTGTGAAAGTCTCCAACTCCCCCAAGTTGCTGCAATGAAATCACATTGGATCTATTATTGTTGACAAGATGGAGAAATATAGATTGGATGATGCAGCTAGGAGGTGACTAGGGTAGAGTGGTGAGTGACTGTTAACGAGAGGAGCTAAGTGCCAGGGACAGGGCAAGCAGCTAATGGGGATGCACAGAGGCAGATGTCAGCCAGGAGAATGGCAGTGAGGGCTTGCCTGAACTGGGAAAGATTCTAGCTCAAAATTTTCTGAGCAAAAAGGTTTTGTTAAACAAAATAGGCAGGAATGAGGACAGGTTGGCATGCTCTAGGAGACATTGTGGCAGGTGGCACTAGGAGGGGATAAGAAGCAAGGAAGGATTCTGTGGTAGTCTGAAAACAAATAAACAAAAAATTCCCCAAACAAACAATGAAAAAATCCACCTCTGAATTGGGGGCTTCTTTGAGATCCATTAGGCTCACTCATGTGTGACAGGATAGTCTAATGATCAAACTCCTTGGTGGTTATTACGGGACTGATTTCCACCTGAAACTAGCCAGGTGACACAGTGGATAGAGAACTGAGCTTGGAATCAGGAAGACTCATCTTTCTGAGTTCAAATCTGATCCCAGACACTTATTAGCTGTGTGATCCTGGGCAAGTCACTTAACTCTGCCTCAGTTTCCTCATCTGTAAATGAGCTGGAGACAGAAATGACAAGCCACTCCAATATGTGCCAAGAAAACTCCAAATGGGGTCACACGGAGTCAGACACAACTGAAAATGACTGAACTGTCAATCCAAAGGGACATCTCCAGCAAAGCTGCAAAGGGCTCTTTCTTGTGCCTGTTGTGTTTAGTATTTCATCAGTGACTTGGATGAAGGCCAAGCTGGTGTGTTCTTCAAATGTATAGATGACACACTTCCACAAAACATCAAAAATATTCCAATAGACAGGAAAAAGACCCCAAATCTAACAAGATTTAACTGAAGAAGGATAAATCTCCCCCATTAGAATGTAAACCTCTTTAGAGCAGTGAGTGTTTCCTTCTTTATTCTTGTACCCCCAGCACCTGGCACAGTGGTAGGTGATTAATAAACACTTGTTAATTAATAAATAAAGGTTCTTTGCTTGAGTTAAAAAAAAAAACAAGAAAACCATCTGCACAAATAGATATCTATTGGGGGGGGGAGCAATCACTGTTAAGTGACTTGCCCAGGGTCACACAGCTAGCAAGTGTTGAGTGTCTGAGGTCAAATTTGAACTCAAGTCCTCCTGACTCTAGGTCCAGTACTCTATCCACTGCACCACCTTCTCCCCTCCTTTTTTTTTGAAGGGAAAAAAAATAAAGATACATATTTTTTATTAAGGGAAATTGGGAAATGCATTACAAAGGGATATAAAAATTCAAGACGTGAAAATTTCAGGAGTGGAGGGAGGAAGATGTTTCCAACTTCCAAAGAGCTCAGTTTCTATGTTAGTGTAGATAAAAGACTTTAAGTGTGAATCTCCCACCAAGCCTCAAGAGAATGATGAAAGTCAATTTGAGTTCTCTTGGGAGAGACGTGATTAGACATAAGATCATAGAATCAGAGTTGGAAGGGACCTTGGAGGCCATCAATTCCAACCCTCTCATTTTACAGATGAGGAAACAGCCATGGAGAAGTTAGCTTTTGCCCAGCATCACCCAGCTGATAAGTGTCTGAGGTGGGATTTAAACTCAGCTCTTCCTGGCTTCACATCTAGTGCTCTTTCCATTGTGCCACATTGTCTCTTGCAAAAGAGGATCTAGGAATTTTAGTGGAGTGAAGGTATCATCATCATTGTGATCATAGCATATAGTACTTTCAGTTTGCAAAACACTTTAAAAAATATGATCTCCTTCTATCATTATAACAACCTTGAGAGGTAGATGCTATTCTTATCCCAGTTTTACAGATAAGGAAACTGAGGCAGACAACAATTAAGTGCCTTTGCCCAGGGTCACATAGGTAGTAAATAGTCTCAGGCCATATTTGAACTCAGCACTTCCTGACTCCAGATCCAGCATTTTACCTACTGCACAACCCAGCTGCCACCTAATTTAGGTCAACTGTATGGTATGGTGGCCCTTACCCTGAATAAAGCTAATGTGATCTTGAGAAAGCATTCAATCAATCAATAATCAGTACGTATTCATTAAGGCCCCTTCCTTATGCCAAGTGCTGTGTGAAGCACTGGGGATGCAGATATCATGAATAAAACAATCCCAGCTCCTGAGGATTTTTGAACATGGAGGTAGTAGCCCAGCTGTGACTTGCTCAGGTCCGACCATACCTGGAGCATCACATTCAGTTTGGGGTCCCACATCTCAGTTAAGACATTGATGAGCTGTTTGTGCATGCAAAAGCAGATATCCAGGATAGTGAGGGGACCTTAATCTTGGCCCTTTGAGGATTGGTTGACTCTGAAGAAAAGAAGGTGCCTTTAAATATTTGAAGGGCTCTCCTATAGAAGAAGGGTGGGATTCAGTCTACATGACTCCAGAGAACAGAACTAGGAAGAGAGTAGGTGGAAATTGCAAGAAAACAGAATGTGGTTCAATATAAAGAAAAATTCCCTTGCAAAGTAGAGGTATCCATGAGCTATCTTAGAAGGTAGTGAAATCCCCATCATGAGCAGTCTTTGAGCAGAGGCCGAATGGCTGTTTGTCAATAACATCATAGAGGCTATTATTGCTTTGGGTGTGGGCTATTGGAAATGAAATCTGAGGAACCTGCCAATTCTGAAATTTGGTGGTTCTGTGAAGCAGGTGGTAACCTTCAGGAGTGGAAATTTGGGATCAAGCCGGAGACAGCCATGTTATTAAAGGCTCAAAGCCACTGAAGAGAGCCAATTCTGAGGTCTATGGCCTAACAATGAGTCCGGGGAGTCCATACATGGTTTGGGTTTGGGTTTGGGTTAGGGTTAGAAATGGATCACAAAAGCAACTAAAGGTGGCTTAAAAACTTACTTTGAGAAGGTCTGCATGGCCACTCTCTTGTCTCTTTTTGACATAGAAGGGTAAAATAGAAAAGTCTGAGGACTATACAGATCTGTGTATGTAAAATCAATCGGAAGTTCCTTGAAGGCAGGGACAGTGTTTTTGTCTTTCTTCATATACCCAGGGCTTATCATAGCGCCTGGCACAAAGGCCGGCACAAATGTTTATTGATTTACTGACTTGGAGAAAAGGTAGATTAGATTATTCTAAGACCAGGTCTCATCACTATAAGTTCTCACTCACAATTTTAGCAACAGTGGCCATCTCCCAAGTTTCTGCTGCTACCCACAGAGACATGGACAAACAGATCCCCTACCAGACTTTCCCAGCTTCCTGAGAGCCTACAAATGGGAGGGTTAGAAGGGACTTCAATGAATAGAGAGGCAGGTGGTGTGGAATAATGGATAGACAGCTGGCCTGAGATCAGAAAGACTTGATTCAAGTTCCACCTTTGGCACATTCTAACTATATGACTGGAAAGTTGCTTAACCTTTCAATGCCTCCAAACAACTCTCTAAGACTATAAGTTTCAGAACAAATACTATCTACATCGGCAGAGGGAGGTTATTCTCATTGGAATTTCTTAACACTGGTGAAATTACTGGTCTGGGCCAAAAAGAAAATTGAGACTAATGTTTAACAGTAACCCTAAAATGAGAGACATACAAGCATTCCTGAAAAGAGAATGGAATTAGATTAAAATTAGTACCTCTCCTAGGGCCCCATTGGGCTTGTTTGATTGGAGGTCACTTGTATGGGCATCTTGAAACCAATAAGAAAAAAAAAAAACAGGCTCTTAGGTTGCCCACCAAAAGATGACACAGACAGAGATGAAGAGAGAGACAGAATCAGTAAGACACAGAGAGAGAAACAGATAAAGACAGAGAGAGACAGAGAGACAGACAGAGATAGACAGAGACAGAGAGACAGAGACAGAGCTGTTACCAGGTCCTGACTTTGACAAAGATACAGAGTTCAATATATCCCATGGCCAAACCTCAAGGACATGGAGCAGCCAGATCTCTGTTCTCTTTGTGGAATAGCACCCGCCAATCCCTCACCCCACAATAAGGGTACTTTCCACGCCACTAAGCCCATTCAGGCTGGTTCCTTTCTGAATGGGAACTCTCCAAGTACTCACTCTCTTGAAGGACTTATCTAAGTTCTCAGAAAGCTTCCCTACTCACTGCCTTGAAAAGTCAGCTGGAAGGCTGATAATTCAAAGGAGTAAAGATGTTCCCTTCACCTTTCCTTCTCCTTTCCCATCAGATCCAAGGCAGGCACCCACATCCCTCCTACCTTTCTACTTTACAGACACAATGACCTTTCTTCCTCTGGCTTGCCATGTCTCCTATGACACTAAACTTCCTCTACATTCCCCCTCTCCAAGAATTGACTCTGTATCTGACCTACTTTACCAAAGGAGGCCTGTTCAGTGTAATGTTGAGCTCTTCCCTCTTAGCTGTTGTGGAATAAATGTGCTTTAATACTTAACATTCCCCCACGCCTACTCCAAACTTGGATTCTGCCTTGCTAGAAATGTCTGGCTTCCAAATTCATTGATGCCTACCTATCTGTGGCCTCAGAGGTGAGACATGCATCAGAACAAGACTCTATCCTTTATCTATAAAGACTCTGATCTGCTTCTACATCAGGGGGAAGACATGTGGACCTAGTGTGGGACATAGTGCGTAACGTATGATCAAAACCAATTTAGGGGAAGAGGAGAGCCTGGGATAAACTGAGTGTTTATTAAGAGGTTTTATGGATCCTGAAACAGTGAAATGACCAGAACCAATAGGGCAATACACACAATGACTATGATGATGTAAATGAAGAAATTAGAAAGAGGAAGTTTTTTTTAAAAAAAAAATCAACCAACAGCTATTTCTTTTTAAAGATATTATTTATTTTAACATTCTTTTTAAAAAATCTATTCCAAATTTTCTTTCTCCCTCTCTCCCATTCCTTCTCCACCTACTGAGAAGGCAAGCAATATGATATCAATTACATATATGAAATCATGCAAAACACATGTCCGTATAAGTCACATTCCAAAAAAAAAGCAAGAAAAATAAAGAAAGTGAAAAACTATACTTCAGTTTGCACTCAGTTCATTAGCTCATTCTCTAGAGGTGGGTGGCATTTTTCCTCATGAATCTTTTGGAATTGTCTTGAATCACTGTATTGATCAGAGTAGCCAAGCTTTTCACAGTTGATCATCATTACAACATTGCTGTTACTGTGCATAGTGATCTCCTGGTTCTACTCACTTCACTTTGCATCAGTTCATAAAGATCTTCCCATGTCATTCTGAAACTACGCCCCCCTTCAACGAGATAGGATTCCATCACAATCATATACTTGTTATTCCACCACAATCATATGCTTGTTATTCCACTGGCCATTCCCTAATTGATGGGTATTCCCTTACTTTCCAATTTTTTTTGCCACCAGAAAAGAGATACTATAAATATTTTGTGCAGGTTCTTTTCCTTTTTCTTTGATCTCTTTGGGGTACAGAGTTGTAGTTGTAGTTTTGGGTCCAACGGTATGCAGTTTTATGACTCTCTGGGTGTAATCCTAAATTGTTCACCAGAAAGGTTGGGTCAATTCACAACTCCGCCAACAGTTTATGAATGTACTTATTTTCCCTTATCCTTTCCAGCATTTATCATTTCTGATAGGTATGAGGTGGTACTTCAGAATTGTTTTAATTTCTATTTCTCCAATCAATAGTGATTTAGAGCATCTTTTCACTTGACTATAGATAGCTTTGATTTCTTCTTCTGAAAACTGGTATGATACTGATGAGTTGTGAGTTAGTCAAGTAGAAGGCCCAGTGAATAGCAGGCTGGGTATGGTTTCAGGAAGACCTGAATTCAAATTCAAATCCAACCTCAGATACTGACTAGCTGTGTAAGCCTGGGCAAGTCACTTAACCTCTGTGTGCTTCAGTTTCCTCAACTATAAAGTGGGGATGATAACAACAGCATCTACAACATGACTAATGTGGGAATATTTTTACGTGATTGTACACGTATAACCTATGTCAGATTGCTTGTCGTCTTGGGTAGTGGGGATGGGAGGGAGAAAAAGGTTGGAACTCAAAATCTTACAAAAAAAGTGAATGTTGAAAACTATCTTTACGTGTAATTTGAAACAATAAAACACTATTTACCAAAAAAAAAAAGAAAACACAAATTATCATTGTCTGTTTCATTGTATGTTTATATTACTTTGTTAAACATTTCCCAATTACATTTCAATCTGGTTTGGACGCTTGAAAATTAAGACCTGATAGTCTTAAGTGAAACACCTCCAGTGTAGAAGTAAGCTGGCTTGGATTAAGAAGATATATGGATTCCAACCCCAGCTCTCATACTTACTTGGGCAAATCACTTAACCTATCAAGACCTCTTATTCTTATCTGTAAAAAGGAAACTATTAATATTTGTAAAACCTGCTTCACTGGAAAAGGCTTTTCAAATCTTAAGGTGCCATATGAATGTGAATTAGCCAGTGTATTTACACAGCAAATCTTTTCAAATGGGAATCATTAACCTCCTTTTCCATGTGTGGAATGTGTCTCTTCACTAGAATTAGTGACTTCTCCAAGGTCACATAATAAGTCAAGTGGCACAGGAGGGGATTTGAATTCAACAATTTAACAAATATTTAAGTGCCTACTATGTGCCCTCCTAGCTAGCACTGGGGATACAATTAATAAAAAGAATGACAGTCCCTGCCCTTAAGGAACTTACAGTCTAACGAGAGGAGATAGCACATGAAAGGAGGCAGGAAAGGGTGGGTCGCCAGGAGATGCTCAGGGAGCTGAAAGCAGCCAAAGAAGCAAATGCAAAGTGGAGCTGGGTATAGTATGTTACGCCTGAAGAAAAGATAGGAAAATGCTCCTCCCTCCTTTTCGCCAACATGAAGGACTACGGGAGCAGAACATCGCAGAGTAGACTGTCAGACTCCATTGCTGTATTAGCTTCGCTGAACTGTTTTCGGGGTGAGTTTTGCTCTTTCCTGGTCTGGCTGGCACATTTTATCGTTGTTGTTGCTTAGCCATATCTCGCTCAGGTCTGACTCTCTGTGACCCCATTCAGGGCTTTCTCGGCAAAGATGTTGGAGTGATTTGCCATTTCTTTCTTCAGCTCATTTTACAGATGAGACCACGAAGTAAGTGCTTAATTAATTTTTGTTTCCTTCTTTCCTTTCTTTTTCTTTGTTAGAATAGGGAGCTATTTGGGGAGGGGAGAGGAAGAGAAATACATAGAAAAGAAAGTGATGTAAAAATAAAAGAGAAACATACATTTTTTTAAATAAAAAATACCATACTTCGGTGGCCCGAAGGAGATAATACAGCTCTGCCCTTTCTTTCCCCGACCTCCAAAAAGATGGGGAGCAACATGCCCCCGTAAAAGGAAAGGGTCTATTTAAATTTTTGAACACGGCCATTATGGGTTCATTTTGCTTATGTGTTGCTAGGGCTTTTTTCCCCCCTTTCTCTCATTTTTTCACAGGGAGAAGGGAATGAAGGGTTAACAACACACACACACACACACGAGGAGGGTCATTAAAATATTTTTAAATGCACAGAAGAGAACAGAAGAGGGCATGGGCAAGCAGAAGATTTTTTTTTTAAATAATGGGTAGAATTTATATATATATATATATATATATATATATATTCATAGTGCTATGAAATGAAGATTCATGGTTACATTTAGAATTGTGGAGGGGCAGGGTATATTCTATTGTGTGTGTGGAAATACTTTTTTGGTATTTAAGTTCAGCACAAAAAGATAAAAAAGGGAATGGACAAAAGTTTTTAAATTTTGTTTTCGTCCTGGCCCAGTAGTCTGGTGAGGCCTAGAGTAATGCTTTTAATGCATAAAATAAAATACAACACAATACAAAAGAAACCACTTATAGAAAAACAAAGTTATCAAATTAAAAAAGAAAAAACAAGCTTGTGGTTAAGAATGCCTGCCTTAGTTATTTAGCATGAGAGTTAAGTGTGTTTAAACTTGTACTGAATCTGGACTTATTTCCTATTTTCTAGAGAGGAAAGAAACTAGTAAAATGTATAAATGGACATTAGAGAGGCTCTCCATTGAGAAAATGAAGGTGGGACCAGGAGATAAAAAGGCACAGAGGAAGGAAGGGAAGGTTATTGTCAATAAATTTCCTTTATTCACCAAAGCAAACTGTAGGGAGGAATAGGAAAAATGATTGATGCCTGGAATGCTCTCCATTAACTACTAACCTGGCTTCTTTTAAATCTCAACTAAAATCCCACCTTGAACAGGAAGCCTTTTCCAACTCTTCTTAATTCTAGTGCCTTCCTTCTGTTAATTATTTCCTATTTATCTTGTGTGTGTATATATATATGTACACATATATATATAAATATATGTGTGTATATGCATGTGTGTGTGTGTGTGTGTGTGTGTGTGTGTGTACTCCTCCCCATTAGACTGTAAGCTTCTGGAGGGCAGGGACTGTCTTCAGCCTTTTTTTGTATTCCCAGCACTTAGCATAGTGCCTGAAATATAGTAGGTACTGATTGCTTGATTGATAAAAACATCACAAGATGTAAAATTATAGGTTTCCTGTTGCCACATAAAAAGTGAAGTTGGAAGTGAGGAAGAGATATGTGTATGTGTGTGTGTGTGTGTGTGTGTGTGTGTGTGTGTGTGTGCTCTGTTGTTTGCATAGAAATACTCTTTTGGGGGGGTTTTAAGTTCAGAATGAAAAGGGTAAAAAGGGAATGGCCAAGGTTTTTTAAACTTTGTGTCCTGGCCCAGCAGTCTGGTGAAGCCTGTAGCGGAGCCTGTGTGTGTGTACAGAAACTCATGACATGGAGTCCCATAGGTCCTTGGGAGAATGAAAGCCAGTTCCTGCCCTGCTCAGCACATTTCTGCTGCAGAATGCCTGACCCACACCTGTCGACGGAAGGCCTGGGGCTCAGTCTTTTTTCATTCCAGTACCCAGAAGCACTGGGCTATGATAAACCTAACTCATAATTCTATAGCCCTTTAAGATTCAAAAAGGTCACATTCCTAAGTGAATGCTTGACATTGAAGGCAAGTGACTTGCTCAGGATTACCAAGCCTCACTGTGTGGCCATGGTCAGATTTACTTTTAGATGGTGGCCAGCACCGTCCAGCTCCAATGCCCCTCCCCCTTCCATGAGGACCTTCCTGATCTGGCCTGGGGGGGAGAGCAGGAGGGTCCCCACTCTTGCCTCCCTTCCTAACCATTACCATGTATTCACTTTGAATCCGTCACATACTTAATTAGATGTGCCTCTGACATTGCGCTTTGCCTGTTAGTAAATAAACTCCCTGAGACCAGGGGTTTTTCACTTCTGTTTTATCTCTGATGCCTGCCACAATGCCTGGCCTAGAGGACTAGGGTCTGGACTCACAATATAGGCAACTCCCAGGTGGGGAAATATTCTACCAATGCAGGTTGGTGCCTTCTCTGTGACTTATCCTTTTAAAGAATTGCCCAGAACAGCTGAGCGACTTGTACGATGTCAGAGGTGAAACTTGAATCTAGGCCTTCTTGGCTTCAGGGAAGCCCGGTCTCTCTTGCTACCTTGCCAAGCTGCCTCTAATATTATTAATGTGAGTTAATCATCTCTCTTTGGTATTGATTGAGGATGCTCTGAGTACTTAGTGCTGCATAGAGGAGGAATTAACTGTGTATTTCCCTTGCACAATGCAAGTTTTTAATATGAGGACAGCAGCATTTTCACTTTGCAAGAATGCTGGAGGCCCAATGAGTTCACTTACTTTCGGTCTCCCGAGCCATAACCTTTCACACCAGGTTCCTCTCTCTTGTGCAAGAGAAGGTTCCTGAGAGATCTGCCCGGGTCCTCTAGGGAGCTGATGCCAAAGAGGACTGGATTTGGAATCACAGGATCTGGGTTCAAATTCTGACT
Source organism: Vombatus ursinus (assembly GCF_900497805.2). Taxonomy (NCBI): domain Eukaryota; kingdom Metazoa; phylum Chordata; class Mammalia; order Diprotodontia; family Vombatidae; genus Vombatus; species Vombatus ursinus. The sequence continues at coordinate 18,107,122 of NW_020954546.1, read as the reverse complement.
CTTTCACTTTCACTCTCTTGAGTAAGTAACTAAACCTCCCTGGACCTTAGTAAAATATATTCTATTTTAAAGTAGAATATAATATTTTGATAATATTAAAATAGAAAGATAATGAAATAAAATATATATATTATCTGTAAAATGTAGGGGTTGTACTGGATCCTGTCTAAGGAGCCTTCTGGCTCTAAATCTCCAATCACATGATGCTTTGACCTCAGGATATCTGGTGCTCCCCTCTTTCTCCCATCCCAGGGGTTTTAAACATGAAACCCACTTGACAGTTCTTAAAGAGATTCCAGAGTAGATGTTCTTAAGGATTTCTGGGTCTTGGACCCCTTTGGCAGTCTAATGAAGTCTGTGAAGTCTTTCAGAATAATGTTTTTAAATGTATAAAGTAACATATATAGGATTCTAAATAGTCAATTATACTGAAATATAATTATCAAAATATTAAAAAAAAACAGGTTTACAGACCTCAGAGCTCAGCACAGTACCTGGCACATTGTAAATGATGAATAAATGTTTACTGACTATCTGAAGCAGGTTGAGAAGTCCAGTTTCAGGGGATTGATTCTGTAGCAAGTCTCAGCCATCACAATGCCTCTCTATTTCCCAAGAAGGTAGAAACAGTAACTAACAACCTTTGACTCAGTGAAATTAATGTGAATTCCTTTCCATCAAATCTGATCCACCTCCCACTTCCAAGGCAGGAGGGAGCCCAATAGGACACAGTATGTTTTGTCCAAGTCATTTTATAATTTCAAGTGACGGGGCTTTCATAGCTTCTCTTAAAAACCCAGAGATGCAGTAAAATATTTTCTTTTATCAATACGGTTAGGGTTTGTGGTTTGTTCCAGCTGAGGAACCCTGTTCTTTGAACTCTCACGCTGCTGAGAGAAACACAAGAGGGACGACTGTTTTTCTAAACCTGCAGATCCCACTGACAAGTACAATTCAGCTCTGTTTGGTTAAAAAAAAAACAAAAACAAAAACAGAAAGGGATAGAGTCTCAGTGAAATAGCAGCTGTGCTTGAACCCTACCTGCTTTTCTCAGGGTAATAATGGAACTCTGCTTGAATTCAGTTCTTTACTGTGGAATTCCATCTATTGTGTATTTCCTTCCTAGGAGCATAGATTTAGACCTGGAGGGAACCTTAGGGGTCATTGGGTCTGATCTCTTCATTTTATAGATGAGAAAAATGAGATCCAGAGGGGTAAAGTGAGTTACTCAAAGTCACACAGGTTATAAAGCAGTATTTGAACTCAGGTCCAAGATATACACATATATGTGTATGTGTATATGTGTGTACATACATGTTATATACACATGTTTTCCATTTGTCCCATATATATGTGTGCATATGTGGGAATGTCATTCATATAACACACACATATGGTATATATATATGCACATGGCATATTTATACATACACATATATCATATATATGCACATACCAGATGTGTGTATATATGTATATATACCACATATACACAAACATACTATACATAAATGTGTTTGTATGCAAGTATATATACATCTCCTCTGTTAGAATATAAAGTACTTGAGGGCAAGGACTGTTTTGGATTTTTCTTTGTAATCCTAATGTGTAGCACAGTGCCTGAGAAATTGAAAGAATAAGTGCTTAAGAACTGCTTTTTCATTCATTCATTCATTCATTCATTCATTCATTCATCAATTCAGCACTTATTATGTACTAGACACTGACCAAAGGTAATAGTGGCTGTCCTCAAAGACTTTACACTGTATGGGGAGGGGGGGGCAAGGGACAATAAGTACACATATAAATAAAATGTAAAATACATGAAAAATATTTCACAGGTCACAGGTCTAATAGGGGGTCCAGGAGGTGAAATGGAAGGGTAGGGAGAAGTAGAGAAGGGGTACAAGAGGAATGGTGCAGTCATGGTTGGATGTGAGGGCATCTAGATTCTGGTCAAAGGAGGGAGCTTCATCTTAAGCCACATACAAGTCAGGAGCCACAGGCCATCGATTGCCCTACCAATCAGAGTAACAACAGTAACATTGACTTGATTACCAGTCCCTGAGAAAGAAGTGGAATAGGGGAAGGGATGGATTGAGAGTGAATGATAGACAACCCCAGCTCTCAATGTTTAAAGCCCTTAGTGACATTAGCCCCTGCTAAGACACACTAAATACCCCTGGTGTGTGGGTACCAACTGCTCAGTAATGTTGACCTTTGAGGACAAAGCAAAACCCAGGGAACTTGCTACTCTATTTGACTTAATGATGTCCAAATCTCCTCTTTAATTCTGAAAGCAACACTCATGAAGTTTGAGGGGAGGTCTTTTCCTCTTGAAACTATTGGGGAAGCTGATGATAATATTTAGCTACTCAGAGTATTCATTACCCCAATACCCACTGGGGTCAAATTATACTGTTACTTAAGACAGCTGTGCAGCAAACCAATTCATTAAACTTGATGAGAAAGTCTCTAAGATCTGGTCATGGGGACTGGGAGGGAAAAGACTTCATTTGGCTTCCTAATCCTCCTAACCCTGTTCTTTACTAACAGAAGGAATTAGTCAGGGGCTATATCAAAAGGCAAAACACCTGGACAATTCAGTGAAAAAAAATATCAACAAAGAGAAAATGGGTGGGTGGGTTGGTGCTGGGTAGTAAAGCCAGGCTGCCTAATGGGTCAAAACAACTTACCAATTTGTTGGAAAAGTCAATTGTTCCAGCAGTATTACAGATTGATCTGTAGCTTAACTCTACAACTGATGGGGGGGTAGTCAAATAAAAGAGACTTTGTAAAAAAATTATTTGGGCATCACATATCTACAAGATGATGCCATCAAAACCAGCTAATAAGTGAAAACCACAGTCACAAAATCATAGGATTTGGGAGTTGGAGGGAACCCTAGCTTTTCTAGCTGCAGTATCATACTACTGACATACACTGAGCTTGCAGTCCACTAAAACCTCCAGCTCTTTTTCATAATTCCTGCCATCTATCCATTTCTCCTCCATCTTACATTTGTGAAATTGATTATTTTGCCCCAAAGGCAAGATTTACATTGTCCCTATGAAATTTCACCTTACTAGATTCAGTTCAGTGCTCTAACCCATGTCATTGAATATGTTAACTATACCTCCCAGCTTTATGTCATCTGCAAATCGCTTTTCCACCTTTATCCAAGTCACCGGAAAAAAAAAAGTTAAACAAGATGGGGTTAAGCACAGATCCCTGGTACGCCAATGGAGACTTCCTGCTGGACATTGAGCCATTTATAACTTGTTGTTCAGTTATTTCCTACCTTTCATGACCTCAGTTGGGGTTTTCTTGGCAAAAATACTGGAGTGATTTGCCATTTCCTTCTCCAGCTTATTTTACAGATGAGGAAACTGAGGCAAATAGGGTTAAGTGACTTGCCCAGGGTCACACAGTAAATATCTGAGGCCAAATTTGAACTCTATCCACTGAGCCACCTAGCTGCCTCTTTAATAAGTATACTTTGACTATTTTTCAAAAGTGATAAACTGTGCATACCCTTTGAGCTAGTGATACCAGTATCAGGTCTCTAGTCCAAAGAGATCAAAGGAAGAGGAAAAGATCCATATGTACAAAAATATGTATAGTAGCTCTTTTTGTGGTAGCAAAGAAATGGAAACTGAAAGAATGCCCATCAATTAGGGAATGGCTGATCAAGGATGGTCTATGAATGGGATGGAATACTATTGTTCCATAAGAAATGATAAAGGGGATGGTTTCAGAGAGATCTGGGAAGACCTGTTTGAATTGATGCAAAGTGAAGTGAGCAGAACCAGGACAACACTTGATGTAGTAACAATAATATCTAACAGGTAATCAACTTTGAAAGACTTAAGAAATTTGATCAACAAAATGACCAAACATAATTCTAGAGGATTCATATAAAACAGGCTACCTACCTCCAGAAAGAAAGGTGATGTACACATTGAGACTGGTTGGTTGGTTGGTTAGATGGTTGGCTGGTTTAACATGGCCCAAAGATATTTTGGACATTTGGATATTAGATATTTGGCTACACATACTTGAAATGAGTTTTGTTTTTCTTGCTTACTCAATCAGGGGAAAGAGGAGGGAAGGTGGGAGAGAGAAAATTTGGAACTGAAAACAAAATAAAATTGAACTTAAAAATAAAAACAACTACTCTCTGAGTCCAGTCATCCAATCAGCTTTGAATCCATCTGATTATATTATCATCTAATCCATAGCCCCTCACTTTCCCCATAAGAAAGTATGAGACACTTTATCAAAAGCTTGGCAAAAAAATCTAGGTAAAGTATATCTGTAGTTTAACAGAAAAAAAATTTAAGCATTCATTGTATGAGATACAAAGTTTAGGTAAGACACAGTTCCCTTCTCCATGAACCTTACAGTCTAATAAAGGATAACACAAATGAACATGATTCTTGGCATCATGAGATAAAGGTGTAGCTGGGAGTCTGTCCAGGTTGTTTGTATGAGGCAACAAAATTCACCTGCTGACTTGATTCAGGAAGAGTAAAGTTGGAATCTCACTCACTTTCCTCTGGTTCCCATATTTGGACTATGGGGCTGCCAATCTTCGCTAACCATTGTCTTTTTTCTTCTACCCACTATGACCTATTCTGTAGTTTTCACTCTCAGTTCCACTCCTACAAAGGCATCGCTTGGTCCATGAACAGGAGATGCAGCTTTCCAGCTCCCATCAGACAGTCAAACGACTTCCCACTCACAATTTTGCCTAAGGGGAAGTCCCCAGTTCAAATTTTATCTTGCTTTGGGAAGCCTTTTTTTCATATATGAATAACATTCTCTTTCATATGATTCCTGAGCCCCTAGACAAGATGAAAATCTCCACATGCAAGGAGAACCTCTGTTCTTTGTCTCTGTCTCACTTTGTATAACAAGTCTCACTGTCTCTGTTCTTTTTTTGCAACTCCCTATTCACAAATAATAAAGTTCACTGATCTGAAACAACTATAATTGATCATTTTATATAGCTGCAAGTCTAAAATCAATTAAAAATAAATTACATATCAATATGAATTGAAAACCAGACATTGTAAATGAACTTTAAAGAACAGAAAAGCTTTGGATTTAACATTTGTACTCCCCGACAGAGGTTGAATACGGAGAGGGGGGAAGGAGAAACAGGCAATTCCATCTCTGTCATCATTTCTCCAGGAGAGAGAAGTTCCACAAGCTTCACTTCCACTATCTTTTGAAGATAGTGATAGGTGGAGGCATCAGGGCCAGCACTGGGGGGAGGGGATAGCTACTCAAAAGGCAGGCTGTACCAGCTTTTCCTTTACACCAGAGGTTCTTAACCAGGGGTCCATGGACCAGATTTGAGGGTGTCCCCAAACTTGGATGAAGTAAAATGCATCTTTATTTTCATTAATCTTGAACTGAAATTCAACATTTCCTTTGATCAGGAATTCAGGGAACAAATATGAGTCTAAGTAATAATGGCAGCTAACATTTATATAGGACCTACTATGTGCCTGGCACTGTGCTAAATGCTTTACAATTATTATCTCATTCAATCCTCACAACAATCCCACAGGTTAGGTGTTATTATTATTTTTTATTATTATTTATTATCCCCATGTGTAAAACATGAAGAAACTGAGGCAGGGCATATAGAAAGGCCTGGAAGTCTTCAGGGTCATCGGCAGACCAGAACATAGTGTCTGGAAGTCTGGAGGGTCAGGTCAAGTCAATAAGCATTTATTAAGTGCCTACTGTATGCCTGGCATTGTGCTAAGCACTGGGGGTACCAAAAAAAGTCCTGCCTGGTTTCAATTCCATGGAACAAGGTGCCCCTCCCAGGACGAGCTGGTCACTTCTAAGCTCACTAGCAGCTACTAACTGAAGCTTTGATCCACACCACCTGCCTCAGCCTCCTGTCCCCTCTGACTGCAGATAGAGGGTAGAAACTGGACTCTCAGCTCACTCTGCTTTGCATCTGCTGCCCTGTGTGGCTTCAGCTCCACAGGACACGAACTCCTTGGGGATGCCACCTCTTTCCTGCTTCCTTTTGCTTCTCCCCACCTCCATTAGATTGTAAGCTCCTTGAGGGCAGGGACCGTCTTCCTTTTCATTAATTGTATCCTCAGCACTTAGCACAGTGCTTAGCACATAGTAGGCACTTCATGAATGTTTATCGGATTGGATTTTTTTAAAAGTCCCTGCCCTCAAGGGGCTCACAATGGAATGGGGGAAAGCAGAGGGCAGAGGGTGAGGCCTGGTGGGCCCTGGAAGCAGTTGTCCAGGACTTAGTCAGAAGGTGAAGTGTCACAGGCCCCAACAAATCAAGGCCCACACAAGAATGTGGCCCCCGCCCTGCCTGGGGCAGCTCTTCACACTTAAAGCAGCCGAGCCAATGGAGGAGGGTCAACTGAAGCAATCAAGCCCACTCTGGATTCTCTTTCCACCCCTCATGCCAAGGCAGACTGTTAGAAAACAAGGCTAAGGAGAGAAACATTTCTGCTGAGTGAGCTGCTTCCTCTGAGACCCTAGTGCCTGGGGAGTGGGGAGGGCAGAGAAATCCCCCCCCCAAGAGCTGGAGTCTCCTTCATAGATGACTCTCTTGTTGAGAAATGACTCCCTCCCAGTTATCAGAGACCACAGAGCCAACAAGCGGGCTTTTTAAAAGCAGCACCGGGAGGGAAGCAGTGATATACAGGTATAGATATAGATATAGACATAGACATAGATATAGATATAGATATAGATATAGATATAGATATAGATATAGA
>NW_020954546.1:18073996-18100339 GCF_900497805.2 Vombatus ursinus | reverse complement strand
ATAGATATAGATATAGATATAGATATAGATATAGATATAGATATAGATATGGACACACATATATACACACACATATACACATACATACAGATATATGTATATATACACATATATTACATATATATGTATGTATATATTTTTTAAAGGAAGAGACGGCTCTTTATTCATTGTGCCACACTTGACTCTAACTAGTCTTTTCGACAAAATTAAATTTAAAACATTAAAGACATGGCTGATTCTTCAGTTGGCCACTAAATAACCACCCTATAATTTCATCGAGTTTGATTCTAGGAGTCAGGAAGATCCGAATTAAAATCTGGTGTCAGATACTTATCAGACATGTGTTCCTGGGCAAGTAAGTCACTTAACCTCTGCCTACCTCAGTTTCCTCACCTGTAAAATGAGAATCATAATAGCACCTATCTCCCAAGGTTGTTGTGAGGATTAAATGAAATAATAATTGTAAAGTGCCTTGCAAACATAATAGGTGTGTATGTGTGTGTATCTTTGTGAAGAAAACTCCAAATGGGGTCATGAAGAGTTGGAGACAACAACAACAATATGTATAATTGATGTAAAATTGTTCACTTTCTCAAAGAGGGGAGGAGCATGTGGCAGGGAGAGAATTTGGAAGTCAAAATTTTTAAAAATTAATGTTAAAATATTTTACACATAATTGGAAAATATTTAATGAAATAAATAAAATGCTTTTTTTTAAAAAAAGCTCTATCTGTGTGGGCTATCACTTTCCCCCTATATTACTTATTCCATCACCTCGTATCTCTTCTTTGGGGACAGGCTTGGTCCTTATAATTGCACAACATATAGCCTTGATTGTATTATTGTTATCCTTTCCATAGACATTCTATTCCATTGTCATAGTACTTATATAGTAATTGTTTTCATGATTCTGCTTACTTCCCTTTTCATCAGTCCATAGAAGCTTCTCCATTCTCCTCAACATCTATCGTTCATTATTTCTTCTAGTACAGTAATACCTCATTACATTCGTATAACACAGGTTAGCCATTTGCTAGTCAATGAAATCTATTTTGGTACTGTTTCTTAGCACTAGCAATCATACAGCTATATATATTTTGATTATTATTATTACATTTAATAAATATATTATATTATAATATAATATATTATATAATAAATATATTATTATTATTAGCCTCTTTGGGGTGTGTGCCTAGCTATGGGACCTCTGAGTCAAATTCACATAATTCCAAATTGTTTTCCAGAGTGGTTGGTCCAATTCACAGCTCCACCAACTCTTTCTCTCTCTCTCTCTGTCTCTCTCTCTCTCTCCATACATATATACATATATATACACACATACATAGTATACATATATGCATATGTGTGTATATGTGTGCACACATCACATATCTCACATCTATACATATACATGTATCTCACACATATATACACATATATACATAGATACCTATACACACATAGGTATGTCTGTATATATTATACATAAAATATATGTGTCTATCTGTATATGTGCACCAGCTATTAATTGAAGACTTTCACACTTCTAAAGGAGCAAAGCTTTGTAAGTACTTTTGTCCACCTCCTGTACCATGATCACTTTCCTCTCCGGTGATGCTGGTCGGCAGTCATCCCAACCAGCGCTTGCCTGCTCTTCATGAAGTGAAAGGGCTTCCTTCTGCTTGGTGCTATGAGCATCCCCTTCTTGTCTAAAATACAAAGTGATTTATAGCTAAATTCGATGCCGAACTCCTGCCTAGTTGTAGCTACTGTCCCACACTTCCTCAGCTCAATGCAGCATTCTCCCTCCCCCTGCACCCAAAGCCCTAGCTTACTCTTTAAGGGAAGAATTTAAATATAAGAAGTAAATAAGGTATTAATGACTTTTTTAATAGAACACTACTAGGCAGTGAAGGAGCTAGGTTAGTAATAAGTGACATGAGGCTTGCAGCTGCATACTGCTTAGTCTTTAGCTTAGGAGGAACATAATTTAGAATAAATAATTGACCAGCTAAAGGGATGCTGAACCTGCCATGAAAAGCTGCAAGAATAATAAGGGATTCCATTTTGTACATCCAGGGAGGCTGCATGGGCTGGGGGAAAGAGTCCTGCATGGACAGTCAGGACGTCCACATTCCGTAGAGGGCCTGAGTGCTTAATGGGGAGTCAGGCAACTCGGGACTCCAAATGTCCCAGCTCCTCCACTTGCCACCTGTGTGATGTTGAGCCTTGGTTTCCTCAATTATAAAATGAAGAAGGTTGAACTCGATGACCTCCTAGGTCCTGACTAGCACTAATTCTATGATCTAATGGGACTAGGCCCAGCTTGGATGCTGTGAACATTAAGAAAGTCACAACTCCCCTGTGTTCACATCTGTTAAATAAAGGGCTAGGGTAAGACGAACAAAGTGTTAAAATTGATTATGTCTAAAAGTCCTTCACTCAGTGGATAGAGTGTTAGGCCTTGAGTCAGGAAGACCTGAGTTCAAATCCAGCCTCAGACACTGAGCTGTGTGACCCTGGGCAAGTCATTTAACCCTGTTTACCTCATTTTCCTTATCCTGCAAAATGATCTGGAGAAGAAAATGGCAAACCACTCCAGTATCTTTGCCAAGAAAACCCCAAATGGAGTCATGAAGAGTTGGACACAACTGAAAATGATTGAACAAAAACAAAATGTGTAGGGACTATGATTGGGTGTGGGAGATTCAAAGAAAAAAACAAAACTGTCCGTGACTTCAAGGAACTTACCTTCTGTGGATGGCTATACAGGATCAAGAAATATATAAATACAAGGCATTCTGGGAGGTGATATGGTAAAGTAAATAACCTTTGGGGCAGGGAAACTTAGGTTTGAATCCCATTCCATAAAAGTGGTAGTCACTTGACCTCTCTCAGTTACCTCATCTACAAAACAATGGGGCTTCAACTCAGTAGCCTATAAGGTCCTGTCCAGTTCTAAATCTGTAGTCACTTGATCCTATGACTCCCACATCTCAGTATCCAACTCTGATCTCTCCCTGATCTCCAGGGCTACATCTCCTCATCTCCCCCTGCTGGACATCTCCATCTGCATGTCCCACCTACATGTCAACCTCAATATGTCCTAAACCACATTCATGATCTTCCTCTCCGTTTAGAGGGATGCCCTCCATTCTGACTTCCCTCTTTCCATCGTTGGTCTCACCATCCTCTCATTCACCCAGGCTCAGAACTTTGAAGGCATCTTTGGGTTGTCTTTCCACACGCTCCATGGCACTTGTTGATATCTGATACATCATTCTTCCTAAGCCTTGTCATGTTCCTTCACACTGTCCACACAATTCACTTGTGAGCTTCCTGAAAGCAATGACCCATCCTTCTTTTTCTCCTGTATTGTGTCAGGGTGCTGAGGCCCTATGGGTAGTAGCCACTCAATCCGTGTTCTAAATTAACTGCAAACAGATACCATTACTAAACAGTACAACAGACAGCGACAGTCTTCAAATTTTTCAGCAATTTCTATTCCCTCTTTTTAAGGTCAAGGGGAATGATCATTTCTCTAGGCTAAATATATAGCTCAAGTGTCTAGCTTTCAAAAAACTCTTTGAAATATTCATGAATGAAGAGGATACAAATGCTACAAGTTAAATTATTCATCAAGGCTCCATATACAGAATTATAACTTTGTTCTTATGGTTTGCTGGTCAGAGCCCGATTGGCTCCTATGATCCCAAGGGAGGGACACAGTTATGTTTTTGGGGGACAAAGAGAATTAATTATTCAACATGTCTCATGTATATTCCATGTAGCTAAATACTTGTAAATATTTTAAGAGGTTTAACAACAGCCATTATCTACCATCTTGCTCCATTACTAGGTGGTCAGGAAAGGGGAATTTAAGATTGAATGGTGCTGGCTAGATCCACCTAAAGGCTGTGTAAGGTAATAAAAGGAAAACTAGACCGGCATCAGGAAACAGGTTCAACTCTAGTGATAGTCACTAAAACACTCTGGGCCTCAATTTCCTCACCTGAAAAATGGGAATATTTATGCCTACACCAACCACCCACTAGAGTTATTGTGAGTAATGTACTTTGTAAACCTATTCTGTGGAGTGCTCAGCAGGAAAATATGGGATCTGAGTTCTAATCTGAGCTCTTCCAATTTTTACCTGTTTAATTCATCTCTCTAGGCCTCAGTTTCCTCATCTGTAAAACAAGGAAGCTAAAGGGACAGTATGGAGCTGTGGGAAGAGCATTGACTTTGGAGCACAGATTGTTAGATCTTAGACCCAAAGCAGGAAGAGGTGCTGATGGCCAGTGAAACCTGGCTTGACTGGTATGCCTCCAGCCCTGAATGATGTAAGCATGTCATGATTGATAAACCCTGGGCATTATATCTCCACCTTTCAGCCTCTTATGGCTTTGGTACAATTAGGGTAAAGGTTTCTAGTTCCTTGCCCCTCATTTCTCACTCCTTTTTAGGTAATTTAGAAAATGCACTCACTTTACTGGTTCTAGAGGTAACAGGGCAGCCTCCCATTGGTATCATACTGACCCTTTATCAAAAATTCTATGAAAGGGGGCTCTGGGCGTTTGACCAGAACATGTCTTCCTGCTCTCCCCAACTGTGTGCTGCTCACTGCAGGGAAGGAGGCTGTACACCGAGACTGTCTCCTCTAGCAGCTGGCCTCTTCCTCCTCCCCTTGTGAGTGGCAATAAGGTTTGCAAAGTTCTGTCCATGATTTCACCTTTTATGTCTAAATCATTTATCATTTTATGTCTAAATCATTTGGAATACAGTGTGAGATGTTGGCCTTCAAGGACCCAAGAGGCTAATAATAAAAAGGTCCCCAATACATCAAAATACATATAGCTGTATGATTGCTAATGCTAAGAAACAGATTCCATTCCATGACTAAAATGTGTTATATGAATGTAATGAGGTATTACTGCACTAGAAGAAACAATGAGTGAAAGGAGTCAAAAAGAATGGAAAGACTCCTATGAATTGATGCAAAGGGGAGTAAGCAGAATCTACGTGATCCCATGCATTCTGCATATACTAACATTTCATACCACATACCAAGATGAAGTCACAATGGATAAATGATTTAGACATAAAGGGTACTATCATAAATAAATTAGGAGAGCATAGAGAAATGTATCTGCAGGTTCTACAGATAAGGGAAGAGTTTATGACCAAACGAGAGATAGAGAGATTGTGATTGTAATGGAATACTTCTGTACTATAAGAAATGATGAGCAGGATGGCTTTAGAAAAAACCTGGGAAGACTTTTACGAATGATGCATAATGAGCTAAGCAGAACCAGAAGAACATTATACACAGTAAGAGAAATATTGCAGTAGTAAACAACTGTGAAAGACTTAGCTACTCTGATTAAGACAATGATCCAAGACAATTCCAAAGAAAAACCCATGATGAAAAATGCTACCCACCCCCAGAGAAAGAACTGATGAACTCTGTTTTTGTTTTTTTGTTTTTGTTTTGTTTTTTGCTTTTTGGTGAGACAACTGGGGTTAAGTGACTTGCCCAGGGTCACACAGCTAGTAAGTGTCATGTGTCTGAGACTGGATTTGAACTCAGGTCCTCTTGACTCCAAGGCCAAAGCTCTATCCACTGCACCACCTAGCTGTCCCCCGAACTGATGAACTCTGAATGCAGATTGAAGCCTACTTATTTACTTTTTTTATTTCTCTTGGGTTTGTTTTTATCAGTGTTTTCTTTTGCAATGTGATATGGAAATATGTTTTGCATGACGTTCTATGTATAATTAGGGCAGCTGAGTGGTGCAGTGGATAGATTGTTGGGCTGGAGTCAGGAAGACTCATCTTCCTGAGTTCATATCTGGCCTCAGACACTTCCTAGCTGTGTGACTGTGGGCAAATTGCTTAACCCTATTGCTTCAGTTCCTCATCTGCAAAATGAGCTGGAGGAGGAAATGGTAAACCTTTTGCCAAGAAAACTCCAAATGGGGTCATAAAGAGTTGGACACAATTGAAATTACTGAACAATAATAATAATATGTATAATCAAAAAGCAGGGAGAAGCATGTGGGAGAGAGAGAATTTAGGGCTCAGAATTTTTAAAAATGAATGTTAAAATTTTTTACATGTAATTTGGAAATATTTAATGAAATAAATGAAATATGTTTTAAAAAAAAAGCTCTGTCTGTGTGGGCTATCACTTTTTCCCTACATCACTTATCTGTCATCTCATATCTCTTCTTTCTGGGCAAGTTTGATCCTTATAATTGCACAACATATAGTCTTGATTACATTAATTTTTATTCTCTCCATTGACATTGTAACACACTCAAGGTTTCTCTTAAGAACTTTGGAATTGATTTGTGACATGGGAGACACTGGCACAGGACCACCCAGCATGGCATGCCCACATCAGAGAAGGGGCTATGCTCTATGAGCAAAGCAGAATTGAAGTAGCTCAAAAGAAACATAAGATGTGCAAATTTAGAGAATCCACCCGCAATGTTACCATGGACTATTTGTGCCTGACCTGTGATAGAGCATTCCGAGCTCGTATTGGTCTGATCAGCCACAGTCAGACACTTTGTAACTTGACTCTAACACAGTGATATCATTTTGGTCTTCTTTGAGAAGAAAGGACAGTAATCAACCAACCAATAGTACTTGTATAGTAATTGTTTTCATAATTCTATTTACTTCCCTTTGCATCAATCCATAGAAGCCTTTCCATTCTCCTCAATATCTATTATTCATTATTTCTTCTAATACAGTAATACCTCATTACATTCATATAACAGTTTAGCCATTCGCCAGCCAATGGAATCTACTTTAGTACCGTTTCTTAGCACTAGCAATCATACAGTGTATGTATTCTGATGTATCGGGGAACTTTTTATTATTAGTCTCTTTGGGGTATATGCCTAACTGTGGAATCTTTGGGTCAAAGGTTAGGGACATTTTAGTCACATTCTCCACATGATTCCAAATTGTTTTCCAGAGTAGTTGGTCCAACAAAGCTTACGTGTGTCCATATTTCCACAGCCCCTCCAACTTTGACTATCTTTCTTTAACCTTTAAATCTTTTCCGATTAGTTAAGCATGTGATAAGACCTCAAAGTGTTTTTGGATGGCACTTCCCTTATTTTTAGTGATTTGAATTATTCTTTTATATAGTTGTTAATACTATGCAATTCTTTTGAGAACTGTTTGCTGATATCCTTTGAACACATATATTTGATTTTTTAAAAAATTTAATATGTTTCTGTTAGTTGTCTATATTTATCAAACAGAAAAAAGCCTAGGGACTAGACCTATGCTTTCATCAATATATGGAACTCCTAGGTGAGGAAACTCCCTCCACAGATGCAAGCTAGTGCTTCTGCAACTTATGCCCTAATAAAGTTGCCTAGATCACTGAGAGTTAAAGTGACTTTCCCAATTTCATTCAGTCAATACTTGTCAGGTCTTCCTGACTTTAAGGCCACCTCTCTATTCACTATGACATGCTGCTTATATAGCTTTGACATCAGGCTTATGTCAGAAACATTTGACCCAAAGATTTTCCCCCAGTAGACAACTTCCCTTAACAGTGTAAGTTATAAAGGAAAGGCAGTTTTCAGTTCACTTTCTTCCTTTCTGTCTCTGAAATATGTGGCAGGTAGCTCTCCCTCATGTGAGCTAGGACATACATTGTGGCTCAGGCAAGTTTGGGTCCATAGATCCTTCTTCTGCTTTTTGTTTATTTCTTGACCATAAGTAACCAAACAGTGGTCCTAAGATGGGCATTTCCAGCCTTGGAGGCAGATTCCTGAGTTTAAGAAGTTCCTGAGTCCCTTAGTTGGAACAAGAGGAGTGTACACATTGTAGAGGACCTCCAGGAGAAGAATGAGCCCAGACTATGGCCTGGATTGCCAGAAGACATAACGCTTGGAGGGAATTATTTGGATAGTACAGAGTTAAGTTGATATGGAGACAGCTAGGTGGCTTGTGAATAGAGTATTGAACCTGCAGTGAGGTAGGGCTGAATTCAACTCTAGCCTCAGACACTTAATAGATGTGGTTCCCTGGGAAAGTCATATAACCTCTCTGTGCCTCTGTTTCCTCATTTGCAAAAATAAGGATAATAATAACACCTCCCTCCCAGCATTGTTGTGAAGATTAAAAAGAGATAATATTTGTAAAATGCTTACCTTAAAATACGTCAGAGATTCTAGATTACTATTATATGTGAAATATTGATTAAGCCATTGTGAAAATCATTTCATGTTCTCCTGTGTAAGCCACAAACAAGGGGATCATTTATTATTCTATGTTTAAATTTCCAGTCAATAAACACATGAGAATTTTTTTTATTTATCATTTCTTGCATGTGGAGGAAATAAATAGCTATCTTATATTTAATTTACATTGTATTCCTTTCTACTCTCTGATTTCCAGGTAGACTTTAGATATGAACCAAACCTAAGATTGAAGTAATTTCCCCCAGGTTCTGGGGTAGGGATGTGGGACCAAAGAGTATGAGAAGGAACCCTCTAGGGGCCTGTCTTCCCCAGGACTGATGCCGGTCCATTCACTCATGAGGTTAGAACTGAGAAGAGCCCTTTAATGGAGAAGGAAAGGGTAAGCCCAGTATGCTTGAGGCTACCAGCATTAGGTTGCTCTTGTGGTCTAGTCTACCTTTTGTAGTTATCTCTATCCTTCCATTTTTTTGGTTAAGAAATTCACCTCTAATTATGCCTGTGAAAATATGGTACACTGGAAAGAATTTCAGTTTTGAAGTCAGGGGACATAAGTTCAAATCCTGCTCTTGTGTGACGTTGGGCAAGTCACCTAACCTCCATGGGCTTCAGTTTCCTCCCCTGTCTAATGAAGGGTATTGAACAAGATTCCTTCCATCTTTATACCCTGAGACCTCAAAGTAAGTTCCCTTCAAAGTCCTCAACACCTGTGACATTTTTATTGTAAAACTCCTTCAAGGCAGATTGAATTCAGCTTGCTTTTAAGGTTTTCTGATTACATAAAAAGATTATAGTAGAGTCACACAAAGTGTCTTTGACCTGGTTGCTCTTGGAGGATGAGTCTCTTTGCATGTCATTTTTCAACTTGTATCCAGTGATGCTTTGGCCTCTCCTAGAAAAGAGAAATCCATGTTCTCTACCTTTAAATTAATGGGAAGGAAAGGAGATGTCAGGCCTCCATAACCATCAGCTTCTTGCTAATGGTGCTTTTGTTGGGCTGGATGGCTTTCAGCCAGTGGAATCCAGGTCTGCTATAGAGGATGTCTGCAAAAGTTTGCACAATGAAACGACTCAATGGGAACCTTTGCATATTTTCAAATTAATTATTCTTCTAACAATAGTTGGGACTTGCAGAAAGTTGGGAGGTAGGGCATGGTTTGGTCACCAACTCAAGACTATGGCATAGATGGATTCTGAATTCAGTTCTCCAGGCTCCTTTCTGGGGGATAAGAAGAGGAGAAGCTTTTGCAGTAGATATCTGAGCTAATGAATCTGGGAAACTAGACATTCTTCACTCAGTGCCAGTTGACTCAACGTCCCATCAACCCAGCTGCTGTGGGCTGTTGCTTCACCCCAACTCCCTGGTAGGCTAACTGAGCAAAGCAGTGAGAATCATAGATATACAACTGAAAGAGACCTCAGATGTCATTTGATCCAACCCCTTCACTTTATAGGTGACAAAACAGAGGCCAATTGACTTCCTCAACGTGAACAAGTAAGATAAGGAGATCTTACAGCTAAAGGTAGAGGGATCATCTAATCCAACCCCCTTCCCATATTGTAGATTAGGAAACTGAAGTCTAGAGAAAGGGAATGACTTATCCAGGATCACCGGGGTCACAGATTCAGAGAAAGGAGGGACCCTTTGAAATCTATAAATTTGTCCAACCCTTCCATTTCACAGAGAAAGAAAGTGAGGCCTAGAGAGGTCCAGGGACTCACCAAATGTCATGCAAGTCTTATGTGGTATTACCAGGATTCAAACTCAGGAACTCAGATCCTGTGGCTTTAAGTCTGGAATTCCCTGTATTTTATCAAGATACCTCAAGGAAAACAGAAGATGTAAGAAACCAGTGAATATGTTTCTCCTGGGGGATGCCTGATGTATTTTCATTGAGAAAGAGAATTCCCTCTCCTAGACCACAAAAGAGAGATAGTGTCTTGCCCTGGGGGAAAGAGCATTGACTCTGCAGTCCCAGGACCTGAGTTCAAATCCTGACTCTGATGCTTACTGTCTTTGTGATCGCACTCCCCCTCAAGACTTCATTCTTGTCTTCTATAAAACGAGATCAAACAACTAGCAATCATTAAGTACTTCCTATGTGCTGGCACTCGGGAATACAAAGATGAAAACAGATAAAACAACTTCTATCTTCAAGATGTTCCCATTCTATTGGAGGAAACATTCTGCGTATTATTATATTAAAAAGTAAATACAAGGTTATTTGGGGAAGTGGCCCTAGCAGCTGGGGGTAGGGAAGAGGGTCCAGGAGATGTCTTGTAGAAGGAGGAACTAGTGATTCAAAGAGGTGGAGGTAAAGAAGGAGGGCATTCCTGGCATAGGGGACAGCCTGGACAAAGGCATGGAAGTGGGAGAGAGAGGTTTGTGTAGCTGGAACAGCAAGCCAGTTTGGCCTTTGGGGTCCCTTCTACCTCTAAATCTATGATCCTATGTATACATGCAAATACACATACACATATGTGCATATGCATTTATACATATATGTATATATCATGTGTATATAATGTAGTATGTATGTGTGTATAATATATGTTATATGTTACTGTTATATATTATATTTTTTATTTATATCCCTCCCCCTTTTCTTTTTGTCTTAAAAATTGGAGCAAATGTTTTCTCCATCTGGCCCTACCCTCATGAGATGAAATGGAACGAGATCAAGAGCCCTGCCCCAGCCCAGAGCAAGCCCTTGATCACGGAGGAGACGGAACAAGCCATGGTGCCAGATGCCTCGCAGCAGCAGCATTGCATCCTGAAGAGCTGCCATGTTACAAGCAGGTGGAACAGTCTCATTTTGAGAAATCATGCAGGCATTGATGCTTGCCAACAAAAACCATCCCCCTGAGCCATGAGAAGCCAGAAATCTGCATGGGCCAGGAACACTTAGGTGGGACAATGTTTCTCGAGCAGGTGGTAACCGATTGAAAGGTAGGCCAAAAAAAGGCAAGATCTAAAGATAATTCCCAATTCCTTGCCTCCCCCAATCATGCACCTCCAGACCTTCCTGCTCTCACCTTCTCTCACCAGTAGTTTGGAAACAACTCAGCTCATAGATTAAAAGGATCGGATCTCAGAGGTCATCTCGTCCAATGCACTCATTTTACACATGAAAACTGAGCACTGTAGAGGAAAATGATTTGCCCAAGGTCAGACATGTGGCATTGAAAATCAGATCTGAACCCAGGACAGGATCATGTATCTAGAGCTGAGACAGATGTCAGAGACTATTGAGCTTAGCCCCTCATTTCACAGAGGAAGAAGCTGAGGCTCACCAAAGTGATCTGACTTGCCCAAGATCACTCAGGTATGAAGCATCAGAAGTGAGATGGCCACAGGCATTGTCAAGAATCAGTCCTTTGATATCATAAGTTCGATGGACATAAATGTGCTTGACTGGATGGAGCTTTCTGATTGTGACCACTATTGATACTTAAGCCGTGATCATTGTCTTATCACATGCATTAGTGGTGATAAATGTCCACTGTTACACCAATAAAAAAAAAGGATATCAATGATGTGAACATTATAATATAGAAAGAAGAATTTGAAAATGACATTGCGACTGTGACCTTTTGTGGCATACAGCTTTTTGTGGTCGTTGTTTTAACAAAAATGCCCATTGAGTGTGTCTGTGACCCCTTCCAAGCTTCCTTTTTTCACTCTTTTCTGTGGTCCTGCTCTTCTACCTGCGAGTGGCTCAAAGGCACAAGAAAGCATGGCACAATTCTCTTTGGTTTCTCTTTGTATATTGAGATATTCATTTGCTGATGTTTGTTATATCCACAATGATAAAGAAAATTTAAATTAAAATTGGTTATTATTGCAATTGGTGCCTATGCCTTCCCTTCCATACTAGATGGTAAGATCCAGAAGACAGGGAATGTTCGTTGCTTATCTTTTTATCCCTAGCACCTAGCAGAGAGCCTTGCACTTAGGACATTCTTAATAAATGCTCACTGAATTGAAGTGAATTACCACATTTGCATTGTCCTCTCCATATTGCCAATGGATCTCTTAGGGATTTCAATAGGTTTTGTAAATATGAAAAATTCTTTAGTCTCCTTCGCAGTAGGGCATCTAGGTGGCACAGTGGATAGAGAGCTGGGCCTGGAGTCAGAAAGACCTGAGTTCAAATCTGGCACCTTCCTTCTGGTATCAGCCTTGATAAGGCTCTGGGATTTGAATTAGATCACACCTGAAATGACTTTTATTCCACTTTTCTCCTGGGTCCTGCTACACTTTTTCTTTCCTGAACAGGTGCTGATCAAAAGCAATGTCTTGCCCCAGTCTTCATCCTGACTGGTTTCTCTGACCTCTTTCAATTGTGTTTTGTATCAATTAATCATTTACTTTATTTCTCTGGGCCTCGATGTCCTTAATCAACCAACAACCATTTATAAAGCTACTAGTATGATTCAGGAAGGGTACTAGATGCTAGGCATAGAACAGAACCATGGTCTTTGGAGGAGGTGGGGTTGGGGTGGTAAGGTGATTGACTGATTAAAATTATAGATGGATAGATAGATAGATAGACAGATAGATTAGATAGATAGATAAAATGTGTGTATACATATTTTAAAAAAAGACAAAGAAAATTTTAAAACTCTGATCAACACAATGACCAACCAAAATCCCTGAAGACTCGTGCTTCCAACCTCCTGACAGAGAGGAGATAAACTCGAGTCCAGATTGTGGCACTTGTTTTTAGACATGGCCAATGAGAAATTAGTTTTGCTTGACTACATGTATTTCTAACAGGGGGTTTGTTTTTCTTGCTTTCTCAAAGGGGAGGGAGGAAGTGGAAGAGAGAGGGAAAAGTTTGATCTTTGAAAATAAAATAAAATATAATTTAAATTTTAAAAATAGAAGCAAACAAACAAAAAAGCACCAGACTTAAGTGGAAACCAGGTTACAAAGACAAAAGCAAAACAATTACTTCATCGGTACCTGGCATAGTGTCTGGCACACAGTAGGAGTTTAATAAATGCATGTTAATTTCAAGAACTATTATTTTTCTGACCCATCACTTGCTTTTATTTATATACTTACTTACTACCAGTTACCACAAAGTCAAGTAGCAATTTACTATTTTCTTATGGTTGGCCATTAGGTGATGAATTTTTTCAGCCATAGGAACTCAGGAAGATCATTTACTAAGTTATGAGGGGAAGGAAAGAAGTGTTATGACCTGTGACGATGGATGAAATCCACAACTGATAAAATCCAAGATCCTTGAAATATAAGGATACTCTTCTAAGAGACAAATTGCCATCAGCTACCATGGTGACAGTATTTCCTTAGCTCTGAGTCTTGGAGTACTAAAAATGTTCTGAAATGTAATTGGTTTCTTCATCATGGAATCCAAGCTTTCTGGAGTCTATTAAGTCCTAACTACAGTGGAAACACAGTGCAAACAACTCAATTTGCTAACTGCACCCATCACACCTTCTCTTACTTCTCCTGACACCCCCCAGAGGGTGTAATTATGAGGAAGACCAATCAGGGATACCCTTTGAAATGTTTCTTTACCTTTGATAAAAAGTGGAGTAAGTGGAAGGGGAGAAGAAAGAAGAAACACTCAATTCACAGCCAATGTCTGAAATAACCACTAAACATACTTTTAGAAAAGTCTCATTCTTTCAGAAGGACAGGGTGAAATAGCAGATAGAGTGATGATTAAGCAAGAACTGAATTCAGGTCCTACCTTTCCTGCTCACTCCCTGGGTACTCCACTAGTCACTCAATCTCTCTGAGCCTATTTTTCCATTTTTGAAATGAAGATAATAATACTTAGTACCACTCTTAAGAAATAGAAAGACAGCCACAGATTCTGAGTTTCATTCATTATCTTATAAAGCAGGGAGATATAGTTGAGGGGATAATGAGTTTAAAGAAAGCTCGGTCTAAGGCCAAACTAAACAAAGTCATTTTAGGGGCATTTATATTTGAAATTGAGGGGGTGGTAAGAAACACATAAAAAAGGGAAAAAATCTCTAGATTTTTTTGCAACATATTCTTTTCACCACCAAGGACAGTGGGGCTACCACATCTGGACGTAAAATCACAGTGCTGGATGTGGAAAAGTCATTAAATAGAAATGACATTTAAAATAGCAAAGACGGGAGAAGGAGCTGGAGTAGACCAATTATACACAGAGGAAGTCTGTCATGGAAGTAATATCACTTTGAGGGTATTGAGGGATTGATTCTTAAGGTATCTGAAAGAGAAGAAGATTCTGAAGGTGTGCAAATAAACTCAGACTTTATTATTACTGAAAAAAGGCAAAGAAGAGAATATCAGTAATTACAAATCTGGATACCTACTGTCTATCTCTGTAAAATTTTTGTGTAAATAGTCTGTGCATACTTTGAGGAGATCCTTGAAAAAAGGTATGAGCAAGGAACAGGTAAACTTTTTCAAATGATAATATATAGTAGATCATATATTAGCATTATCCTAATTGACTGAAATGTATAGAGAATACATAAACTCATTGGACTAATTTGTTGACTATTAAATTTCTTTTTTGATTCAGTAGAACAAAATACCATCTTAAAGGATTTCTTTCAACAATGTCCCCATGCACATGTTAAAATCATGGAAAAATTCCTGAAAAAAAGAAGTAATGGAGATAACTTTGTTCAACAACCCTCTGATTGCTAATGAATTGGAAAACATTTTAACAGTGCTTAATATGTTCCAAACACTGTTCTAGGTTCTGGAAATGCAGATAATGAAAGCAAAATAGCCCTTGGCCTGGAATAGCTTACATTCGAAGAGGCAAGCCAGCACATAAAGGGGAGTGGGAGCTAGGGGGAGTTGTTTTGGTCTGGGAAGTCATAAGGATTGTGAGTGAAAGCAGAGGGGAGACAATTGGTTTGCCCTTTTCTAGAAACAGTGGCAGTATTGATTTGTTTTCAGTACCCAGAGCAAGAGGTCTATAGGATCCATGCCTTGGCAGGATGCCTGGCAAAAAGATTGGGGTGGAAGTCTAGAGAAAAGGTCAGGTGGTCTGGGACTGGATAATAGCTTGCCAAAGGTATCTAACACTGTCATGGAGGACACTCACCCTCGAGTCCAAGTCCAGGAGGGATGGTGAGGTCCAGGTGTTCTAGTTTGTGGTTGACATGGGCATTAATTGATTCAAGCCCTGGACACTGTGGAGCCTCCTACATGAAATTAATAATCACTCAGAAGAGTCTGTCTGACCAACTATTCACACAGGCAGAAAAAAAGCAAGTAGATGATGGCTGATTATTGCTTATTCTATTCAACACGATTGGATGGGCATGCAAAGGGCTGATCCATCAGTACAAATACCTTGGACAGATACAAAAATGGACAATGAGTTGGGCCCAAAATGGAATAGGAGGTAGAGAAGGGTTGGATTGTCTTTGAAAGAATGAGTTCTATTAATGACCTTAATGAAGCTTCTACCTGAAACAATGACTGATCTTTTTTAACAATACCTAGAGGGAAATGGCTTCTTGAGAAGGAAGATCATTTCATTTGTTGGATTGGTATCCTCTGTGCCTAGCAATGTGCCTGGCACTTAGTGGGCATTTAATAAATGTTTGTTGATTGATGGATTGATTGATTAACACCAATATCCTTCCAGAGATGTTCTAGGGTTGTGTCGTAGAATGTTACAATGTCTAAATTGCTGAAATTGAGAATCTTCCAAAGGGTAGTGGAAAAATTCATAGTGAGTATGAGTAGGCTGCAGCACATTACAAATAAAGAATTATGCAGAATGAGAGGTGTGACAGTATAAAGGTCACTGGAGAAACATATGAGAGGCTTTGTGACAATGTGGAAAGAGGGGTGGATTTGGAATCAAATGACATTGGTTTAAATCCTTGTTCTGCCATTCAATACCTGTGTGTCCTTAGCCAAGTCACTTCCTTCTCTGTGTCTTAGTTTCCTCATCTATAAAATGAGGGTATTGGACTAGATGACCTTCAATCTTCCTTCCACTATAGCTTGATGATCCAACAATTAATATATGACCAGAGAAAAATTGGGTCAGTCACAGAGTAAGACCAAGGGAGCCCATGTGCTCTACTGGTATCCATGGAATGTTCAGAATAGAGCAAATTCCTTCAGCAGACCTCGGAGAAGGAAAGGAGATTTCAAGTTAGGTTTTTAAATGAGATTGAACTCCCTTTGTCACAAGAATGAGAAGAAGTTTCCAACATGTTGAACCTGATTGGCAGACTTATAGGAAGACATGATCAATGAGCTTGCAGGATGCGTAGGCAGAGATAGGTTGTGATTTGGGAATATGTGCAAAGCACTTTGCAAACTAGCATGATGATAAATGCAAGTTATTATTTATGTATGCTGTCATTTCTCTGCCAGGCATCAAGAGATTTTTCTTCATTTTTTTTATCATGTACTTGAAAGATATCAACAGACATGATCATTTCCATATACAAAGAAAAGAAAGAGAGAATTTTCCATGAAGTCATGAATCTCTTATATACAGTTTGTTTTTTAAAGTATATACTAAATTTAACATTGCAATTCTGCTACTGGTCTGTTTCTCTCTGTCTCTGAACTTTCTTCTCTCTTCTGAGTATTTTTATTGTCTGATTGATGCTCTTTTCTTTGGGGGAGAGGATGAGGACATCACCATTACTACCCTCCTTCATGTATTACTTTCTTCTCCCCCCCCCCAAACAAAGCCAACATCCTCCTTTGTAACAAATAAGCACGTCACACAAGAGATCTCCAAGTTGGCTATATATCGAAATATAGTTGTCCCATTCTGCACCTCTAGTCCATTCCTTCTCTTTCAAGAGGGAGGAAGCTTGATTCATCATCAGTCATCTGGAGACAAGGTTATTCATTGCATTGACCAATGTTCTGAAGTCTTTCAAGTTTGTTTTTTTTCTTTTCACCATTTTTGTAGAAATTTTCTCTGGTTCTGCTCACTTCCCTCTGCATCAGCTAATACAAGTTTCCCAGGTTTCTTTGAATCTATCCGCTTTATCATTTCTTATAACACAATAGGGATGTATGGGGTGTATCTCTGGTGGGAGAGCTTTCTGGGTCCTTTTCAGGGCTGCTCATCTACCTTTGGTGTCTACCTTTCATACAACTCTCACCTGTGGCTCTGAGAAGCTATAGCATGTGCAGCAGCCACAGCCCAATAAAACCACCTCAGTAGACAGGCTAAACCACATTGAGGGTCACGAAGGGGCCTCAAACCCATTGGTGAGTTAGAGGGATGTCTATCTCAAACATGTGAAGACTTTTCTCAGTGGAATGGGCAGATGAGAACAATTTGATCCAATGGCCATGAAGATGGCTGAAGCAGGTTCTATGGAGTGCTTAGAGTGTAGTCAAACATTGAAGATGCCAAGACCATCCACTGCATTCTGGGCCATCACTAGTCTCGAGTTTTGTCTTGTTAACTGGACTTCAATAACCGGGGAAGAAAGAGGCTAACTAGTTTTTGCTACTCTGCCTCGATCTAATCTAACTCGTGAGCAAGTCAAAACATGACCCCATGATGTCATTAGTGCCCTTCAAAAACTGAGGGTGAACAACAGCAATAATAGCATTGTGCTACGTCCAAGGACCATAATTTGCTCAGTCATTCCACAACTGATGAACAATTTCTTTATTTCCAATTCTTCGCTACAACAAAAAGTGCTCATTTAAATATTTTTCTACATATAGGTCCTTTCTTCTTTTTTTCCAGCTTATTTTTATTCTGAACTCAACAAACACCAGATAAAATGGACATTTCCACATCCATCAAGCAATAAAAGAAGATTACACATGAAACTGAAAATCTCTATTATGCAGATCTTGCTTTTCCTTTTACACATGTAAGTTCAACATGTAATTTTCAAAGCTTTCCTTCTTATCTAGGATTTGTTCTGACTTTCCCTTCTCATTTGAGGAAGAAGGCTCTCCCTATTTCCCTTTCTCTCTCATACCTGCCCCCCAAATTGTAAAAAAAAGAAAGTCTAAAACAAAACCCTTGTAACAAATACACGGAGTCAAGCAAATCAGGTCCCATGTTAGTGATGTCCAAAAACATACTTTTTATTCGACATCTTGACTTCATCATCTTAGAAAGTGGGTAGGGTATTCCATCATTAGTTCTTTGGAATCATGACTCATCATTTCACTGAACAGATTTTTTTTTTTAGACATTTAGAGTTGTTGTCTTTTTTTTTTTACAACATTGTTATCATACTGATTGTTTTCCTGGTTTTGTTCACCTCATTCTGCATCAGTTTAAAAAAAAATCTTCCCAGGTTTCTCTGAAACCACCCCTTTCATGATTTCTTAAGGTATAATAATATTCTATTCCTTTAATACACCATAGCCATTCCCCAGTTGAAAGACTCTTTATTCTTCAGTTATTTGTCAAGAGAAACCGTTGCTATATTTTTGTACACAGGAGTAATTTTCTTCCTTTTCTGTTCTCTAAAGTAGAAGCTTGATAATAATATTGCTGGTTACCCCCTCACTATAATCAATCAGTAAACAAGCATCTATTAAGTGCTTACTGTGTGCCAGTCACTGGCTAAATGCTGAGGATACAAAAGAAGACAAAAGGAGTACCTGCTCTCAAGGAGTTCACATTCTAATGGGGAAGACTATGGGCAAACAATTATGTATATACAAGATTATCTTATATCTGGGGCAGCTAGGTGGCACCATAGTGCATTGAGCACCACGCCTGAGGTCAGGAAGACCTGAGTTCAAATGTGACCTCAGACACTTACTAGCTGTTTGCCTCAGTTTCCTCCTCTGCCAAATGAGCTGGAGAAGGAAATGGCAAACCACTCCAGGATCTTTGCCAAGAAAACCCCCAATGGGGTCACAAAGAGTCAAACACAACTGAAAAACAACTAAACAACAATTACCTTTCTGGGATTCTCTTGACCTCTATTCACATTCCGAATATTTCTACTCAGCTCTATTCTTTTCAGCAGGGATGTTGAAGTTTCTCTTTTATTAAAGTCTCCTTCCCCCCACCCTAGGCTTGGTTTTGCTGGGTAAATTATTCCGGTTTGTAAGCCTTTATCTTTTGCCTTTTAGAATATTCAGTTCCAACATTTTTCTTTTCCTTCCAATAGTTTGTTTGACCTGGAAACTCTGTAATTTGAGTATGACAACCCTGGCTGTTTTCACTTTGCGGTTTCTTTGAGGACATCATTGTGAAAGAATCCTTCTGACCTCCCTTAGTTTTTTTCTCATTTGGGGAAGGATTCTTTCTATTTTCATTTCACCCTCTGGGCTATTTTCTCTTATGATTTTAAAAGACAGAATCAAAGTTCTTGTCTGATCCTAGCTTTCAGGAAGCCCGATAACTTTTTGATTATCTTTCCTCAACCTGTTTTCAGAGAGCCCAGTAATGTTTAGTTTATCGTGCCCCATCTTGTGCTCCCAGTTAGTTGGTTTTTTTTTAATAAAACCTACATTTTTTTTCAAATTTTTTTTATTTTGTTCTATCATGTCTTGTTTTCTCCTGGAATCGTTGAGTCCGGACTCTCCTACTTGTCAAGGAGGCCATTCCTTGGATGAGGTTTTCTACTTCCTATTCTATGTTATTTATTCTCCTATTTCTTTCTTCCAGAGTTCTAATTTCAATTATTATTTCTTTTTTAAAAATTTCTTTATTTGTTCCTCTAGTCCTTATGGCCAGACCATTTCCCACCCCCTCTCTGATGTTGTTTGTTTTCCATTATAGAGTTGGTTTTTTTTGGCAGAGATTACTTCTTGAGTTTCTCCTAATCCATAGCATTTCTTTTATTGTATTTGGTGTTTGCTTTCTTCTTTTTTTATATATTTTCCCATGCCTTGGCTTGTTTCCTCGTGTCCACAGGCTTCAGGTTTGTTTACCATGGCTTATACTAGCTTCCCTGGTGGGAAATTTTTTCCAGCCTCCAATGGGTTCTGACCATCTTTCTGTTTAGTCTTTGACTGGGTGGAAGAGTTTATTTCTGTTATTCTTTGGTTTTCCCTTATTGGGGTGTGTGTGTGTGTGTGTGTGTGTGTGTGTGTGTGTGTGTGTGTGTGTGAGAGAGAGAGAGAGAGAGAGGGAGAGAGAAAGACAGAGAGAGAGACAGAGAGAGAGAGGCTCTTTCTCAACCACCTAAACTGTACATGTGAAATGAGGGAATAGGAAGAGTCTTGCCACACCAACTCAGTCACTTCATGGACTGGGGAGGGCATAGCAGCAGGAAAGGGACATTCAACTCCAATCAATCAGTATCTGACTGATCCTAGAGGGAAGGCCACATCATGGGATTCTTAGGATGACGGGATAATAGGATCAAAAATCCAGAATTGGAATGGGTCTCAAAAGCCATCGAGTCAAATCCTTCATTTGACATATGAGGAAACTGAGGCTCAAGGAGGTTAAATGATTTGATCCAGGTCTCACACATAGTTTAGTGTTGCAGTTAGGATTTGAACCCAGGTCCTCTGACCCTAATTCCAGGGTCTTTTTGTCTTTGTTCCCCAGAACACTGGGCATAAAAAGAGAGAAAGCAGATCTAGAAAATATTGTTTTAGAACAAAGGGGTAAAGGTTCCCTTTTCCCTTCCAGAGGTGCTGGGCTTATCCCACTGAGTCATAGTGCGCCCCCCCAGCCACCCCCCAGCTCTCAGCCAGCCTCCAAGGCACCAGAGCACCTGTCATTCCTGTCTCTCAAACATCAGCACTTAACTTTAATCTGCAAAGAAGGCAAGGGGGAAACCTGAATAATTCCCTTTCATTTTGTTCCATGAATAACCAAGTGGGCTCGGCTGAAATATTTATGGGGATGCTCTCAGAGCTGAATCCTGAGAAGCCAAGGCCTCCCCCTTGATCAGCAGGGTGCCTGTCTCCATTTCTGGAGGAACAGCTGAATTAGTTAAGAATAGCAGGGAGGCCCAGGAGTGAACCAAAGGGGGTGTTTTTGTGCCGTGAGTGTAATCTGTTAGTGGCAGAGCAGAAACATGGGCCTGGCTCCAGGCCTCTCCTACGGGGCTTTCTTTTCTCCTCCGTCTTTGTTGTTCTTCAGTTCTGACAGCAACAAGGCGCTAACAAGCCTGACCCGTGGTCCCGTACCCCAGGAAGCACCAAAGGAGTTGTCCGGGGCTTCGCTGCAAGGTCCCCCACTACAGATGGGGCCTCCCCAGGCGCCTGCTTGCTCCGGCAAAGCCGTGATCTGGGTGTTCTAGAGGGTACCTGACTCAGGCTACGTTATTATCTGACGACAGGCTGCAGAGAGTGCCCCTCCCAGAGAGAGCTGTCTTTTAATAGCTTCCTAAAGATCTAAATGCCTTGAAGATGCATGTTAATTGGCCTGTAAGAGGGGGTGCATCCTGGTACTGGGGAAGGAGTCCTGATTCTGTAATCAGAGGACTTGGATTCCGGGCTCATCTCTGGGCTTGCTACCTGGGTGAGTTTGGGCACATCAGCGAACATCCCTGGCCTTCACTTTCTTCATCAGGACAAAGAGGAGGTTGAACTAGGTAGCCTCTGAAAGCCCTTCCTAGATCTAGATCTAGAACTCTGCTCCTATTATTAGGGTGGGGGAGAAATGGGAAGGGGGAAGCCTTTGTTTCCTTTATCCTTTAATCAAAACCATGGGGACAGCTGCCAACTCCTTCTACTCAAAAGACAGATTCTGGAGAAGGAGAAGGCAGAGAACTCAATCAGCCAGGGCTTTTAAAGCATCTCCTACATGCACAGCTTTGCCATGGGATCTAGAGGAGGAGAAGCCCCTCTCATCCGTCCCCGCTTCAAAAGGAGCCTTCCAGGCACTCTCTGCCTCATAACAGGACAAAGACAAATCCAGATACACAGTAGTGTCTGGAGGACATTAGGAATCAATGGATCAATCAATTAACTGGCGTTCAGTAAGTGGTTACTCTGTATGAAGACAAAAATAAAAGCTTAAGGAACTTACGTTCTACTGGGGGAAAGAGAATGCATAAATAAGTAGATTCAAGATATACACAGAATAAAGGAAGGGTAAATTTTTTGGGGGGTAGGGGATTGTAGAAGATACCCTCACTGGGTATGTGACCCAGGGCAGATCATGAGCCTCTCAAGCAACGTCAGAGTTTATCTTCTTGGGGTCAAAGATCACTGTAGATGGCGACTGCAGCCATGAAATTAGAAGAGGTTTGCTTCTGGGAAGGAAAGCTATGGGAAATCTGGACAGCATCTTAAAAAGCAAAGACATCATCTTGCCAGCCAAGGTCTGTATGCTCAAAGCTATGGTTTTCCAGTAGCAATGTATGGCTGTGAGAGTTGGACCATAAGGGAAACTGAGTGCCACAGAATCAATGCTTTTGAATTGTGGTGCTGGAGAAGATCTTTTAGAGTCCTTCTGACAACACGGAAGTCAAATCAGTCAATACTTAAAAAAATAGTTCAGTTTATTCCCTGGAAGGTCAAATACTGAAGCTGATGCTTAAATACTTTGGCTACATAATGAGAAGCTGGAACTCATTGGAAAAGATCTTGATGTTGGGAAAGATTGAAGGCAAAAGGAAAAGTGGGTGGCGAAGAATGAGATGGCTAGATAGTGTCAAGGAAGCAATGAACATGAACTTGGACAGACTTCGGGAGATAGTGGAGGATAGAAGGTTATGGCCATGGGGTCACAAAGAGCTGGACATGACTGAACAACAAACAAAAAAATGGGGATACTAATAGCACCTGCCTGACAGGGTTGTTTTGAGACTCAAATGAGACAGCATTTACAAGATACTCAGCATATCTTAAAACATTAAATAAATGCTACTTATGATTATTATCTAATCGAATCCCTTTCTTTTACATAAAAACCCAGGAGAGAAGTATGTTGTTTGGTCATTTTTCAGTGCTGTCTGCCTCTCCATGACCCCATTTGAGGTTTTCGTGGCAAAGATATTGGAGTGGTTTGCCGTTTCCTTCTCTGAGGGGGAAACTGAGACAAAGAGGGTAAAGTGACTTGCCCAAGGTCCCACAGCTATTAAGTGTCTGAGGCCAGATTTGAACTCAGGAGAATGAGCCTTCCTGACTGCAGAATTGGCACTCTGTGCACTATGTTGGCCCCAAGAGATAAGTATCTGGGAGTGAAAATTTGATAGACATAACTGTCCCCAATCAGGCACCCCTTGCCTTTCTCATGGAAGCCTCTCTGAGCATGTTTGTTGATTAATAGTTTCACAAGCACAAGGGGGATGATAATGACAGAGATGATGATTTGTGTTTCTGTGGGCTGGACCTCAGAAGCCATTTAATCCACAATCCTCATTTTACACATGAGGAAACTGAGACCCAGGGAGGTCCAACTTGCAGGGTGGGTCCCCTAGTTTAGGGTTATCCCAGGTCCCAGGTCCTTTTGTATAAGGCATCTTTCTGGCAAGAAATTCTTTTGAAAATGAGTTTTACTGTGTTAAAGCTTTTTCCGCATCCTTTGATATCATCAAGCAGTTTTTGTGGTTTTTTGTTATTAATTTATCGAGTGAAGAAGAATGATGGATTTGGAGTCAGGGGACCTGAGTTCGAAACCTGCCTCATTCATTTGCTATCTGTGTGATCACAGGCAATCATTCCATCTCTCTAGGTTTCAGGCTCCTTAATTAAACAAAACCAAACATTTATTAAGTGTAGAATATTGTGCCAGGCTTTACTGAGGATACAAAGACATGTATGGGCAACTAGGCGGCACCATAGTGCACAGAACCCCAGGCCTGGAGTCAGGAAGACCCATCTTCCTGAGTTCAAATCTAGCCTCAGACACTTACTAGCTGTATGACCCTGGACAAGTCACTTAACCCTGCTTGCCTCTGTTTCTTCATCTGTAAAATGCTAGAGAAAGAAATGGCAAACCACTCCAATATGTTTGCTAAGAAAACCCCAAATGGGGTCACAAAAAGTCAGACTCAACTAGGAATCACCGCAACAAAGACGTGTTGTGTTCCTGAATTCAGGAAACCCACCTTCTAGCCAAGGGAGTCAACAGATACATACATAGGTTAAGTTCTTCTCTCTCCAGAGAGAGAGAAAGTGAAATATAGACTCACTATTAAGAAAGGGCTATTAGTCCATGGACTCCCTTTTGACCTTCCCGTTGTGTGGTCTACTTCTTTATAGTAAATCAATACTCAAAAGGCAATAATAATCAGTTTATCTTTACCTTAAGATAAAAGATAAAACCCATGTAAAAGTATAGACAGAAAATTAAAGAGACTTTAAAAGAACAGAAAACTTCCAGGATAATCAATGCCAATTTGCCAGGCAATAGAGAAGGGGAAAGGGAAGAAGCAGAGGGAGGATGCATTTACCTGGTCCTAGGCACATGCAAGGAAAGAGCAAAATTCAGTCCTGGAATGTGATTCTTTAAGTGGGTCATTATGCCAGGCTGGGCTCCAACTGCCCCCAATTATATCCAGTTTAGGAGAGGAGTACCTATCCCTTAAAATCGGGTGGCTGATTGTGTGGGTGCATTGCTACCCTCTGAGAGCTATGAAATTCCTTGGTTTACTCTGATCCCTGCAGCATATGCCCCCACCATTCTCCTGTCCTTCCTTCTAGCTGGAGGGAGGGAATAAAAAATTGTTTCCCATCAGATTCCTTGCCAATAAGGGGATTATATGTATATACATATACATATTATATATAATATAACATTATATATAATGTGTGTGTACACACACACACACACTAAACACCAGGTTATGAAGGGGAGCATTAGCAACTATGGGGATCAAGAAAGGCTTTAGCAGGTCAATAAGCATTATGAAGTGCCTACCATATGCCAGGTACTGTGCTAAGCACTGTGGATACAAAGAAGGGCAAAGGACAGTCCCTGCCCTCAAGGAGCTTACAATCTAAGAGGGGAGATGACATGTAAACGACTGTAACAAGATGTAGACAGGATAAATTGCAGATAAACACTAGAGGGAAGGCACCAGCGTTAAGATGGATCAGAAAAGGTAGGGAGGTAAGATTTTAGGTGGGACTTGGAGGAAGCCAGGTATATTTGAATTCAAATTTCAGAAGCGGTATAAGTTTGGAGGGAAAGACAATGAGTTCTGTTTTGGACCTGTTGAATTTAAGTTGTCTATTGGATCCATTTCAAAGTGTCAAAAATAGATAAGTAGTTGGAGATGTGTGATTGGAGTTCAGGAGATAGATTAAGGCAAGGTGCCTGTGCCTGGAAGTCAGGCACATAGGGGGAAGACTATTAAATCCCTATCTGTAAAATGAGAATGATAAAGTATCTTTTTCTTGTGTTGTTCAGTCATTTTTTCAGTCATGTGCAGCTGTTACCCCATTTGGGGTTTTCTTGGCAAAGATACTGGAATGGTTTGCCATTTCCTTCTCCAGTTCATTTTACAGATGAGGAAACTGAGGCAGACAGGGTGAAGTGACTTGTCCAGGGTCACACAGTTACTAAGTGTCTGAGGCCAGATTTGAATGAGGAAGATGAGTCTTTCTGACTCCAAGTCCTATATTCTATGTTCTATGATGCCATTTAGCTGCCAAAACCAGTCTCTAGAACCTCTTATTTGTTCAGGAAATCATTCTGAAGACCTAAAATGTTACATAAGCATGCAATGTTACTATTATTACAGCCAGAAGACTTGTGATCATACAAGTTAGAGCTGAAAATATCTAGTCTCCTCATTTTGCAAATGAGGATGAGGGACTGGAAAAGATATGATGTTCACTCAAGGTCATGGTAAAAGTCAGTGGCAGAGTTGAGACTGGACTTGGGAGGCAAGTGGTGAGCATCTTTTCACAGCTTCTAACCTCTACTTGTATGATGCTTGCAGTGCGGTAGGAAGGGGAAAGAAAAATGGGGGATGGCAAGCTTTTTGTTCATGTACTGCTTAGCTGCCAAGCCATTTCATAATGGCTTCACTTCCCTCATCTCTCTCCACCACAAATGCTCCAACTATCTTCTCCTGGGGGAAACAAAAATACCTGATCTCTGGAAAAACTCAATGCAAAAAGAGATCTGGGAGTTTGGAAGAAAAGGGGGGTCATGTTGGAGTAGGGGAGAGAGCAGAACATAGAGTGAGAGGGAAGGCTGTGTGTGTGTGTGTGTGTGTGTGTGTGTGTGTGTGTGTGTGT
>NW_020954546.1:18069732-18073986 GCF_900497805.2 Vombatus ursinus | reverse complement strand
GAGAGAGAGAGAGAGAGAGAGAGAGAGAGAGAGAGAGAGAGAGAGAGAGAGAAATTCCCATGTTTTCCTCTCAGGTCCTGAGTGCTTGGTAATACATTATGGAGGAGCTACACATGCATATTTTTTTCATCTCCATCATCAAATGAAGAATGTGATTTCCAATAATTTGCCTATTTTAACTAGACTGCATGGTAACAAACCAATTTGGAGTTTATTTTTTGTAGCAAATCTCCCTCTAAAAAATGGCTCCCATTGTGTGAGGTGGGAAATTACCTTTGTGTTAAACATAAACATGAAGCCCCTACTAGATTTTTAATGAAAACTCAGCAACAGCAACAACATTTCCATGCATCAGTCCCCAAGTGACTTCATTTAAATTGAGAAAAGAATGGCTTCTTAATGAGTTTGCTTTCTCTTCTGGAGTGCCCTCCTTACCACCAAGAATTTCCTGATAGTCACAAAAAAGGTAAGTCTCCAGACACTGCTAGCTGTTAACTTCTCATTTCCAAAAATCTGTCCACCAAATGCCATTAAGGTACCTGTCAGCACTTCTTAGAAAGTGGGGGATCATGGTAGGAAAACACCAGGGAACCTTCTCTACCATCAACTCTGTCATAAAATTGGAGCTAGAAGGGAACTTAGAAGCCACTAAGCCCAACCTCCTCATTTTACAGATGGAGAAACTGAGGCACAGCAGAATTCAATGTCTTGCTTAGGGTTGTGTAATTTGTAAGTGTTTGTGGTAGGATTGGAATCCAGGGTAGTTATTTTCCTTTGTTCACACAGCTGTTAAATGTCTAAGGAAAGACTTGAATCCATAACTTCCTTACTTTAAGGCAAAGGGTTGAAGTTCATAGCCTGTGTGGATGACATCCTTTTCCCTCTTAATGTTTTCAGTTCTTTTTCAATCACTCGATCAACAAGCTTTTTATCAAGCCCATACTTACTATGTATCAGGCACTGCACCAAGTGCTTTGGATTCACGTTCAGACTGAAACAGTCCCTATCCTCTGGAAACTAATTTTTCCTAGGAAGATACATCATGTCCACAGCCAAATAAATATTTATAGGATACTATGTACAAAATTAATACATAGTTATTAGGGGACACTAACACCTGGGGATCAAGAAACATAGCACACAGGGGAGAAGCACTGAATCTTGATTCAGAGGATCTGCTGTGATCCAGTCTTAGCTTAGTCACTTACCCCCGGTGTGATCTTATGCAGGATTTCTCCCTTCTTTCAGTTTCAGACTTTTCATCTGCAAAATAAAATGGTTGAAACGGTTGGCTGATAAGGACCCTTTTAGCTCCAGATCTGTGATCTTAACATATGATTTCTCTACAACCCTGTTTTTCTCTGAGGAGCGGAGAGGACAACTAGGTGTAGCTGTTGAAAGCTGAATTCAAGCTGGATAGGCTAGATGCTAGGAAAAACTTTCCAACAATGAGTGTTCTCCAAAATGGAAAGGGCTGCCTTGGGAGGTGTTAAGCGCTAGCATCATCTCTCCCTCACATCAAATGTCCAATCACAGCAGCATCGATATGATTGCTAATTAGAACAATAGCTAGCATCTAGCTAGCACTTTGCAAATATTATCTCATTTGACCCTGGGGAGGTAGGTGCTATTACACCCATTTGACAGATAAAGAAAATGAGGCAGACAGATGTGAAGTAATTTGTCCATAATCAGATATCTAGCCTTCTTGCACCTTACTCCCTAACACATGCTTTTTGATCCGGTGACACTGGTCTTCTGGCTGTTCCACCAACAAGACACTCCATCTCCCAGATCTGGGGCATTCTCTCTGGCTGACTCCCATTCCCAGAATACTCTTCCTCCTCCACTACAACTACTGACCTCCCTGGTTTCCTTTAAGTCCTAACTAAAATCTCACCTTCTATAGGAAGCCTTCACCAACCACTCTTAACTCTACTGCCTTCTTAATGAATTAGTTAATTCCTATGTATTCTGTATATAGCTTGCTTTGTATATATTTATTTGCATGCTGTCTCCTCCATTAAATTGTAAGCTCTTTGAGGGAAAGGATTGTTGCCTTTTTTGAATCCCTAGCACTTAGCACAGTGCCTGGCATATAGCAGGAGCTTAATAAATATTTATTGTTGATAGTTAACTGTCTGAAGCTGGATTTGAACTCAAATCTTCTTGACCCTAGGTCTGGTGGTCTATCCACTGGGCCTTTGTTACTTTAATCTAAATATATAGCTGGAAGAGACCTTAAGGGATTTTTATTCCCCCCTACTCACCCACACACACTTATTTTATAAAGAAACAGGTCTAGAGAAATGAAATGACTTGTCCAAGGTCCTGACAAGTCAGGCTTTGAACCAACCAGGGCCATCACCGCCCGTTTTGACTTTTGTCTCGTCTCCAGACTTAAATGACTCTGGAAGAGAAAGTGAGGCTGATGACTTTGTGCAGCTCTGCCTCACTTAAATCCAATTCACGTGCAAGACATCACCCTTGTGATGTCATTGATCCATTCTGAGAATGGGACAACTCAGCTCAGCTCCTCCTTAGAGACCCACGAAGGACAAACAACAGTAATCCAGCTTCTTCTGATTCCAAAGCCAGCACTCCTTCCAGCCAACCACAGCATCTTTTCCTTGATTACAAAGTCCTGTCCATTCTACCTCCTCTACTGCATCTCTCTAATACTCTGGTCTAGATCCTCAATATCTCTTGCCTTGAGTATTGTGAAGGCGGCCCACTTTTCTTTTTTCTTCCAATTTCTACAGCTCACAATACAACCTAAGCACCCCAAACAGAGTAAATTTCCTCATACATATGTTTGAATATTCTAATCCTCAAAAACATCTAATTCCTTAGCCTAGCATTGAAGACCCTTTACAGACTGGCTCCAACTAATCTTTCCATCCTCACTCCCTTTTGTGTTTTTAAATAATAATACTTCATTCATTCATTCATTCATTGTTCATTTACTTATTTATTCTGATGTTCATTTTTTTTTTAAATTGAGTTTCAAATTCTCTCTCTTCCTCCAGCTCCTCTCCTACCCATTGAGAAGGCAAATAATATGATACTAATCACACATGTGAAGTCTTTTCACTCATTCCATATCAGGCAGCTAGATGGCAGAGTGTACTTAGAACCCTGGACTTGGTAGTCAAGAAGAGCTGAGTTCAAATCCTGTGTCAGATATCTGCTAGCAGTGTGACCCTGGGTAAGTCAATTAACCTCTCTCAGCCTCAATTTTCTCATCTGTAAAATGAGCATAATAGCATAGGGCTGTTGTGAGGGTCAAATGAGCTAATATATGTAAAGTGTTTTGCAAAGTTATAGCCCCACATCAGTGTTAGATTTTATTACATACTCTACGTTCCAGCCAAACTGGATCACTGACTGCTCCTTGACTTTCATGTGCCATCTTGCACTCCATACACTTGGATAAGCTTATTTAGTCCAGTTGTGACTTGGCCAAGGTCACACAGGTAGTAAATAGCAGAGCTAAGAAACAAAGGAAGCACACTTTCCACTACACTTCTTTATCACTTTAGTAGTAGATAGAGAGAGTTGTTCACAGGTGACTGACAGACAACAAGCACTTCCTTCCTCTCACATCGCCTTTTTTCCCCTAGACTTTTATCCAGGGACAAAAGAAGGAAGAGCTAGAATTTCAACTCTTCTTCATCTTATTCTGCAGCAGCATGAAAGGAATATAAAAGATGTTATTTGCCAATGTGATCCTACAGCTCTGATATCCCACAAAGTCCCTAGCAGAGCGACAGCACACAATAGGCACTTCTAAAAGCCTTACTGAATCGCGTTTCACAGTTTGAGGAGAGGCATCATAGGCTCCCTAGAGTTAGAGCTGGAGGAGACTGTGGATGTCATTTATACAATCTGCACCTTCAATTGGTTCGACCCAAGATCATAGCTCAATGGCCACGGGCAATGAGAGATTCTTATCAATTCATTCATTCAACAAACAGTTATTCAATATCTACAATGTGTGATAGTACACTAGCACTATGCATGTCTAGGAGGGGGGCTCAGGGAAGGGGATTTAATTTTACAAAGGAAGAAGCTGAAGCCCAGAAAAGAAAAGGATTTATCCAAGATCACAGTTCTAGAAAAACTGAGTAGAGATTTGAACTCCAGTCTCTCTGACTCCAACTGCATTTCTTGAAATTAACACCTCCCCTTCCCAACATTTTACTAAACACACACACACACACACACACACACACACACACACACACACACACA
>NW_020954546.1:18056398-18069722 GCF_900497805.2 Vombatus ursinus | reverse complement strand
CACACACACACACACACACACACACACACACACACACACACACACACCCCTATCCTCAGGAAATCTGCCACTTGGATAGAATGCTTTTGAACAACAGGCAGTGGCTGATTAGAAGAAATCTATCATAAACATAGGTGCATTTACATGATAATAAGTTGTCACAAGCAATTAATAGAAAGTGAAATATACTGCACCTTAATAAAGGATAATTGGATTGGATGACAAAACTTGGAATCCTGATTAGAATTAACTGGATTAAAGAGACACCCATGAGAGGTGGGCAAAGGATATGAACAAACAAGAAGAATTGCAAGCTATTAACAGCGATATGAAAGCCTGCTCAAAATTGCTGAAGTTAAGAGCAATGCACAGAGATGTCAAGCTGGAAAAGACCTCAGAGGCCATAGACGCCAAGCGCCTCATTTCGCAGATGAGGAAAGTAAAGCAAGAAGAGGGTGGGTGTATTGTGCAAGGTCCTAGGGCATGTATGTGTGTGTGTATATATATATATATATACATGTGTGTGTGTGTATGTGTGTGTGTGTATGTGTGTGTATATATATATATATATGTGTGTGTGTATGTGTGTGTGTATGTGTGTGTGTATGTGTGTGTGTGTGTATATATATGTGTGTGTGTGTGTATGTGTGTGTGTGTGTGTATATATATGTGTGTGTGTGTGTATGTGTATATATAATATGTAATACACACATATGCACATACATACCCTTATATATGATATGCATGTATGTGTGCATATGTAA
Source organism: Vombatus ursinus (assembly GCF_900497805.2). Taxonomy (NCBI): domain Eukaryota; kingdom Metazoa; phylum Chordata; class Mammalia; order Diprotodontia; family Vombatidae; genus Vombatus; species Vombatus ursinus. Next base: position 18,068,958 of record NW_020954546.1, on the reverse strand, counting down.
TATACACAAGCATATATACCTACACATGAATATATTATATATTATGTGTACATGTGTAATAGACACATATACATGCATCTATTATAGGTGTGTATATAATATGCACATGTACATATATACACATGCATTGCATTATATAATGTGTATATGTGTAATATAGATACATGAATATATTCACGCATACATTTATGTTATATATAACATGTGTGTATATGTGCTTATGTAATATGCGCACATACATATACACATATATAATACATGTGTTTTATATATGTATATGTGTATGTTTATACATGTGTGTGTGTGTGTGTGTGTGTGTGTGTGTGTGTGTGTGCATATCTCCAAGGCAGAATTTCCCCTGAAGACCTTAAATCTGTGTCACGTGAAAGAAGGCACTGGGCACATTTAGCTTGGACAAGAGAAGGCCAAGAGAGGGGCCTAAAAGCTGGTTGAGAGCATCTGGAGTTCTGCTTGCTCCCAAAGTCAGGATGGGAGGAAGCGGCAATGAGGCAAATTTAGGCCTGGAAACTCTCTGTTACAGCTGTTCAGAAGTGAAATCTCCCCTTTCTAGGAGGTCTTCAAGCAGTTAGTCAGTCAATAAACGCTTATTAAGTACCTACTACGTGCCAGACACAGTGCTAAGTAGTGGGGATACAAAGAAAGGCGAAAGACAGTCCCTGCCCTCAAGGAGCTTACAGTCTAATGAGGAAAGAAAACACACAAAAGGAAACTGAAAAGGGCTGGGGGTGAGGTGAGAAGATTACCTGACTGGGGTAGGGAGAATAATTGAAAAGTCCAAAATTAAGAGGAGTCTGGTATGTTTCTGTGGGGATTCCAATTGTTCTTAAGCATTTGATTCTAGAACACTGGGCCTGGAGTCAGGAAGACCTGAGTTCAAATCCAGCATCAGACTAACGATGTGACCCTGGGTAAGTCACTTCACCTCTGTCTGCCTCAGTTTTTTCATCTGTAAAACAGGGATGATAAAAGCATCTACCTCGGAAGGGTTGTCACAAGGATTAGAGATAATATTTATAAAGTGCTTAGCAAAGGGCCTGGCACATAGTAGGTGCTTAATTAATGCTTGTTTTCTTCCTCCTCCTTGCAGGTGTGAGGGACCCTGGGTGTCCAATACTAAATATACTATCAGACACAATTGCTGTGTTGGTTGGTTTCACTGGACTGCTTTTTTTCCTCTTTCCTTTCTAATCTTTGTTACAGGGGGTGGAAATATATGTTAGCAAATGAGGATGATGTAAAACCAAGTCACCCAAAAGAGAGAGAGAGAGAGAGAGAGACATAAAGACAGAGACAGAGAGAGACCAACTCCAGCCCAGGAAAAAAGCACAGCATCGAATTTTGATTCAGTGGATATGAACTGAGAGAGAGACAGACAGACAGACAGACAGACAGACAGGCAGGCAGACAGACAGAGACAGACAGAGACAGAGAGACAGAGAGAGACAAACATAGACAGAGAGACAAACAGAGAGAGACAGAGAGAGAAAGACAGAGGGAAACAGAGACAGAGGTTGGGGACGGGGCAGTGTAGCATAGTGGATAGAGATATATTCGGTCTCCTCTTTCTCCATGAACATTTCACAGCTCCCTTCTTCTCAGAGTTGTAAATAACAATTTTGAGAGCCAAGAAACAACTCTGCACCCTATACCCAAACCCACCAACAATGACTTTTCAAGACAATTTCAGCCGAGTTCAGGAGCAGGGAAAAACCCAACCCCCAGCCCCAAGGTTTCCCAAGGTCCTGAGACCACCTCTGGGACTCTGTGTATGTGCTTCAGGGTCGGAGAGGGGGGCGTGGTAGGAGGAAGGAACAGAGTGGTGTCTGGCTGGCGAGTAGTTCACCTGAGGTGGTGCTACCAGTGAGAGGAAGCCTGCCATCTGGTAGTTTCCTGTTTGAATTAATCATTTTTGCTCCCTTGGTGCTAAGCTCAGTTGTTACGATGCTGAAGGAGTGCTCAGCAACTTGGCTTCCCACCTTATCCTTCAACATCCATTGTTCTCTCCAGTTACCAACCAATCTTATAATCACCAAATCTAATGGCCTTTTCTCAGTCCTCATCATTCTCATCCTCTCTGGTCCTTTGATTCTGCTGATCCCCTTCTCCTCCTGACTACTCTTTCTTCACTGGGTTTTCTCATATGGTTCTCTCCCAGTTCTCCTTCTTCCAGTCTGGCTGCTCCTCCTCCATCCCTCTATCTCGTTCTTCATTCACGTCACACTCACTAACTGTGGATACCCCTCAAGGCTCAATCCTAAACCTCCTTCTCTTTTTGCCCTGTACCACCTTGCCAGGTGGTCTCAGATCCCAAGGGTTCAATGATCTTGTCTGTGCAGATGGTTCTCAGATCAGTACATCTAGCCCTAGTGTCTTTTCTGAGTAGAGGTGTCACCAACTGGGCCCTAGACATCTTAGATGGATGCCTGTGGCTATCTCAAATTCAATATGTCCAAAAGAGAACCCATTATATTTTCTCTATTTTGAACTTCTCAGCCGCTGTCCAGCTCAGCACCCCTTGTCTTTGTCACCCAGGCCCACAACCTCAGTGTCATCCTCAACGCCTTACCCTCATCTCACATGTGAAGTCTCTTCTTTAACCTTGTCCTTTGCAACATCTCTTGTACACATCCCTTCTCCCCACTTACACAGCCACCATCTTAGTTTCCTCTCCTGCTTTTACTAATGCAATAATCTTCCAACTGGTTTCCCTGACTCAAATCTCTCCCCATTCCAATCCATCCTCCATGTAGCTATTAAGGTGATTTTTTGAAATTAGGCCTAACCATATATCTCCCTCCCTCCCCCTCAAAGAGTTTCAGTGATTCCAACCTCCAGGATCAATATAAACTCCTCTGTCATTTAAAGCTCTTCATAACCTGGTTCCTTCTTACCATTCCAGCCTTTCTACACCCTGGCCACAATTCCTGTTTCTCAAACACTCTTCTTAATCCCCATGCATTTACACTGGTTCTCCCTTGTACCTGAAATGCTTCCGTCATTATCTCTTACCCTCCCTGGATCCCTAAAAGGCTCAGCTCAAATCCTACTTTTTCTAGGAGACTTTTTCCTGTACCTCCAGCTGCTAGTGTGATTCCCCTCTTGGATGAACTTCTGTTTTGTATATATCATGTGTGTATCTAGTTATTTATATGTTGACTTTCCCACTGAAAAGTAAATTCTTTGAAGTCAGAAACTGTTTTTTGCCTTTTGTGTGTGTGTGTGTGTGTGTGTGTGTGTGTGTCCCCGACACTTGGCACAGTGCCTGACATATAGTAAACACTTGACAAATACTTGCTGACTGACTAGTGTTTTGGTGCTCTGGGCAAAGTCCACCCTGATTAAGACTCTCTGTGGCATTCCAGCTGGGACTTTTCAGGTAGTGGGGAATTGTTGTCATCCCTATCTGCTCTGCCCCTTTCTTTGGACAAGTTTCTACATAAGACTTCTCTCCGGTCTCCCATTTCATTACCTGAGAGCCAGGGAGTCCCTTTAAGCTGGATGAGCCTCTAATGAGCTGGCCCTAGAATTGCCAGGTTGCTGTCTACCTGACACACACTGTTTATTTGTCTGAGAGCAAAGCCTCATTACCTGAGTAAGGAGACAGCTGGGCCTAATGATGCTGCTAGGGTCCAGTGCTGAGGAGCCCCACCATGTAGTGACTTTTCTGTTGGCTGCTATCGACCTCAGACACATGGTCACTGATGATCCCTAAAGTAAAATATTTTTAAAAGAATGGAAGGTTCCCTCCTCTTGGACTTTAAGGGCCCTGGAGTATGGTACCAAGGGTTGAGTTTGGTGTTAAAATCTGGGTTCAAATCTTGCCACTGTCAGTTACTGTCCATTTGACCCAAGGCAAGTCACAGCCTCTCTGTGCCTCAGTTTCTCATTTCTAAGATGAAAGGTTTGAACTTGATGAACTCTGAGGTCCCTTCCAGTGGTAAGTCTATCCTCTGAGGATCTTTTTTTTCATCTATTATTATTTAAAAATTTTAATAACATTTTCCCCCAATTACATGTAAACGCAATTTCAACATTCCTTTTTAAAATGTAATTTATTTTTTAAATTAAATTAAATTAAATTAATTTTTTATTTTGATTTAATTTTTAAATTTAATTTAATAAATTCTCTCCATCTCTCTCCCCCTCCCTGAGACTGTAAGAAATTTGATATGGGTTGTACATGTATAATAATGTAAAATGTATTTCCATATTAGTCATGTTATGAAAGAAGACACAGACAAAAAAACCCCACAAAACAATAAAGTGAAAAATAGTATGCTTCGATCTGCATTCAGACTCCATTGATTCTTTCTCTTCAGCTGGATAACATTTTTCATCATGAATCCTTTGGAATTGTCTTGGATCATTGTATTGCTGAGAATAGCTAAGTCATTCACAGTTGATCATCGTACAATGTTGCTGCTACTGTGTACAATGTTCTCCTGGTTCTGCTCACCTCCCTTTGCATCAGTTCATGTAAGTCTCTGCAGTTTTTTCTGAAACCATACTACTCATCATTTCTTATAGCGCAATAGTATTCAATCATAATCATATACCATAGCTTATTCAGCCATTCTCCAATTGATAGGCATCCTCTCAATTTCCAATTTTTGCCACCATAAAAGGAGCCTCTAGAAACATTTTTTGTGCAAGTAGGTCCTCCAGTCCCCCCTCGGATATAGATCTAGTAGTAGTATTGCTGGATCTCTAAGAATCTTATGACATCGTTATCTCTGAGTTTTTTTCAAGCTTTAGATCTGTGATCCTAGGGGGTCTGATGATTGGTGGAGAGATAATATGGGGAGGGTAATCTTGGGGCAAGTTGTACCATGAGCATGCAGGAGACATAAAAAAGAAGGTTCACTCATGGACATGGAAGTGAAGTTCATGGGGAGTCCATGAAAGAGTCAGAATCACTTCCTGTTCCTTGGGCACAGCCATGTGAAAATTTGATCAAGTCCCAAGAATTCATGGCCCAAGGTAAGTCACTTAGCCACTCTCTGTGCCTCAGTTTCCTCATCTGTAAAATGAAGTCAGGTAAGATGCCCTTTAAGGTCCTTTAGAGTTCTAAATCTTTGATCCTAAGTCAGATACAACCTTCCCTGAGCTTCAGTTTCCTCATATATAAAATGGGGAGGGGGAGTTTGGACTAGGTGGTCTCTAACACTGCTTCTAGCTTTAATTCTATGATTCTATGAATGTGCGGAAGAGAATGGATACAAGTGATGAGGCAAAGGTGGACAGACTCAGTGACCGTTTGCTTGGGGCAGTGAGACAGAGGGAGGAGAGAGCGAGAACCCCCAGGTTGTGAACGTGGGTGGCTGGGTGAGGGTTGGGATCTCTTCCATGCTCTCTCAATTTCAGTATCTCAGAGAAAGGAACATTTTGGCATTGTTAGTCCAAATTATCCAAATCCTGCTTTCCTCTGACATATTACTCCTTTCATCCATGTTTCAGGAGGTGAGAGCCCTCTTGTGGTACAAGGCGTCTCAAAAACCAAAACACAGAATTTTAAAAGGGACTTCAGAGTCTACTCTAACTTCTGCCTGAAGAAGAATCAGCAATTTTTTCTATCAACAAACATTTATTAAGCACCTACTGTGTGCCAGGTGCTGATGATGCAAAGAAAAAAAGTATGAAGTGATCTCTATTTGCAAGTAGCTTACATTTTAATAGGGAGACAAGCATATAGTTAAATATACGTAGAGTAAAAATAAAAAGAATAAAGTCTAGGTAGTTTGGGAGGGGAAGTCATGACCAATGGAGGGGTGGGGGTGGGGAGGGAGTTATCAATAAAGGCTGCAAGTGAAGGGTAGTGCCTGAGCTGTTGCTTGAAGAAAGAAAAGAATTCCATGAAGCAAGGGCGAGGAGGGAGTGAATTCCAGGCATTCAACTGAGATGGAATGCCCCTCTGGACTGGTTTTCCAGAAATTTGGGTTCTGAGCTGAAGGGTCTTCCCAGGACCATATGCTGGAATTCACTACCCCTCAATATCCTTCTCTTTCTTCCAAACTTTGCTCATTGCCATCTCTTTCATTCAGTCTTCCCTGATCTCCACCAGTTCCTCACATTACTCTAAAGCACTTGGGCTGGATTTCTCTTTTGCCCTAGCCCATTCTGCCTCTTATAATACTTGTCTATGTCTGTTGCTTCACCTAATAGAACGTAGAATGAGACTAGGGACCAGAGCAGAAGCTAATGGAGCTCATCCTAGGCTACCTAACCAGAGGAATGGGGTCGTGGACCAGGAAGGTAATTGTCTCATTGTGCTCTGCCCTGGTATGACCACATCTAGCGTATTATGTGCGGTCGCATTTTAGGGAGGGCACTGCAAGCTGGAGAGTGTCCAGGGGAGGGTAAGCAGCATGATGAAAGATAATGCTAGAATAGCATTAGTTGAAGGAACTGGAGATAGTTGGCCTGGAGAAAAGATTGGGTGGTGGGACATGACAGCTCTCCTTAAGTATTTGAAAGGGGTCATGTGCTGCACATGTATGACCTATATCAGATTGCTTACTGTCTCAGGGAGGGGGGAGGGGAGGGATAAAATTTGGAACTCAAAACTTAAAAAAAAAAGAATGTTGAAATTGTTTTTACATGTAATTGCAGGAAAATAAAATATTATTTAAAAAAAAAGAAAGAAAGGGGTCATATAGAATAGAATCATGAGTTCCCAGATTTTGAACCCAGAAGAGACCTTACAGGTCATTAAGTATTCCTTCCTCCATTTAATTTTGCAAGTGAGAAAACTGAGGTCCAGAGAGATCGATGAACTTGCTCAGAATCACACAGCTATTAAATATGTAAGGTGAGACTTGAACCCAGGTTTTCCTGCCTCCAAGTCTAGCCCTCTATATAGGACACCTACTGCCCCTCCCTTCTCCTAGGCAGAAGAATTAGTTCTCTTGGACTCCAGAGGACAGAACCAGGAACAGTGTCTGGAAGTTGCCAAAAGGCAGATTTCAGTTCCATGTAGAATAAACTTTGTACCAGCTGGAACTGTCCAAAAGTGGAATGAATGGACTGCCTTGGGAATTAGCAGATCTATTTCATGGAGAGTCTCCAAGCACCACTTGTCTGGTCTGTCATAAAGGTGATTATTGGTCAGTGATAGGATGAACTCAATGGCCCCAGAAATTCTGTGACTTTGAGATTTTTTTTTTCATTTTTGTCTAAGCACCTAGCACCATGCCTTGTACCTACTAGGCATTTAATATGTTTGTTGAATTTTTTTGATCTCTAGCTCAAACCAACTGCTTTATGGGTCTGTGTCTGTTTATAATCGATCTGCCTTTTGGCACAGTGGTGAGAACACTAGGAATCCGTCATGTTTCATTTCTATCTCCATTACAACGCTTGCGTCTGTCTCCACTCACACAGCTCCATCAGAGTGCAAGCCCTCATCATTTCTGGCTTGGACTAGTGCAATAGCCTTCTAATTGGTCTCTGCCTCAAGCAGAGAGACCCTCTCCAATCCCTTCCCCAAATCTCTTCCCAACCCACTCTCTACTGAGCTGCCAAAATAATTTTCCTGAAGCACCGTGGGGTCACCCCACCACTCAACAACTCTAATGCTTCATGGTGCCTGTAGGAACAAATATAAATTTCTTTGTTTTTATTGAAAACCCTTTCCAAGCTGGTCTCTTCCTACTTTATCAGATTATTACACATTGGGCCCCTTCATGCCCTCCATGGTTAAGGCAGACTGGCCTTCTTCCTGTTCCTCACTGACTTCCTTTCTTGGTGCCTTCACCCTGGCTGTGCCCCAAGCCTGGAACGCCCTCCCTTCTCACTATTGATTTGTTAGAATCTCTAGTTTACTTCAACTCAACTCAGGTGCCAGCTTCTATAAGAAACCTTTCCTGACCCTCCCCACTGGTGCTCACCCTACCTCCATCACATTTTGTATGTATGTTTGTATACATGAAAATGCACATATAAGTGTGTAAATATACATATGCAGATGTATGTGTATATATATGTCTCCCCAGAAAGACTGTGATCTTCTGGAGGACAGGGGCTCTTACTTCTGTCTTTTTATCCCTAGGATAGTGCTTTAGAGGGGAAGAGAAGTGTTTATGAAGTGCCTGCTCTATGCCAGGCCCTGTGCCAAGGACTTTACAACTATTATCACATTTGATCCTCACAACAACCTTGAGAGGTTAGTGCTGTTATTATCCCCACTTTATAATTGAGGAAATTGAGGCAGAGAGAGGTTAAGTGATTTGCCCAGGGTCACAAAGCTAGTAAGTATCTGAGGTCAGAATTGAACTCAGGTCTTCCTGAATCCTGGCCCAGTGCCACTGAGCTGCCTCTAAACACCTGTGTGCCTGGCACTTAATAAGTATCTAGGGATTAATTGACTGGTTATTTAAAGACCTGCATTCTAGCTATGGCTTGGCCAATACATGTCACTTCTCTCCAACTGAAGAGGGTGTGCATCGCTGAACCCCTTCTAGCTTTTACACTCTATGAAGGTATGAATTCCCCCCCCCCCCAGACTGAAAAAAAGAAAGTATAAAAAAGGAAAGTAAAGGCCTTGATTCCTTCCTCTGTAGAGCAGAGTAATTGTCTCTGGTCTAACTCCCTCATAGGGTGAATGTGAGGAACAACTGAGAACACGGATATGAAAGAGCATTAAAAAAAACAAAAAGTACCATCCAATCCATCCCCATCTCTCTCTCTCTCTCTCTCTCTCTCTCTCACACACACACACACACACACACACACACACACACACACACACCCACACACCCCCCCCCAAAGGACTATTATTAACACTTACCAGTAGGTCCATGCTAAGCCAGCCAGGCCAGGAACTTAAAAAAAAAGGGACGTGTTCCAGTAGATTTAGAGAGATAACAATAGCTCACATTGATGTAGTATTTGAAATTTGGAGAGGCATATGATCTCATTACTCATTCAAGGTTTACAAAGAATTTGACATTAATTTTTTTCATTTGATCTTCACCAACAGCCCTGGGAGGTAAGTGGTGTCATCACTCCCATTTTACAAATGAAGGAATTGAGGCTTGGAGGGATTGTGACTTGCCCACTTAGGTAGTCAGTGTCTAAGAAGAGCCGATAGATTGAGAACTAGGACTTAGAGGTCTTCTGGACGCAAAAGGATGAGAAGGTTCTGGTAGGTTAACTGATTTTCCCAGAGTCTTATGGCTATTAAGTGTTTAGGAAGGAGAATTAGGACCCATGTCTTCCTGATTTCAAGACCACGGTACAAAACTGCCTCAAAGATGGCAGAACACCATCTTTCCTAATGTCTTCTTTCCCTCCCTCACCACCAAATATTTTTGACCAACTTCCAAGTCACAAAATTACCATGAAGTTCTATTACTTTCTTCTGGCTGGGCCTAGCCCTGGCAGATATCTGCCAGTGGAGAAAAAGAAAAGAAATTCAAGGTATGTAAAGAAATCCCACTTGCTAGCTGGCCCCTGAGTAATGAAGCTAGAGATGAATTTCTTCTGTGAGGTGTTGAAGGTGCCTAAGTATAATCAATACTGTTATACTTAGCTGGTTTCTTGATTAAGAGATGGGGTGGGAAGCCATGAAAAGGGTGCTTCCTTATCAGAGGCCATGGTCTATGAGGCAGTTTCAAACTTCCTTTGACTCCACTCTCAGCCAGATCTTTTGGACTTTGGTCCACAAGATGGCAGTGTACAGATGGCTTTGAATAGGCTGCTCATCTTTAGCAAGGATCATTTCTGTGGGGACCACAGGAGGCAAAGTTTGGGTCTACTTCCCCTCTACCCCTCTTTCTATACCACCTCCTGGGGTACACAGTACTCTGAAGCAACTGGATGCCTAAGACAACCACCTTGAACCCTTGTTGTTCAGTCATTTCAGTTGTGTCTGACTCTTCACAGCCCCATTTGGGGTTTTCCTCATTTTAGTGATGAGGAAACTGAGGCAAACAGTGGTTTGCCCAGGATCACACACCCAGTAAGTGTCTGAGGCTGGATTCGAACTCAGGTCTTCCTGACTACAGGCCCAACCTTCTATCCACTGTGCTACCTAGCTATCTATCTTGACTCCACCCTCCTCTAATAGAGGCCTCCACATCCAGAGACACCTCCTGCTTCCATCAAAATCTCCCAGGACTACCATTCATTCCCAGGGCCCTATCAGATGACTGAAATTGGAAATTTCATTTGAAGCTTCTGAAAACTTAATTTGTGCTAAGTGGATGGTCACTTAGTAGGCAATCTCTCCTGAGTAACATGTCTTTACGAGGGCCTTCAAAGTCAATCAGCAAACATTTATTAGATATTTACTAAGTGTCAGGCTCTATGCTGGGTGCTAGAGGTACAAAGGAGAACAAACTAATCTCTATTCTCAAAGAGGGGAGTTAATATATAAATAAATAGGTACATAGAAGGTACATACAGAGTAGATGGGTGGTAATCTTAGAGGAGATGGATCTAGCCTCTGGGGATCAGAGAAGGGCCTCCTGCAGAATATGGTATTTGATCCAAGTCTTGAAAGAAGCAAGAAAATCTGAGCAATAGAAGTTAGAAAGGAAGAGTACTTCAGGCATGGGGATTGGCCAGTACAAGGGCCCAAAGATAGGAGATGGAGTATTGGATAACTGGAAAGATGGTGGTGCTACTGACAAGAATAAGGAAATTCAGAAGAGGGGAAGGGTTAAGGAGAAAGATAATGAGTTCCATTTTGAATGTGGAGTTTGAGACACATATGGGACTTTAGTTTGAGACATCCACTAGGCAATGGGTGATGTGGGACTGGAGCTTGGGAAAGAGACTAGGGCTAGATTTGGAGATCTGGGTCACCACTTTTAGCGAAATATGAGTCAACTGAGAGTATAGAGGAAAGCAATAACACAGGATGATTGAGGGGATTCTCCTTAAGATTTGGAGCAGCTACTTTGGACAGTGGGTTAGACAAGTGACTAGGGAGGAGTGAAAGGATTGCCTTGCTGCAGGAAGGGCCCAGGTGAGAATGGGCAACATATTTGGAGTGGACTCAATTAACACAGTTTTGTGGCTTCTTCCAGCTCCATTCATCAGCATGTAAAGAGGGGCAAAGGAGGTGATTATTGAGAATAGTCCATGGTTTGTGTTTAGCAAGATGTGATAGGTAGTAAGACAAGAGAGCAAAGCTTTTGAGAGAAGGGGATAGTATGGAGGTGAATTGAATCACCACAGAGTCAAGGTTGAGAAGCTAAGAGAGTTAGCAGTTGCAGGAGTGATGACCTGGGAAAGAACTGAGGAATAGAGGGATTGGAGATCATGGTGAACATGAAAGATGAGGTTAGAGGTAGTAGCTGCATAGGGAAAGATGGAATGATAAAGAATTATGGCACTCATGAACACAATGGTGAAACATTTGTGGATGATGGCAGGTTCAAGGTTATGACCATTTCTGTGTATAGATGAGGTGGACTGTTGGAGTAGGTCAAGGTGTAGATTGAGGACTGAGAAGTGGTGTTTTAGGAAACTTCAATATGTATGTCAAAGTCACCTAGTATGAGACAGAAACAAAGACAAGCACTAGCATTGATCTCATTGAGGAAAGAGGGATAGTTTCCTAGTGGTCAGCAAATGATACCATGGGTAACTGGATTCCACTACAAAGGGTGACAAATGATTGAATTTCAGATGGACTAGAAGTTGAGATGGTTTGGGACAGGGCCTACTTTTGTATAGCCCAGACCTTCAGTGGCTGCAAAATGTCTTCTATAACAAAACCTTTATGAATTTAATCCTTGAGTAGGGCACAATTGGCTGACTTCCATTTCATCTCTTCTTTTCTACCTCAATTGGATAATGAGTCTTAAGCAATAATTTAAGGGTGTCTCTTCAGCCTCTCTCTCAAGGGAAGGGTCATAGTGACTTAGGATTTTTCTTCCTCAAAGTGACAAAGTAAAGTATGTCTTATTGGAGGGAGTAATTATAGTTTTTTAATTGACAAAGTCACTAGACTGGTTCATCAAAGGTATACTATAGGCAAAGTTTAACTTTGTTACTATTGTTCAGTCATTTTTCAGTCATGTCTGACTCTTCATGACCCCATTTGGGGTTTTCTTGGAAAAGATAGTGGAGTGGTTTTCCATTTCTTTCTCCAGTTCAATTTACATATAAGGAAACTGAGGCAAACAGGATGAAGTGATTTGCCCAAGGTTGTGCAACAAGTGCCTGAGGCCAGATTTGAACTCAGGAAGATGAGTCTCCCTGACTTCAGGAATGGCACTCTAAAGCATTTAATAAAATCTCTAATCTTTTGTAGACAAAATTGGAAGTTATGGATTCGATGAGAGTAGAGTTAGCTAGACTCAGATGGAATTACCTGACCCAAAGAGCAGTCGCTAATGAATGAATGGCAACTTGGAGGAACATCTCAAATGGAGTGCCATAGGGATCTATTTTGGGCTCTGTATTGTTTAACATTTTAATCAATACTTTAGATGGCATAAGTGGCATGGTCATCAAATTTGCAGGTGACAGAAAGCTGGGGAGGAAGAAGAAGAAGAAGAAGAAGAAGAAGAAGAAGAAGAAGAAGAAGA
>NW_020954546.1:17957720-18056388 GCF_900497805.2 Vombatus ursinus | reverse complement strand
AAGAAGAAGAAGAAGAAGAAGAAGAAGAAGAAGAAGAAGAAGAAGAAACAATGTTCTCAAGGAGCTTCTAAGGATAGTAGAGCCAAGATTCAAGAAAATTTCAACAAGCTGGAACAGTGGACCCAATCTAATAAGACGGATTGGGCAGCTAGGTGGCATAGTGGATGGATTGTCAGGTCTGCAGTTGGGAAGATTCATATTTCTGGTCTCAAATCTGACCTCAGACACTTACTAGCTGGACAAGTCATTTCACCCTGTTTGCCTCAGTTTCCTCATCTGTAAAATGAGCCAAAGAAGGAAATGACAAACCACTGCAGTATCTTTGCCAAGAAAACCCCAAATGGGATCAAGAAGAGTCAGACATGACTGAAAACAACTGAACAATAACAATAAGATGAAATAAACACATGACATATCACATTTGAATTTTTAAAAATTGGCTACAGTATAGGTAAAGCATGGCTAGACCACAGTTTCTGTGAAAATGATTGCTTCCTCACCCAGGCCTTTCCCTGTCCCTGCAAGGACAAGTGGATTGGGCCCCCTCCAGAGTAAGAGCTTTCAATGAGCCCTGGCTATTCCAGGCTACAATGTATTTGAGAAGCCAAGATGGTTTGCTCCTGGATCAGCAGAAACTTTGTCCTACTCACAAGTGGCTTCCCAGGCATAACCATTAGTGATATTGACTAGACTGTCTGTACCTTCACACTTTAAAGGCTTAACTGAGAAGAACGCCTAACAGCAGTTTGTTCCCTTATTATTGCTAATAATATCAGCTTGTAAGTAGACAACAGTAATAACTTGTCATCACAAGAAGGTTGAGGAGAACAAAGCATTGTCAAACATCCAGCCAGGGTTGAATACATATCATTGATGTGTATAAACTATTAAATGGCAGAACTAAAAGATATTCTAAAGATATTTTATCTAGTCTGTACCCCCCCTATTTTACAGAGGAGGAAATTGAGGCACAGAGTTGATGAGTGTTTTGTCCAAGGCCACAGGTCAGTCAGCAGCCGAGGCCAGACTGAAATCCTGGTCTCCTGACTCCCCTCTCCATGCTCTTTACCCTGAGGTCCCCTGGCAGACTATGTCTATCACCATCCCAGCCAGAAACAAAAGTATACAGATCTTGTTTTAGCTTGTGATGGACCATTGAGTAAGTTTTTTTTCTGTTTTTAAAGCTACTAGGTTTCACCCATTGTGATTCACCCAGTTAAATAATCCATGAAATGTCAAACCTTCCCCTTCCTTCAGATAGAGACTAGTGACTCACATCATTTTTATCACTTGGCTGTTGCTCTGATCTCAGGAAAAGAGAATGAGTTGGTGCCAACACCTGGCACCTGGGGACATGGTTTATGATCTTATTAAGATTCAGAAGATGGGGAGATATTGATCTCACAAACAGGCCTGGGTCCCATGGCCATTTGTACCGAAAGTTCAACCCAAGAGAACACAGAGGGGAGAGGCTTTTCAGGGGAAGGACCTGTTTTAAGAGCTGAGGTTGCTTAGTCTGATGAAGGAAGACTGTAGGATGTGGGTAAGGTGATCATTTTCTTCAAGCATGTAAGAGGATGGATGCAGTAAAGAAGATGGGTTAGTCTTGTTCTTGGCCCCAAAGGGTGTAATGGGTAGAAATTGGAGAGGTGAATTTATAGGGAAAAAAGCAAACTTTTTTTTTTTTAACAAGGACGTGCTATTATTATTATATAGCAGCATGTATAATCACTCAGGAGCTATAAGCTTCTCCATCACAGGAGGTCATCAGAGGGCAGCTAGATGCCCTCCAACAAGAGATGGTAAAGAGGATATTTTGGAGCTAGTAAACGTCATGTAAGAACACTAGCTTTAGAGTCAAAGGACCTTGGTTTCAATACCTGTACTGACAATGAGGCCTGTGTTATCTTGGGTAAGTCACCTAACCTCTGTGGGCCTCAATGTTTCCATCTTTAAAATGAGGGGGTTGGACTAGATGATCTTTGGGATTGCCTCAACTCTGAGATTCTATGATTCTTTGAGACACTTGCTTTGGTCCCTCCATTTGGGGCTGAATCAGGGGCAGGACTTTCGCTTTTTGGTTCTAGTTCCTCCTATATCTCCCTCCCTTGGAGTAAAAGGAGCAGAGTTTATCCTCTCCAGATCCAAGACTTGGGTCCTGATAGGCACCACGGCTGCAATCAGCTCCTTCTCGTAAGGGAAATCTAAGTGAGCCCTGAGTTCAAGTTTTAGGGTTGTGACTAGGAGAGTTATAGGATAATGTGTGTGATGTGATATGATATGATATGATATATATAACATAATACAACGTAATGCAATGTAATATAATATAATACAATAATCTCTCAAGCCAAAACAGCAGAGTCCTACTGTAAATAGTCAGTGAAATATAAAGTCTCTCAGGGCCCTTCTCCCATGCACATTCTGATCTCAATAAGATCTGCCAGCGGACAATGAGAATAAAATAATTCGTGAAAAAGAATCAGACCTAGAAAATACTGTCAGCTGGGGGTGGGGGGTGGGGTGGGAGGGGAGTGGTAATAGAAATACGTAACACATTTTGGCTTTACCTAAACAGAAGAAGAGAGGAAAGAGGGAAAAAAAAGAAAGATGTCCCTCAACCCCTTGGCTTAAGAGCTTAAGGACAGGAAGTGGAGAGTAGATTGGTTCACCAGGTCCCAGAAGTGCTTAGAGACATACACGTTCAATCAAACAGCAAGTTCTCTCCAGGCCGTTTGCTCTTCAAGTAGATCAGTGAGTCAGAGGAGACTCTGAATGCTCACAATCATGTTGACATTGATTATTTTTCCCACCTCAGGTATCAGCACCCTTCATTTTCAATTAGATCTGCACCTCATCCCTTCCCACTGATGCATATTCCTATCACCATTCTCCTCTCTTCATGGGTCACAGCAACCCCCATTGCTGAGAGAAGGTTACAGATAGGACAAGGATATGTACAAATATATTGATGTTATTATGCATGTAGATGTGTGTGTATATACCTACACACACACACACACACACACATATATATATTACATATATATATATATATACACATATGTATATATGCCTTGAGAAAGGCAGCTTGGTATAGTGGATAAAGAGCTACATTTAGAGTCAAGACGACGTAGATTCAAACTCATAAAGTATTGTCTGTGTGACCTTGGGAAAGTCATAATTTCTTACTATCCCAGGCAACTTTCTAAGGCTACAATTTGCAAAGGAAGTGCTGATTTACATCAGCCAATGAAGTTCCTTGCCCAGAGCTCTCTATACTAATGAACTTTTAGGTCCAATTTAAAAAAACAACAGGCTCACACATATGTACACATATACATGTTCACATATATTTATGTGTATATACAATATGCGCACCTATACATCTACATATATGTATCCACGTATATACATTGTATATGTATATATAATATGTGCATATGTGTATATATAAATACATAGAAACTGTATATTTATATGTACATGTATACATACATATTATATGCACGCATTCATAAGAATAAAATTTTTTTTGGACCAGATCTGTGGTTTCTTGTTTGGAACTCTCAGC
Source organism: Vombatus ursinus (assembly GCF_900497805.2). Taxonomy (NCBI): domain Eukaryota; kingdom Metazoa; phylum Chordata; class Mammalia; order Diprotodontia; family Vombatidae; genus Vombatus; species Vombatus ursinus. Next base: position 18,052,814 of record NW_020954546.1, on the reverse strand, counting down.
ATATTGGCACCTTTTTTATGACTTTATATAATCTTAGAAGAAAAGGTGCATATACATGTGTATGTGTGTGTATATATGTATATATACACATATATAGAATATTGTATATGCATTGACTCCATATGTTATAGAAACACTGATTTTCTCCTACCAAACTGTCATCATTCCTCTGTATCTCACAGTAGCTGAGTGTTAGCAGCTATTTAATGTTACACCTTTGGGAAGCTGTTACATAAACTTGGAGCCTGAAGGAGAGGTAGCTTCCTGTGGAAACAGCTGGTTCAGCAGCTACGAGTGCAGGTGATGAATTGAGAGGCAGAGTTGTACGTACAACTGGGAGTCAGATATTCTAGGTTCCACTGATGGTACCACTGAATTCCTTTATAGACCTAAGCCCCTATAGACCTAGCTCTGCCTGGTCTTCCTAACTAACCCACATAGCACCACTCTCAAGTTTTTTGAAATGTCATGTGACTTTGTTGGAAGGGGCAAAGACAAGCTTCAAAAATCCAGTAATACTAAATATAAGCAACCATCATACCCGTCATGAAAAATCCTGAGGTAAGAAGTTACAAAAGTTCTTCCTGTCTCCCTTTCCTCTCCCCTCTTCTTTCCCTCCCTCACTCCCTCCTTCCATCTCTCCTCTCTCTCTCCTCTCTCTCTCCTCTCTCTCTTTGTCTCTCTCTCTCTCTGTCTCTCTTTCTCTGTCTCTCTGTTTCTCTTTCTGTCTCTGTCTCTCTCTCCCTCTCTCTCTCTTCCTCCCCTCCCCTCTCTTTTTCCATTTCTGATTGCACATTTCTCTGAGAATAACTTTTCTATAATTTCTTACATTAATTGTAATATGCTATAGACTACTTACACCCACGCTCACCACACATCTTTTGGATGACCAGAAACTTCGTTGGGCATTGCAGTACTCCATACTTCATAGACTCACTGGAAGAATATTGGTATTAAAAAAATCTGTGATTAGTCTAACAAAGAGAAAACTTGAAAGGACGTGATAAATTTCTTTAAGGAGATCTAAGACTGTCATATGGGATTAGACTTATTTTGCTTTACCCCAAAGAGTAGAACTGATAACAATAGGTAGGAGAGAGAGGCAGATTGAAGCTTGATGTAAGGAAAAACTTTCTATCAATAGGAACTATCAAAAAAGTAGCATGGATTGTCTTAAGAGGTAATGGTGTTTCTTTCAGGAATACACTTTAAGTCATTTAAAGTGCTGACCAATTTCCCAAATACAATCAAGCTCACTCTCCTTCTCCTATTAAATACTAAGCACAACTCATTGTGCACCTGCTCTTTGTTCAAGAGATATTCTCACATAGAAATGTACACACATACTGAGGGAGTTCTATGGGCTATCCATCCAACTGTATATTATGATTTGGACAATAGGTATTCTTCATCCACTTGGTTTTTTCTGTGTGAATTGTTAGGCTGAAACCTTTTGTGTGATTATGCATCTCATTTAGAAGGCTATTCAATGTTTCCTGGCTTAATACAATCAGTCCAATATCATCCTCAGACTGAAGCATCTAGAGGACCTCACCATAGATAGGGAATCCCTCTTCCAATTGATCCCTGCTCTGGACATCTTTCGTGACAGTAGTCAACACTTTTGGTGAGAAGACTTCTACCAGTTGTATTCTAGCTTTGTACTAATACCACATTAATTTGAACTTTAGTGGAATCAAGTAGGGTTAGAGCAGGAGGGCAAAGAGAGTACATATGAACAAATACATAATATTTAATAAGAAATGTGATTGTGTTACCTTCAAGTGCATACGTTAATTAGAAGTAAGCTAAATCAGTGTTCCAAATTGTGGCGTTTTAGAGACCTGGTTCAATAGAACCAGCTATTATAGAAGAAGCTAGCATAAGTACCATGTGGTTTGCTTGTTTGTAAAAGGAAGTTTCAAAGGAATTTAGAGGCTTTTTTCATAAGAAATAGAAACATGTCCACTGTGGTCACTCTATCCACTTACTCATTCTCTTTATTCATTTTGTTTCTATGGTGCAATCTCTGGGTCCACTCTCCCAACTCACAAGCTGATTAACATCTTGGATTCTCAGAAAGTGGCTGATTCCTAGGGCAGTGTTGTTCAGGCAAATATTTAACTGGCTCTTAAAAAGAAAAGCATACTACATACTTTTACATTTAAACTGCATTATTACCACTTTCTCCATCACTTTTTTAAGTCTAGACAACAAAATAATAAATCAAGCCCTGATATGTAGTGTTTGCTGACTTCCAAAGTATAAATGAAAATTTAATAATTGGCTCTATCATGTCTAGGGTAACCTGAAGGGTTGGGGGGAGGGGGTTCTCTCTCTTTTTTTTTTTGGTGAGGCAATTGTGGTTACGTGACTTGCCCAGGGTCACACAGCTAGTAATCTGGTCTGAGATTGTATTTGAACTCAGGTCCTCCTGACTTCAGGGTCAGTGCTCTATCCACTGTGCCACTTCGCTGCCCCAAGGTGGGGTTCTAGTACTATAACTCATAAGCCCCCAGTTGTGTGCTTTTCCCACTGATGATATATGTACATCTCTCTCTCTCTCTCTCCTTCTCTCTCTCTCTGTTGTTGTTGAGTCATTTTAGTTATGTCTGACTCTTTGTGACTCCATTTGGGGTTTTCTTGGCAGAGATACTGAAGTGGTTTGCCATTTCCTTCTCCAGCTCATTTGACAGATGGGGAAACTGAGGCAAACAGGGTTTAGTGATTTTCCCAGGGTCACACAGCTGGTAAGTGTCTGAGGCTAGATTTGAACTCAGGTCTCCCTGACTCCAGGCCAAGGGCTCTATACATAGATAGTTATCCCTATCTGGTTATCATGAACCAGATTTAAATAGCTTTTAGAAATGGGTATTAATTAAGGTATTGTAATTAATGGTTGATATAAAACTTCTTCTCTAAACTAGGGGCATATACTCTCAAAAGTATATGCAGATTCCAGGAGGAAGTGGGCACAGGGGAAAGCACTACCCTTTGGGGTAAAGCAAGATTAATCTGCTCCTCCTTCTATATGATAGCCCTTTCAAGTCCGTGAAGAAATCTATCATGTGCCCTCAAGTTTTCTCTTTGTGGGACTAATCACAGCTTTTCAATATCAATATCCTTGCAGCGAGACCATATATGATGTGGCTAAGCCTTTTAGCTGGAAGTCTTTTTCTCCTTTTAGATGCCCCCTACCAGAAATCCCCTGAAGGCCTGATAAAGCTTTCTACTGGGCTCACCATAGAATCCTGCTACTACCTCTCCTTGCCTCGGCTAGTCTATCCTTAACACTAATTCACACACTGCAGCCAATCACTAGTGTTCCAGGGACTGCTAGGATGCCTCTGGGAAGCCAAAACAAAACCTTCAAACCATTTTTAAGTTCACAAGAAGAGAAAACAAAGGGTTTTTCCCTCCTCCCTCTCTTTCGTGATTCACTCATAGGGACTTGGTATTGGGATCCTGAGAGGAGTTATTATTTTGCTATTACATTAATAACCAGTTGTTAAATGGGAATTCAGGCTTTTCCTCCTCTGTCTCTTCATTAAGACCCAACTCTTGTAGAAGGTCAGCCTCTGAAGGACATGACTGATTGAGATTACTCCTAATCCTCTGGGAACATCTTGGACCAGACCCCACCCAACTAGGAGACTTTACTTTTGTTTAGAGCGTCCACAGAATCTAGTCTAAGCAAGTTCTTCCCCAGAGGAAAAGAGCCTCTGTCCTCATAGCCCTCCATTACACTTTGAGGTGACCCAATTCATGAAGGAGAAAACCAATCAGAGTGGTCTGGATGGAGATGGCTGGACAGTCTCATGAGCAAGCCACATTCTCAGTAGGAAGAGCTGAAGACTTCTAGCCCACCTCCTCATTAAATGGCCACAAATCAGGGCTGATTTTCACTTGGCAGGAGCACTCCCTTTTACAGAAGTATTTAAGGCTTTCAGGTTCTCCACGGTTTTGTCTTTGCTTACCAAGATAAACCACTAGCCATCAATTTATTGATTATTAGCTAGCCTAATTAATAAATTATTAATCACTCAGAAACTGTCTTTCAGGGTTTTTCTTCTGTCACAATCCCCAGCATTTAGCACTGTGCTTGGCACATGGTAGATGCATAATAAATGTTTGTTAACTGATTGACTGATCTCTTCTAGATTGGCACATGTTCTAGTTCTAAACTGGTATGTTATTTTATCTAAACTCTGCAGTGTATGACTGAATTTATCCAACCAATCCCAATATACTTTCTCTGTAGCATCAATTCACTCAATAGCTTTCACTCCTTCTGAATTAAATAAGGACTCCTTTTTTAATGGCGGTGGTTAATTGACTGGTTCAACAGAGGTATCCACAACTGGTTAATTTAGTTACTTTAAATTGAGTGGGGTGGTTGAATCAATTGAGTTATTCTTAAATGATTAAGGAAATTACTTTAACTGGGGTGGGGTGGGGTGATTGATTCAGTCAACGCTCACCCTTTCACTTTAAACAGACAAAAACAGCAGTGCCTTGTGCTAAGTTCTGAGGGATGTAAATAGAAAATTGAGATAGTCTGTTCTCAAGGAGCTCACATTCTCTTGGGGGGAATACAGTATGTCCAGAAATATGTAAATAAAATATACAAAATGCAAAAAATACACTGCAAAAATAACTAGGGAAATCAGGAAAGAGGTTCCTTCCTTCCCTAAATCTATCATCTATGATATTTGTGATATATGCGTGGAGAAGGAGATGAACTAGTCGTGTCTGGTAAGTGAGAGATAACTGGTGAACAGCCTGTACGCTTCACTGGCAACTGCATAATGTCTTGAGTTCTAGGGGGAGACTCTTAGAACCTTAGACATAGATAAATAAATCCAACATGTGATTGATTCATGGGAGGACAAAACATTACCTGATATTTTTATAACACTTTAACATTTATAAAGAGCTTGATGTATATTATATCATTTGAAACCTACAATGGTATGACACAGGACTCACTGGTATTATTATACCCATTTTACAGATGTAGAAACTGAGGCTCAGAGCGATTAACCGACCTTCCCCAAATCAGTAAGTATTGGAGGTGAGGTTTCAGCTTCCTGACTTTAAGTCCTGCATTTTATTTACCAGGTTCTTCTTGTAAGAGGACGTGGATCTGAATGGCATGGATTTGAGATTCATGGAAATCACAAAGCAGTTACTTAGCACATCTTTAATTCATAGATAGAGCAAGGGTTAACAGGGGCTAGCCTGTCCTGGGTATAGGTTTCCCTTGACCTACAGCTTTTGCATGGAATCAGAGATTTAGAGGAGGAAGTGATCTCAAAGGTCATTTAGTCCAACCTTCTAATTTTACAAATGAAGAAACAGGCTCAGAGAGGTCAAGTGATTTGCCCCTGGTCACAGAGGAGGCACATCCAGGATTTGAATTCAGATCCTGGGACTCAAAGTCCAAGACTTTTTTCCAGTGTACCACTCTGATCCCTTGACTCCTTTTTCCTGTGGCCCATATCAACACTGATCAGAGAGTAGCGTTCCTTCGTTACACTGTCACATATGTGTTGGATTTGATCCAGGGCAGGGTCTACAGCAGACCCCATCTTGTACAACCAGGTGATTTTCAAGGATCATTCAAAGAGATCCGGGGCCCTGGTTCCCATTTTATGGGTCCTGGTTCTCACCCTTCATCTTGATGCCCTGGATCAGAAATAAGAATACAATGCAGAGGCGGATAGGAAAGAAGGTGAGGGCTTACTTTATTTATTCTTCATGTAATCAGGAAAAGGAAAAGGCCTGGGAAGGCAGTGAGTGAGCCAGTGGGCTCTTAGCTTCTAACTGCAAATCCAGATTAAATACATGGTCTGCTGCATAATAAGGCAAAGCTAGAGACCAGGGATGGATGACTCTTAGAATTCCAAAGTGTGAGTGCCTCCAATTCATTCCATTTCCCTATTTCACGGCTTTTACTGGAATCCCTATGCCCCCTGACTTTGCAAGCATCCCCAGGCTCCCATTGTGGGGTGGGGAGCAAGGGTGAGACAGGGAGGTAATCACTTTATATTCTGAACCAACCATGTTTTGGAAGAGAATATTAACAGAATTTGGCACAGATGGAGTACGTGCACCCTCTGCTTGATTGTCTGTGTTGAAGGAGTCAGAGGGAACCTGGCTAACGAAAAATACACAGAAAATCCTCAATGCTCATTTTTAGCAAAAGTTTCCAATCAATTCCACACTCCCCCCCTCAAAAAAAAGTCCTAAAGCTGCTTGTAGGGAGCAAAATGGAGAAGATTTTCAGTTTGAGATTTCTGATCCTCTGCCTTTCTCCTGTTGATCATATCTAATTTATCCTGTCTGTTGCTTATTTTTATACAGTTGTTTACATCAGACTATTAGCTCTTTGAAAGCTGGTACTATCTTTTGCTTTTCTTTGTATTATCAGTACTTAGCACAGTGCCTGGCACCTAGTAGGCATTTAATAAGGTTTATTGAATGACTGGCACAGTAATGTGGAGTCATGCACCCTTCCTCCCCCTTTAGAAATATTAAAGAATAACATTTGACCAGTATTTTAGTCTAAAGTACTTTGTCTCACTAGAATGAAAGATCTAATCAGCTTTCCCTTGAATAGAAAATTTAATGACAAGGATACAGTGCCCATATCTTTCATTTATGGTGATCAGAATCAGAATGGAGTCCCCAGGTTTAATTCAATTAGAGGTATTCTGACCTTAGTGAATGGAGAATCCTTAGAAAGAGGCAAGGATCCTTTTGGAAACCAAAGACAGTGTCTCCCAGTCTTCTTTATCATTGATTTAAGGGAGGTACCTTTTAAAGCCCTTCACAACAAGGCTCCATCCTACCAACCTTTCCAGTTTTCTTGTGATTTACTCCCCTGCATATACTAGAGAATCCAGGGACACTGGCCTAGTACTACTCCTCACACCTGATCCTACACACCTGAAATGTTGTCCCTCCTTCTCTCTGCCTCCTGGCTTCCCTGGAGTCTTCCTTCAAAACTCAACACAAATCCCACTTTCTTCTACAGAGGACTTTTTCCCTGGCCTTGTCCCTCATCCTTCACCTCCCCCCAACCCCCTGGGTCTTTCTTCTGAGATTACCTTCCATTTGGGGTGCATGAGATGTTCAGGGAGGGCCAGCACCTCAGTATGAGGACTTGCCAAGCCCTTTTCTGGGCTGCTCACCCACCTTCAGCGTCCATCTGGCACTCAACTCCGTAGCTCTAACAAGCTATAGCATGAACAGCAGCCACATCCCAGTAAAACCATTTCAGCAAGCTGGCTAAGCCAGGTTGAGAGTAACTGATGGGCCTCAAACCCATCAGTGAGTTAAGGGGTTGTCCATGTGAAGACGTTCCCTGGTGGAATGGGCGGATGAGAACAATTTATTCCAATGGCCGTGAAAGTGGAGCCCTTAGAGCCTAGGCGGTCAGACATCAAAGATGTCCAAGTCATCTACTACATCTTGGGCCATTGCCAGCTGTCTTGACTTTTGTCCTGCCACTGGAGTTCAATGATTCTGACAACTTACACAATTCTAACTCACTTAAATCCAGTTTGTGTCATCAAGACATCAGCCTGTGAAGTCATTGGTCCTCTTCAAAAATGGAGGATGAACAACAAGGGAGGTGATCCTTTTGTTTGGGCCCATAACCCTAATTTTGAGGTAGCTGACTATTTTCCAGGAAGACAGATCATTTTCAAGATGGACCTCCTAAGAAATTATTTTCCTATATTATCTATTTCTATAATATTATTTTTATAGTTGCTATTCAGTCATTTTCAGTCATTTAAACTTTTCAGGATCCTATTTGGGGTTTTCTTGGCAATGATACTGAAACAGTTTGCCATTTCTTTCTCCAGCTCATTTTACAGATGAGGAAATTAAGGCTGACTAGGTGAAGTGATTTGCCCAGGGTCACACAGCCAGTAAGTGCCTGAGGCCAGATTTGAACTCAGGAAGATGAGTCTTCTGAACTCCGGGCCTGGTACCCTATGCATTGCACCACCTTGGTGCCCTTTGGCAACTATAGTATTGCTTGGTGAAATACCATTTTTGGTAAATCCAGAAACCCTTAACTTAAACTACGTACCTTTTGTTTTATTATGGAATTTTGAATTTATTAAAAAGAAAGAAAACAAAAAAAGACCAAGAATACATTGTCTACAATATTGTCCTAAACTTCAATAAATTCGGTTTTTAAAAAATATTATGGAATTTATTTTTTTGTCTCAAACCCTGGAATTAAAAGTAGAAAATAGTTTGAGTCATAAAATATTTTCAAAAGCAGGTTGGAGTTCTGTTCCTTTGGATTTCTCTCTTTCTAAGCCAAGAATTGTTAACATAGGATTTTTGAACTTGTATTTTAAAATATATCTACATATTTTAATAACTGTATTTCAGAATAATTGGTTTCCTTTTGTAATTTATTTTTATGAACCTGAAAACATAATTCTGAGAATGGGATTATAGGCTTCACCAGACTTACAAAGGGTCCACAACACACACAACATACAACACACCAAAAAGTAAAGAACATTGGCCCTAAGCAGAAATGCTTAGGATTTAATTAATAAATTTGTCTCTTTTGCCAAAAATAAAGAGTGCTGAGATTTTCTTCCACATCATCAAGCAAAGGACCAAACAATGAACCCTAAGGACTGCTGGGTCTTTCCATCTGGTCTCCAGCTGAACTCTCCTATATGAATCTCCTCCCAATGGAATGAGAGGTCCTGGAGAGCAGGGACTTAAGTGCTTTTTAATTCTTTCCTCAAGTTGTCTCTGCACAGCCTGTCTTCAAGATCGGTTGCTTTGGCTTGTATAGAATTCACATCTTCTTTTAGGCTGTTGCTTTTTTATCCTCTTTGGTCAAATTTTCTTCCACTTCAGTATTTTTGTGTTCCATATCTATTATTGTCTGTTTCTTTGTCTCTGTCTCTCTTGTCTACTACCTCCCTCCCTTATTATCTCTCTTTCTAGATGTCTCTCTCTCTCTTTTGTTTCTTTAGAGCATCTATTTCTTTGGGACATTTTTCTATGATATGTTCATTTTTTAAAAAAATTCAGTTATTTGTGTGTGTTTTTTTCTGCATTGGAATTTCTGATTTCCAAAATAATTTATTCCTATTTTCTTCTGTAAGAGTTTCAGTGTCCTTTTGAATCATTCTTGAGCTTCCTGCTATTTATTCCATGATCTCTGCAGAGTCCGCGGAATGATACCATTCAGTAGGCAATGCTGGTTGGTTTTTCTTCAAATAATATTTATTTAAAGTGTTTTAGTTTCTCTTGAAAGTTTTATTCATCTTTCTTTCTGTTTTTATAGTTCTCTCTTGGTTTACCTGCCTATAAACTAGATTTTTATTCATGCTTTTCCCCTTGATTTTTTTTTGTTATTTTAGCATTTCTCATAATCTCTATACCTGATTTTCTCACTATTTGGTACTCCTTCCACCTTTCCCTTTCATTTCCCATTGAGCTGTGTGTTCCCTAAGGCTTCTCTCTCTCTCTCTGTCTCTCTTGATTAGGTAAAGAGGTCATTCTCTGCCTTATTTCTTACCTACTTTTAAGCACCAAATGGGTGCTGCCTCAGTCAAACTAAGACCCGGGACTTTAGCTTAAAAAGGCCAAAGTCGCCCACTGCATCTGGCGCCATCTCCAGTCATCCTGATCTATATCTCGCCATTGAACCTAGATGGTTCCAGAGGAGAAAGTGAGGCTGGTGATTTTGCACAGCCCTTCCTCACTTAAATCCAATTTATTTGCATGTCATGGTATCACCTCCCTGACATCATGGTTCTCTTCGAGAACAAAGGACAGACAACAGCAACTCTCATTTCCCTGCAGTTTAGACCTTTTAAGCTACAGTGCATTTCTCTCATCCTCCTCACAATGGTAGATATGGGACTCAGCTGGGCCCAGGTCCCTGCCACAAAGGACCTCCAATGGGAGAGTCCTGGCTCCAGCTGGGTTTCTAGTCTCCTTTACTTCTGGCTTGACACTTACTACCCTCTAGTACATAGCTCTGAGTTCTGTCCATGTGTTCTATCCTGACTGAACCTTTCTGCTCAGCCTTCCTCCAGTTGCATGATCTGTGAGGAACCCATAGGATTCTGACTTTCAGTGGGTAATACTGGCTCATGTTTCTTCATGTTATGTTGTTTGTCCATCCTTCTCAAAGAGAACCATGACATCAGGGAGGTGATGCCATGACATGCAAGTGAATTGGGTTTAAGTGAGGAAGGGCTGTGCAAAGTCACCAGCCTCACTTTCTCCTCTGGAACCATCTAGGTCCAATGGCAAGATATAGATCAGGATGACTAGAGATGGCCCCAGGTGCAGTGGAAGACCTTCTTCATATCATATTTGTTCAAAGTACTTAGGTTTCTTTTGGAGGTTTTATTCATTCTTACTTTTGTTTTAGTTCTCTTTTATGAGCTGGGTTTTTATTCACTCTTCTCTTCCTTTCATTAAGAACCTTTTGCATGATCCCTCATTCTCTCCTTTTCCCTCTATTATCTGTTAATGAGATGACTTGCCCTGCTGAGGCCAACCCTCCTACATGTGCCTTTGATTCCTTCCCCTTTTGTCTTCTACATCACTTTGCAGATAAGGAAATGGTGGGATTAACTGACATGCTCCAAGTCACACAGGTCAGTAAGTTACAGCAGAGGAACATGAAATCAGGTCCTCTGACTCCAAAGCCAGTTTCAAAAGGCAGTGTCATAGTGGAGATCATGCTGACCCAGATTAGAATCCTATACCTGACCCTAGTTGGGTAAACATGAGCAAATCAATTAATTTTCTGAGCCTCCATTTCCCCATTTGTAAAATAGAGATAATCATACCTGCTGTGCCTCCTTTATTGGGATAGTTGTGACAATGTATGTAAAGTACTTTGAAAGCTTCAAAGAACCCTAGAAATGCTGGTTGTTTTTGAGTTGGCTAAAGAGTATCTACTTGGCTTGACTCAGTTGGTCTGTAAGCACCTATGCTTATTCATGGCTGCCCTGCCCTGCCTTCCAATTTTCTCTGATGGGACTTCAACTGGTATTTCCCCACTCCTTCTGCCGTCATTGTTGGCCAAGTTCATGTGGCAGCAGGCAGGGGCTCTTGTTCTCAGATGCCAGGCAGAAAAGTAAAGAAATTCAGACACTCAGCTTAAGCAGCAGCTGCTAAGCAATTATAATCAACTGAGTTAGCAGTCTAGGTAGAGAGGCAGAAATGCAGGGCAGGTGCAGATGTGGGACTGGGGGAGATCAGCCATCATTCCCACTGGAGAGACAGATAGACTCGACCCTGAAACTGGTGATGTTATTTGTTGTCAATATGGGCACAGATCCTGAATGCAAACCAGCCAGGCCTCACTTCACTGTGCCATGGCACAGATGTTAACATACATATTAACATCAGAACTTGGCCCAAACAATCGCACTCCAGCAACCTGTGACCCTATTGCCTTGTAGGTTAAAAGCTCCCCCCTCTAATCCTAACTTGATAATCTGCTGCATCCTCTGACCTCTTGACTGTCACATTTTAAAACTTTATAGTTTTCATATCTAACCCTTTACCCCTAGTTCCAGACCCAAGGTTACTTATAGGTTTAGGAAGATAAATTCAGACAGTATCCCAAAACCAGTTTGCTCAGAAATATCTGTTCAGTGTGTGACTCAATGCCTCTAATGTTTTTTTTAACTCTATGGAAGCCTCCCTGGCCTTGCCACTCAGCCCCATCTACTATATTATGGCCTTCAACCATATTTTAATCAGGATACTTGGTCCTGTTTGTGTGTTCCTTCTCCTTTGTGCCACCAGATACAATAATGACACTTCTCCTTTCCAAGACCTTACAAGTTGGTCTTAGTTCCCAATGATTTTTAGTTTCCCAGGTTTAGATCATTAGCAGTTTTATAGATGGCATGGTGGATAGAGTAACAGGTCTGGAATCAGGAAGGTATCTTCCAGAGTTCAAATCCGGCCTCAGATACTTAGTAGCTCTGTGACCCTAGGCAAGTCACTTCACCTGTTTGCCTCAGTTTCCTCATCTGAAAAATGAACTGGAGAAAGAAATGGCAAACCACTCCAGTGTCCTTGCCAAGAAAACCCCAGATGGGGTCACAAAGAGTTGGACATAACCCAACAACAACAATCAGGATTCTACTCTCATGCTAAATGGTAACACCTCTCTTACCCATTGTCTCTACTAATTGACTGTTGATGAAGTTACACTGATGGAGGCTCACAAGCCTTAGTTTTAGGTGTGCAGGAATACAGGGTAACCCTTAGAGTGAGAGAACAAAGGTGCAAGTAGCCCAGAAGGGATGTTAAAGAAAATCCTTGAGCTTTTGGAAAGAGAGGAGCTGGACTTTTAACACCATTGGGACCTTTTTTACATCCACTGTGGTTAATGGGAGAAAGGGAAGGTTTCAGCCCCTCACGTGGGTGGGGAGAGGCAGGAGAGAAGCTTTACGTATCGTCTGCCAGCACCCAGGCACAAAGTCTTACATTTTTGGAACATATAGTAACTATTAGAAGAGATAATACATGAGAACAATACTGATGACAGACAGAGAGCCACTGCCAGAAACTCTTCTCCCCTTCCTTGCCTCTGAACCCCACACCCCAGCAACCACAACAAATCAGTGCTGAACTCTGCCTAGAGTGGCCAAACCAAACCGTATTGAGGAGATACCTCAGGGCCTTGTGACCCTAATGTTCAGAATCTGACAGTCATTAATGGGGAAACGCCATTATTCAGTCTCTGACACAATGCCAATTTTCTCCCAGAAAATCTAACCCATCAGCAGATTTTCCCCCAGATTTGTTTTGTTTCTGGCAAGGCTGTCAGGAAACAAGCAGGGGCAGAGAATTCTCCACTTAGATTCATTTTGTTCAGGCTAGGCTAAGCTCTCTGTGCAATAACAGGGGAAGTTTTGACATCTGCCCTCTCCTGTCCATTGCCCGTCTCAAGGAAGCTGAGCTGTCCTGAAGTTAGAAGTTCATTAACCTTAGCCAATAAAAGTTCTGGCTTCTTCACTCCTTCTCCTCTTCCCCCTAAAGATTTCATCTGATATCTGGAGTCTGCAGTAGGAGGGGTGGGGCTTTTGTCTCCATGGCTCTCTGTTAACGTGAGGGTCACATAGTCCAAAGGCTGTGCTTTGCTGAAGTGGGGACAATAGAGTTGGAGATGGGGAGGATGCTGAGAGGTAACGACTCACCTTTGGGAATTGGAGCATCTTTAGGGTGAAAGCATTGAGATTAACTGCACTCAGACCCTAGAAAGAAATGGAACTGACTGGGCGGTGGGTAGAGGCTCCGCTTTGAGGTTTGGGGCCAATCATCAAAGGGAATGCTCACTATCAGTAATGGACATTTCACACCTAGCATTTCTATGGTGCTTTTAGGTTTGTAAAGCACTGTACATGTTAGTTCATTTGATCTTCACAATGCTGTGAGGTGGGTGTTATGATTACCCCCATTTTACAGATGAGGAAACTGAGGCACAGAGATGCAAAGTCCTTTGCACAGGGTCACATAGTTAGAAAGTATCTTAGGTGGAATTTGAATTCCTGACTCCAAGACCAGGACCCTAATCCACGGTGCCAACTATATTATCAGAGATTTAGAGCCGAAAGGGACCTTAGCGGTCAGAGTCCAACTTCCTCATTTTATAGGAAGAGCAGTAACAATCATTCTAACCCTAATAGCCTACCCACCCACCCATCCACCTCCAACACACAAATAATTTAACGTCCTGTGAAAAATCGTTTGAACTCTCTGGATCTCTGTTTAGTGATTGAAAAATGAAGATAATGCTTGTTTCTGAAAATTTAAAGTTGAAAGGAATCTTAGCAATAACAGGTCCCATAAACATCCTATTATCCTTACCATAGGATAATAAGAGACTAATAATAATGAGTATTTATTTATTGCTTAATGATTCACAAAACATTTTGCATGTATTACTCCATTTGACTCTCACAGCAAGGTACCTGCTATTATTGTCTGCATTTTTTCAGTTAGGAAACTGAGGCAGACAGATTAGAAGATTTGCCTAGAATCACAGGACTAGTGTCTCAGGCAGGATTGGAACTCAGGTCTTTCTGATTCTAAGTCCAGCTGTTCACTATACCACCTAGGATCCTGGACTCAGAATTGAAAGAAACCTAAGAAGCCAGTGAACCCATCACCTTTTCACAGACGAAGAAACTGAGGCCTTCCCAAAGAGATGAAAGGGATTTTCTCAAGAGCAGAAACACAACAAAGCCAGGATTCCAAGCCAATTCCAAGGGCCCCAAATCTAGAGCTCTTTTCACCGGCCCATGATGCTCAGTCCTCTTTATCTCTCAGGGAAGCTGTTAAGGTAAAATCAGTTGATGATAGATTGAGGGAGTGCTTTGGAACACAAGTGTAAAGGATTGTGGGTGGCCCCGGGAATGATGATTACTCACAGTGCATCTCCAGATTCCTAATCAGAGCTCTGAGGCTTTCCCTTCTCCATCATCCTCCCTGCCACACAGATATGCACCAGGTGGGTTTGACGTTAGCACTGAAATAAATGACATCCTAAGAAGAAACTCAGTTCAACAAGGGACACACATGGACATGATTCAAAAACGGTGGCTTGGTGGCTTGGACCTTTCTCAAGAAGACCATCTGTGCCTTTTCACTGTATAAAAAATGAGGGGGGGGGAAAGGGAGGCGGAGAAAGAAAAAAGCAGGGAGTGTGGGAGAAGATGAGAGGGGAGAGGCAGGATGGCATAATAGAGATTGGGCTGGCCTTCTGGTCAAAAAGCCTTGGGTTCAAGTCCTATGTACACATGCAACTCACTCAACCTCTCATTGCCCTGGACATTATGATAAGTACGAGCCAACCAACACTGGGGGAGTAAAGACAAAAAAAAAATGAAACGATCTCTACTCTCAAGGAATTTAAATGCTGTCAAAGCAGACAGCGTGCACACACAGAGACATAAGTACATACATAAATATGTACACAAAATTAAAATACAGTGTAGTTAGGGCGGGCACTAACAAATAGGAGTGGGGGACTAGGAAAGGAGCTGAGGCTTAAACTGCCTCTTGAAGAAAATGAAGGATTATATGAAGCAGAAGTGAGGAGTGAATATATTTCAGGCTTGGGGGAATGGCCAGGGCAAACCTCTGGAGACTGGGGATTGTTGTTGTATGTGAGGAGCAGAGATAAAGCCAGTTTGCCTGGACTGTAGAGTATGGGAGGGGGAGTAATATATAGTGAGGCTGGAAAGATAGTTTGGGCCAAATTGGGACAAGCTTTAAAACATTATATAAGACACTTTAAATTTATCCAGGAGTTAATCAGGAGTCACTGGAGTTCATGGAATGGGCAAGTGCCATGATCATTTTGGGCAGCTGAGTAAAAGGTTGATGAGAATGAGAAGAAACTTGAAAAGGGGAGATCAGCTAGGAGGCCACTGTAATATTCCAGGTTATAAGGTCTAAATTAGGGTGGTGAATATGTGAGTAGAGAAAAAGGTTTGGATATGAGGGCTATTGTGGAAATAGAAAATGGAAGATTTGGCAACTGATTGGATATGTGGGGTGAGAAAGAGTGGAGGTTCAAGTCCCAAACTTAGGAGACTAGAAGAATTGTGTTGTTTCTGACGGAAACAACATTTGGTAGAGGGGTGAATATTTTGGGAGAAAGAGAATGAGTTCTGTTTTCAACATGTTGACTTTGAGATATCTCTAAGATATACAATTTGAGATGGAGGAGACTTGGGTATCTTAAAGGACAATAAAGGAAGAAATCAACAGAAAGGGAGAGACTGAAGATCAGAGAGGGGGTGGGAATGTTTCAGGAGATAGTTTTCTGAAGATACAGCCAGGGATGGGATCAAGGGCACATGGAGATGGGATGGTCTTGGTAAGAAGGGCTACCTCTTTATCAGAAACTAAAGGAAAGGAGGGTAGATTAGGGATTTTGAGATGAAGAGAAAGACAGAAGAAAGAGCTTTTGATGAACAGCCTCATTTATCTCAGTAAACTAGGAAGTGAGTTCTTTAGCTGAGAGGGGAAGGTGGGGGAGAAGGTGTGGGAAGCTTAAGGAGTTAGAGTAATAGAGCATCCATCAACAGAAAGAGAACAATGGAGGTTAAATATTAAGATCAGTCAACTGAATTTCCTCCAACTTCTTTCAGCAATATGTGGGTAAAAGTTGAGGAGGTGAATGGTGGGCACAATCCAGGATTGGGATTTGGTGAGGGAGGAAGAGTGATACCACAAGGGGAGGGCAAGGAATTTGAAAGTCGAATATAATGTGGAGTTAGATTTGATTACTTTAGAGTTGAGATTGGTAATCAAGGAAAGTAATGACCTGACAAGGTTCTGCCTAGTGACTCATCCTGGCTGAGGTTCAGGGGAGGTCATGGGATCTGAGGATTTGGAGGAGCTAGGAGGTTAGGGTGTTGGAGGGAGCATTATCATACATGTTGAAGTCTCTAATGTAAGGGAAGGTGTTGGAGAGGAAAGGGAGACAGTGAGGTATTGGAATGACCTGAGGTAGATAGACCACAATGAATAATCAATCAATAATCATTTATTAAGCACTTAGTGTATGTCAGGCACTGTGATAGGTGCTGAGAATACAATACAAAAAATGGGGAAAAGATCCCTTTTAAAGAGTTTGATCAGTGGAGAGTGAAAAATGTTAATAGAGTGAATTTTAAACTATAGGTTTCTGAGTGATGGTGGCAAAGGGAATCTGGAATTGGGAGTGTGGAGCAAAGAAGATCCTAACTCTCCTTTTTGTTGAGGCATGAGAGAGAAGGTATAGCCAGTGGTAAAGAGAAAGGCCAGGGATGCAGCATCATTTGGGGGGAGCTAGGTTTATTTGAGAACAAGTAGAGAGAAAGAGTCTGAAAGGAAGAGGTCCAGAATGAAGGAATATTTATTCATGATGGAATGGGAATTGCAGAGGGCACAGTGGAAGGTCCGGGCAGAATTAGAATGGGATGGTATGGTAGGGTTGAAGAAGATGGTGATGGGAGAAGAGGGGGTTGGGGATAGTTTTACTCCTAGGTAGTCAATGATTAAACAATACAGGAATAAGGAGTGTGCTAATCATAGGGGAAGTTGTGGATAGCAGATGAATTGGAATATTCAGTCTTCATGAAGAAGTGTAGCAGGACTAAGGCCCAATTTAGTATGGCTGGCAGGTCTGGTAAGGACACTGATGTATAGGGATATTTGCTGGGTACTTTGGGTGGGGAGAGGAGCAGTATGGTGTTGCAGGGATGGAGTTGGGAGGAGGGGAGGTATGGGAAGGTCCTGCATGTCTTTGCTTGAGTTCTCTATTTCCCCCCCATTCCTGCTTTGCTGCCTATTTCACAAGGTTAGGAAGGTGGGCCCCCTGAGTAGACTCACCATTCATTAGTTAGAGGGGTAATGTACCGCTTCCTGGATTACGCACCCACACCCCACCTCTTCCTGGAGAAGAGGAAGGGAAGACACATTTATTAATTGCTTACTATGTGTTAGACATGTACTAAGTGATTTACAAATATTTCATTTGTTCCTCACAACTGTGTGAGGTAGGTGGTATTATGATCCCCATTTTACAGTTGAGGAAACGGAAGCAGAGGTAAATGATTTGCTCCAAGTCAAACATGTATGTGTCTGAGGCAGGATTTGAATTAGCAGCTTAGCATTCTATCTACTGGACCACCCAGCACCATTTACTCCCAAGGCCACACAAGTTGTAAGCGTCAGAGACAGGATTTGAGCTGTCTAACTCCAGGCACAGGATTCTTTCCACTGTATCATGGTTTTTCATGGTCCTCCTCTTGTTCTTCTTGACTTTTACTAAATCCTTTCCCTTTTGTTTCCTTACTACCCCATGCCCAGATCATAGTGGTCATTCCTGTGGCAGGGAATTGAATTGGATTGAATTGACAGGAAATTCGCCCCACTCCCATCCTACCACCAATAAGCAGGAGGGTATACCCAAGATACAAACTCCAGTCACGCTTGATTTTGGTATGTGCTAAAACAGGTTTATTTCACAAGGGATGATGCAACAGCTAATAAGAAAGAGTCCAACTGTACCCTGAACGCCCCACTTGGCAATTCAGGTCTCCTACAGGGATGCAATTCCTGGGGTGGGGAAAACAGAGCAAAGAGAATGAAGAGGTGGGAAACTGGATATTAAGGGGTCCTGTCAAGCCTGAGGCTGTCATCAGCTTTCTCCACATAATCAGGTGCCACAGAGGGGACTTGTGTTTCTGTCCAGTCAAATGTGGCCTTGGGTGGGGAGCCTTCACCCACCCAAACAAATGCTGCCTCAGGTGTCCTTGTCCCAAGCCAGGTGAAAAGGTGAAGCAGCAAACCCAGCGGCACTTAGACCTACATGTCCTAAACACACACACATACACACACACATACACACACACACACACGCACACACACACACACACACACATGCAGACACACAGAGGCATACAAACACACACATATATATTAACTTTAATTTATAAGTGTACCCTAACCAGAGGGCATCAGAAAAATTATTACTCCTAAGACAGGAAATCACTGCCTTCTCCATCCTCAGCAGAGTTTGGGATGGAAGTATAGACCCAGGCATAGAATAGCTTTAGAATGCACAGCCCCGTAGTCCCATGGCCTCTTATGGGGCTGTTGTATAGGCCCCAGCCCCAGGGTTCTGGGATAAAGTCTGAGCACCAGATCCTGAGGTTCCTGAGGGCACATGGGAAACTGAGGTCTCCAGTTTTCTCTCGGTGGGTCAGGTTCCAGATAGTAGAGCAGGCTATGATGAGCCAGAACTCCTCTCTCACAGTGGGGGTATAGAGCTGCCCTCTCCTCCTCTTCCTCCAGAACGTATAGAAACATGCTACCAGAGTTACTGCTCGGCAAACACCTGGAGCATTACAGTTTGATTGCCTGTAGGTAACTGAGACCCAATGATATGGGCTTTTCAAAGCTGATTTCTCCTTCTCCCACCTAAGTTAAGATAAGAAATATCTTTTTTCATCTGTCACCAGCTGGTTTTTTTACTTCCATGAAGGAGGGGCTAAAAAGCCCCAAGAAACAAGGGGAGGCCCAGCTTGGCAGAACCCATGTGGTGAGCTTTTACTCTGTAAGCTCCCAGAACCCCTGGCTTCCTTCTGGTCATGTGTTTGGGGCAAGGTCGTACTGAATGGCCGTGTGTCTGGGTGGGCTCTGGAAACATCCATCAGAAGCTGGGCCAAGCAGCAGAGAGAGATACCATTTGGAAGGACTTTACAGAGAAGGAACATTCGGGGACAAGGATGCATTTCAGGACCAAGGCCAGCTGAAGGCCCTGGTTTCTTCCCTAGCGTGCAGATGAGGCACAGCAGATTAGGGAGGGGCTTAACATCTTTCTTTCAGAAAGGCTGAGGAGCAGAGACCAAACTACCACGTTCACAACAGAGGTGGAATTTAGCTCCTGCAGCAAAATACTTAAAAGAGAAGTGATATAAGCAATTGATCCAAAGAAAAGAATGTTCTTTGTCTCTTTGGATAGGGATTTTTTTTTTTCTGTGTGTGTGTGTGTGTGTGTGTGGCTGTGTGTGTGTGTGTGTATGTGTGCTGGTAGAAGGGAGAAAAGAGAAGGAGAAATAAGAGGCTGATGGGGCAGTTTCCTTCCTTTGAATTATCAGCATCCCTGGCCATAGACACAGCAGCAATTTTCTGAGAGCTGAGGGTAAGGATGCTTTCCTAGATCAAGGGTGAGATGCCCCAGTGAGTGATTCTGAGCAAGCCCATCCAAGGGATTGTCTGGTGCAGGTGGGCTCCCTCCAAAAGAAGCTTCATTGTTTGATGAGACTCCGAGAAGGACGCAGAATGAGGCAGGGACTGGATACCCCTCCCCCCAGCTTCCCCACCTATGAGAGATGAAGTGGCCCCACAGAAGATACCAGAAGGCCAACAAAGCCCCTGCATGGCCCTTGATTTCTCTCCCACTCTGGAAGAGATACATGCTCTCAAAGAGAGCATGGGGGAGCCAAGGCAGGTTCCAGAGGGCAGGGCTCCCCAGTTTCCCCTTCTCTATTTGATGAAATTTTTAATTGTCCACCTTTGCCCTGTGCAGCTTCGGAGAATGAGGTCGATACTGGGCCGGCTCTCGACTTCAAGGCAGCGACCTGTCCCCTTATTCATGATTGCTCCATTCTGCAGAGAGAAGAAGGAGGAGGAGGAGGAGGAGAAGAAGGGGGAGAGAAACAGAAACAGATAAAGAAAGAGAGAGGAAGAAAGAGAGATGGAGGAAAATAGAGGTAGAAGAGAGAGGAAGAGAAACAGGAGGAAAGAGATGGAGGAAGGAGGGAGGGAGGGAGAGAGAGGGAGGGAGAGAAAGAGAGAGATAGAGAGAGAGAGAGGGAGGGAGAGAAAGAGAGAGGAAGAAAGAGAGATGGAGGAAAATAGAGGGAGGAGAGAGAGGAAGAGAAACAGGAGGAAAGAGATGGAGGAAGGAGGGAGGGAGGGAGAGAAAGATATATATATATATATATAGAGAGAGAGAGAGAGAGAGAGAGAGAGAGAGAGAGAGAGAGAGAGAGAGAGAGAGAGAGAGGAGGGAGAGAAAGAGAGAGAGAAGAGGGGTGAAAAGGAGGAAAAGAGAGAGGTCGAAAGGAGAGACATAGGCTTAGCAACAGCATAAGGGGAGATGGCCAACCTCCCCACATAATTTGCACAAAGAGTCAATGTCAGAGTCGCGACGCTGTATTGCCATCATGCTGGCTTCCTAGGGGTTTGTTTCTTGAACCCAGAGCTGAGTTATCTACTCACTCTTTCCTCACCAGCATCAGGATTTTTTTTAAAAAGAGATTTTTTATTGATGGCCCTTATTTTTGTCTCACCAAGATATTCCCCTGCATCCTTCCCCCTCCTCCCTCCCAGATTGCCATTCCTCCCCACAAAGAATTTCTAGCTTTTTTTTTAAATGTGGTATCCAGAAGTGGACTCAGAATGAAAGCTGAATGGAATACTGATATGTTGAAAATGATTCTCCCAGGATGATGACTCATCATGATGCAGAAGAGGAAAAAAAGGCTTTGGGTTAGGAGCCAGGAGAATTAGGTTTGAACCTGGGCTCTGATTGGCCGGGAATCATATGACTATGTGACCGTGGCAAAGTCATCACCTCTTTAGACTATATTTTTTCACACAATTCAGAAAGAAATAATGATAATAATCACATTAATATTCATCATAATAGTAGCATTTATATAGGGCTTTAAGGTTTGAAAGACATTTTATATGCAGGATGTCTTCAAAGTCTTAGGGCAGTTTTATTCTTTAAAAGATTTGAGACAGTCTGTGTTTTGTCCCATTTGATCCCCACAAGAACCTTGGGAGTAGGTGTAATGTTATTATACCCATTTTACAGGAGGAAACTGAGTCTGAAAGAGGTTAAGTGACTGCCCCAGGGCCACAAAGCTAGTGAATGTCTAAGGCAGAATTCAAACTCAGGTGTAATTAGTGCTGAGGAGGGGATGGGACAGGATCCGACCTGTATGAAATTCCAGCGTTTGTGCAGGCTGCTCTTGACCTTGTCACAGTCCAGAAGTTGGGGGAAGCGGCTCTTGGAGTTGTCCACAAGGCAGCGGGTGTCTGGCAGGAGGGTAGTGGTCCCAAGAGCTCCCACGTGCAGGAAGCCTTCCCTGGTGTAGCGGGTGAGCTGGGGAAACAACACTGGTTGAGCTGAATAACACTGGATAGCAAAGCTGGGAAATCCTAAGGATGGCTTTAATGTCCTAAACACGAGACCAGTTACATCCAGCACTTACCTGCAGAACAATAGCACTGCTACATCTTTAAGCTGGAGCAGCCCAAGGCCAATCCATTGGTTGAAAAGAAAAACCATCCCACTCCCCTCACATATACTGTTTTCCAATAGGACCATGTCTTTTCTCTGTTCTGAGCACTGGTCCTGGACCTGGGAAGACCCAAGTTCAAATCCCTTGACCTGAGGGATTTCCTTTGTTAGATGAAATCCTCAACAAAAAATATGATCCAACAGAGGAGACTGAGGAGGAAGGGGAGGGGCCAGAGAGAGAGAACAGGGAGAAAGTAGGGCTGTGAAAACCTAGTGACACATTAGTAATAAGGAGGGTGTGGTCAAATACTGATCAACAAGAATGAAGATGGAGAAGAGGCCTTTGGGTCTAGCAATGAAAAGATTAAGATCGCTGGAAACCCTGGAGAAAGAAGCTGGATGGAATATCGTCCCTATTCTCCAAGAGCTCGTGTTCTGATGGGGAGACAAAACACATAGAAGGCTTCCAGATGGAAAGCTTCCTGAGGGCACAGTGGCCAATAGATGGCAATACATCTTCCTTAATGTCATCTCACTGATAGCTGATATTCAAGCATTGGACAATGCCGAGGACTTTGATGAGAAGGTTAGAAGCCAGATGGCAAAGTGCTGAGGAATAAATGAGGAAGAGTTAATACATTTCAACAGCTTTTTCAAAGAGATTGGTTGTTAGGGGGAGGAAAGAGAGAACAGTGACTTGGGAGGATGGTATGGTCAACTGAAGACCTTTTTTGAGGATAAGAGTAACTTGGGAATATGTGTAGGAAGCAGTGGAGACAGGCAACAGGGAGAAGATGAGGGTTAGAGAGAAAAAGGGATGATTATGGAAAGGATCTACTAGAGAAGATAGGACAGGGTGCACAGACAGAGAAGGAAAGCGTTATCTTTTCAACACAGACCACAGCAATGGGAGACAGAATGAGGTATCATATCAAGGGATTTTGAGAAGGAAGATAAGGGTGAAGGAGCTCACAGTGAATAGCCTACTTTTTTGGTAATGTATAAGGTGAGGATGAAGAGGTGAAGCCTTTGGTTAAGAGGAAAGAGGTAGGAGTCCTGTGGGAGGCTTAGAGAAAGAAGAATACCTTGGAATGGTCACAATGGAGTGACCTTAGAGAGAAAATTGCATTGTTTTTCAGTCATTTCAGTTGTGTCTGACTCTCCAAGACCCTTTGTGGGGTTTTCTTGGCAAAGACACTGGAGTGGTTTGCCATTTCCTTCTCTAGCTCATTCTACAGATAAGGAAACGGAGGCAAACAGGATTAAGTGACTTGCCCAGGGTCACACAGTTATTAAGTGTCTGAGGCCATATTTGAATTCAGATCCTCCTGACTCTAGGGCCCCTGAACCCCCTAGCTGCTGAGTAAATTATGGAAGAGTAAACAGAATTGCCTTGCTGCAAAGCGGGGTCCAGCTGAGATGGACAACAATACCAACAAACCAGCATTAATATAATTCACATGCTCTCACTTTATCCTCACAACAACCCTGGGATGGAAGTGCTTATTATTATTATCTCTATTTTACAGGTGAGGAAATTGAGGCAGAGGGGAAGTGACTTGCTCAGGGTCATACAGCTAGTAAGTAAGTAAATGTTGGAGGCTGGATTTTTTTAAACTTATTTTATTTTTAATTTATGGAATAAAACAAGCATTTCCATACAGCCCTCCCTCATTCAAATCCAATTCAATTGCAAGTCATGTCATCATCTTTCTGATGTCATGGCCCTCTTTGAGAATGAAGGAAAAAAACCACACACATAGATGCAAATGATAAAAAAGATGACTGCACATGAAACTGCAAATCTATTATGTACAACTTGCTATTCTTTTTAAATATATAAGGCTGGATTTGAATTCATGTTTTCCCGACTCCCTACCCAGGGCTCTACCCAATTACATCATTGGAAGTGGACCCAGGCAAGATGGTGGTTTGACTTCCTCCAGCACCGTTTAGCAGGAGCTGAGTAAGAGTAGAGGGGGCAGGCTGTGAGAATGATCCAGGTTTGGGACTAGCCAAGGGGTGAGGGAGGGGTGGGAGAAGCGGGGGCAGGTCCCTTCTCTTCTCAGCCTCCACCCAACTCTCTAAGACAAGGAACTGCCCAAAAGATCCCCTGCGGAATTTCAGTTAGCATTTTCTCTCTAGGCATTCCCTATAATGATGAAATCAACGCTCCAGCTCCCCCCCCCCCCCGAAAAAAATGCACCTTACAGGTCCTCATCTAGGTGTCTTATTCTTCTGCAAGACTGTGAGCTACGTGAAGACAGAGTGTCTTTGCTGCCCTTTTAGTCTCCGCCAGTGTCTAATACAAGGCTCACCGCGTGGCATGTTGGCTGCTACATGGCTTAGCACATAGCTGGACTTGGAATCAGGAAGCTAATTATCTCAAATCTCCTCATTTCTTAAAGGGGGATAATAATGCCACCAATCTCATAAGGTTGTGTGAGGATGAACGAATAAATCATTAATTAAACATTTATTATATGCTAAGCACTGGGCGTACAAATAGAAAACAGCCCTTTGCTCTCAAGGTACTTCCATTTTAATAGGAGAGATGATAAATATGGAAGGACTGATGTGCAATCAGATGGAGAAGTCCCATGGTCCTTAGAGTATAATGGCAAAGTAGATGTCAATATCTCTTCTTTAATGCTGTTAAATTAAAGTGTTACATAAATGGCACCTGTTAATGTTAATGAGTATTTGTTGAATGAATGAATTAGCAGTTTGCACCTGTCCTTGGTTTCTGGCGGCCATACCCCACATGGTCCTCAGGTAAAATCATGGCGGCTGGGAGTAGTTACCAGGAACTGATGGAGCCAGTTTTTCATTCAGCTGGGTGACCCAGGCCTTTTCTATCTGCTTCCCAACCAAACTCAAAGAAAATGCTGTTTAAACTTCCTTTACTCTTCCTTTCACTCATTTCTCAACCTCTCATAGTCACAGACCTACCCTGGCTATCTTCTTATCTGTGAAGCGAACAAGATGGCACTTCTGCTGACACAGGGGACTCCCCCCACCCCTCCTTGAGGTCTGGGAGTTCATGTCCTGACCAAGTCTGAGCCAGGAGAGCAGCTACCATTGCTGAGAGCAAGGGATGGTGGGCCCTGGGCCTTTTAGGGAATCTTGCTCTCAGAGAATAATGACATCGAATTGATTAATTGCTCTCAAGAAAGATCCAGATCTTAGATGCTTTGGCTCTAAATTAGTGTCAGACCAGAGCAATTATGAAAGGCAAAAGAGGGACTCATTTCCATGGAGAGAAAATCAAAGCTCCTCCTGCTACCAATCCAAATTTGATCAGATTTAAATTCACTAAATGAAAAGCAATGAATGACACCAGGCTGTCTTCTGCAGTTCAGAGGAGAGAGAGACCCAGGTGCTTATTGAAATGGTGAATTTTCCAGCTGATGAGCAAGGAGCATTTTGAACATTAATTAAATGGGCCTATCTGTGACCCAGATGTTTAAAGGAAGGAAGGAATTCATATTGGGAGCCATGGGTATTGTCAGTCTGAAGGCTACCAATCAATCAATAAGCATTTAGAAAGTATGTCCATGGTACTAGGTGCTGGGGATACAAAGACCAAAGTGAAGCAAGTCCTGCCCTCAAGTAGCTTACAATCAAATCAGGAAGGCAACAGGAATGCATGTTGCTATGGAATCATTTTCAGTTGTGTCTGACTCTCCATGACCTCATCTGGGGTTTTCTTGGCAAAGATACTGGAAGGGTTTTCCATACCCTTCTCCAGCTCATTTTACAGATGGGGAAACTGAGGCAAAGTGACTTACCCAGGGTCATATAGCTAGTAAGGATCTGAAGCCAGATTTGAACTCATGAAGAGGAATATTCCTGACTCTATCCACCGTACCACCTAGCTACCCATACGCATGAATTTACGCAAAAAGTTATATGACATACCCAAGGTCATATAGCTAGGATCTTAGATCTAAAACTGGAAGTGACCTACCTAGTCTAGCCCTCTCATTTTAGAGATGAGGCAACAGAGACCCAGGGTAGTTAGGTGACTGCCAAGTATCACAGTGGCATTTTGGAGGTGTATCAATTCCTCTGCTGGAAAGGTCCAATAGTTTCAGATTGTAGAGGGTCTTGAATGCCCAGAAAAAAAGAGTCACATGAACTTGGAAAAGCAAGCTACTAAAGATTTTTGAGTAGGAACACGAAGAAGGGAAATGAGTGTGGTGGCAAGAGGAAAGATGGATGGGAATGTGGAGAGAATGACGATGGGAGGACCCACTAGGAGGCTATGACAAAAGTCAAAGTAGGTGATGATGGATCACTATAATGATGGGCAGTGGGAACAGAAGGGAGGGGATGATTTAGAGAGATAGTTGGCAGGTTGAATGGCTGAGACTTGATGAGTGATTGGTTGTGAGAGGGGAGGAAAAGCGGGAGAGTCAAAAATATCATCAGAGACTTTGGTGAATGGTGGCGCTGCTGAAAGAAATAGTGGAGTCAGAAATGGGAGTAGGAGGAAAGATTATTCAGCGTGTCCGAAATGGAAATGAGTGTTTCGCTCTTCCACACTGTCCCTCTCAGACTGACTTCCCAGTCTTTGTCATGGGCCTCACTACCTTTTAGGGTTCCAGGTTCATAATTTCAGAGACATCTTCCTTTCATCTCTCTCCAACCTCCTCCTCTGATCCAATCATTTGCCTAGTTTGGTCAATTTGAGCTCTATAATATCTGTCATTTTCATCTCTTTCTTTCCCTTCATATATCCATGACTTGGAAGGAACATCACCTTTGGAGTCTGAGAATGGGAGTTCAAATTCCACCCATGAAACTCACTGTCACCATGACCTTGGGCAAGTCAACTGTTCTGGGCTTCAGTTTCCTCATCTGAAAAATTATGGGGACTGGACTAATCTAGCTCCTGTTCTAGATCTCTGATCTTGTGACCTTAGTCCAGTCACCTCCAGTCTAAGCTTCCTAGTCTCTAGTCTCTGGTCTCTCCAATCCATCCTCTGGCTAACAAAGTGATATTGCTAAGTCTTGGATCTGATCATAACTCTCCCCTACTCAAGAAGCGTCAGTGGCTCCCTACTCTAGGATAAAATATAAACTATTCTGGCATCTAAAGCCTACATAATCTGGCTCCAATCTACTCTATCAGCCCTGTTATATATACATCTCTCCCCTCAATGCACTGCATGAATCCAACTGTCTTTCTTGCTGTCCCTCACACACAATAAATACTCCATCTTCCACCTCCAGACCTTTGTGCAGGTTGCCATTCACACCTGGAACACGCTCCTCCTCAACCTCTCAGGTCCTTTGTTTCCTCCTCAGCTCAAGTCAAGCTGCTGGTAATGAGCCCCTTGATACTTGGTGAAGTTGGTCCTAGACCCATTTTCTTCCTCTGGGAACATCCTCAAAGCCCTTCTACCTGAGTAGAATCTGTCAGAGCTTGGGCATAGCCAGCATTTTCTCTGGCTGCCTTCCACGTCTGGTCCTCTCCCTCCCTCCTCATTTCCACTTCCTGGCTTCCTTCAAGTCCCAGCTAAAATCCCACATTTTGTAGGAAGTCTTCCCTAATCCCTCTTAATTCTCCATTATTTTCTATTTATCCAGCAGATAGCCTGTTTGTATATATCTGTTGTCTCTCCCACTAGACTGTGAGCTCCTTGAAGACAGGGACTTTCTTTTTCCTCTTATTTTTTTTTTTAATATCCCTAGCACTTAGAATAGTGCCTGGCATACAGTAGATGCTTAATTAATGTTTACTGGATGATTGACTTTGAGAACTCAGAGTTATCTTTCATGCCATCATGGAGCATCAGAGTAGTCTAGGATAAGTCCTGTCTATCATATCTGAGTATAACACGGATGTCAGGCTGGGATAAATCTTTATAATGCTTTAAAATCACTGGAAAAGAATCACATTGTTATCAGTTATTTATGCCTCAATACGACAGTATTAGCTCTTTACTGAGGGCAGTTAAGGAGAGACACTAGTTGTTATTGTTTAGTCATTTTTCAGTCGTGTCTGACTTTTTGTGATCCCATTTAGGGTTTTCTTGGTAAGGATATAGGAGTGATTTGCCATTTTCCTCTCCAGCCCATTTTATAGATGAGGAAACTGAGGCAGAGGTTAAATGACTTACCCAGAGTCACACAGCTAGTAAATGTCTAAGGCCAGATTTGAACTCAGGTCCTGTTAACTCCAGGCCCAGTGCTGTATCCACTGCACCACTTGGCTGTGCTTATTAAAGTTTTAGCTGATTTAGTTCATACACTATTGCATTTCTGACACTTAGTGGGATGCCCGCCATGGTGAACTAGGTTAGAGTTATTATCCCACAGAAAGGTTACTTGGCTATGTGAATGGACCAAAGAGAAAATAAGTCAAGTGACCTCCCCAGCCTCAGTTTCCTTATCTGTAAAATTAACAAGTTGAACTCAATGGCCAATGTCATTCTTTCCATTTGTATTTCTTTGATGGCAGTGATCCTATGAATGGGTGACTTTTAGTCTGCTCAAAAAGTTATGTTTTGCCATTTGGAGAAATGAGAGGAATCCTCTGGCACAGTGGAAACATTGGTGGATTTGATACTGGAAGACTTGGTTTGGAATCATGGCTTTGCCATTTATTGGGGAAATGATTAGGGAAAGCAAGATGGTGCAGTGGATAGAGCACTGGGCCTGTAGTCAGGAAGACCTGAGTTCAGATCCAGCCTCAGACTTACTAGCTATGTGACCCTAGGCAAGTCACTTAACGCTGTTTGCCTCAGTTTCCTCACCTGTAAAATGAGCTAGAGAAGGAAATGGCAAACCAGTCTACTATCTCTGCCAAGAAAACCCCAAATGGGGTCACAACTTGAACACAACTGAACAACAACTCTTCATTAGTAAATCGAGGGGCATGGATTCAGTGACCTCTATTGTCCCTTCAGGGTCTAAATCTATGATTCTAAGTAGAACTGCAGGCTTGGGCCCCACGTGACCTAAGCAGGCTGGCTCACAGACAAACAGGATAACAGGATCCCCATTCCCTAAGCATACATACATAAAATCTGCAGCTCCAAATCCTAGGAGAGACGGCCCAGAGAGGCACACTAATGCACATACCAGGACGAATAAACAGATGTGAACATCCCAGTTCTGTGGCCCTTGTGACCCCGTCCCAGTCTGCAGAATGGGAAACCCATTTCAAAGCCTGTCTCCTCCAGGACCAAACAGATTGGTTTAAAAAGTGTCAGCCAGCATGGAGGCTATCTTCAATTGATCTGCTTCTAATTAGTGAAGCTGGGACAGGATCTGAAGCAGTTTTCTCTAGGAAATGGCTAGTGATGGCAGTGTCTGAGTCTGGCGTCCTTCCTCCTGGTGCAATTTCATCATCTCTTCTTTATGAAGGATGGATCTACGCTGCCTCCTGTGCTGGCCTACATCAAAGACCCCTGTATCATTGTGCTTCAGCTCCCTATAGTTCTGCCTTCCAAAAGCACAGACCACCACCTCACTGTGACTTAGCCGATGGTCTTCAAGAGATATCATCCTTCAATGCATTGATAAAGCTTTTCATACTAGGGAAAACTGTTCCTTGGATTTTTTTGGGGGGCGTATCTCAACCTGTAATTTCACTGGTGTTCAGAGAGGGAGCATTATCTATCCATTTATATTATGACCCCATTTGGAGTTTTCTTGGGAAAGAAACTGCAGTGGTTTGCTATTTCTTTCTCCAGCTCATTTTACACATGAGGAAACTGAGGCAAACAGGGTGAAGTGACTTGCCCAGGGTCACATAGCTAGTTTTAGAAGCATGGCCTTTCAGGACATAAAGTCACCTCTGAGCCATGGCAACGAATCAGAGGAAGGCACTCCTGGAGGTCCCTCTGCTTCACAGAGGAAAGTGGCCATCCGCTAACGACATTGCTGCTCAACACTTCACTTTTTTTATTTGTATGCCCACTGCCTCATAAAGTGCCTCCAGATCGAGAGAAACCATGTGGGAACCCCGGAGGCCACTCACAACATTGAGGAAACTGCCATCATTGGAAATTCACATTTTCCCACATGCTTGGCCACTGATCCTGAAAGAGAAAGCCCTTGGCGCTAGGGGAAGCAAAAGTATCTTTCTCAAAACTAGCCAGCTTCCAAATACAATTAGTCTTCCCTTAGAGGGGCATACTAAGAACACAAAAAATGAACCTTCTGTCTGTAATGATCTAAGAGACAAACATGGCTATTGTCCCACATTTACCAACCTGGGCAGACAGGACAGATTGGCTGCGCTGTCTACTGCCAATTACAGCCAGATAAATAAGGCCCAGGAAGCAAACAGTCATGGAAGAGCCTGGGCCCGCTGGGAAATCCATTGGATTGTCCATAAAATTGGGGCTTACGGTGGCTTTAATATTGAATATCTGTTTCATCACTTTGAAACCAGAAGCCAATACTCCAAGCAGCCTTGGCTGCATGAGAAATGAGGTTTCTGCAGCTTCTGTTTAGAGGGAAAACTGCCGATTTCCACTGATTTACACCTGCTTCGGAGTGAATGTATTCATTTATAAGTGTGTGCAAACCTGCATTTTAAAGCCGCACGTTGAGTTTTGTGGTTCTGCAGAACAAAGGTTTCATGGGCCTACTAAATATGTGTGTGTGTATTTAAATCAAATAAACCTCCTTCAGTTTCCTGGCACTGTGTAGAGTTCATCTTAACCAAGCTGGTCATTTGGGGAGAGAAAACCTTGACAGTGTAGCCAGACAGACATGAACTGATTCGAGCAAAGCAGAAGACCCAGTTCTGAGCATGGCTATTCTCCCAGCTTCCCAGGCAATAATAATAATAATAATAATAATAATAATAATGATGATGATGATGATGATGATGATGATGATAATGGTGATGATGATGACAATAATAATAATAGCAGCTAACACAAATAGGGAATTCTCAGGTTTGCCAATGGCTTCATGTAGACGATCTCATCTATGCCTCACAATGATGCTATGATGTAGGTAGCATAAGGCAGAGCCAGGATATGAACCCATGCTCTCTGACCCCAACTCCAGGACTCCTTCCATGTTGCTGCCCCACAGAACCTGGGTTTAAATCGTGGCACTGCTATGACCTGTGGGAACCTGGGAAATCACGTCCCCAGATCTGGGCCTCGGTTTCCTCATCTGTAAAATGGGAGGATTAGACTAGATGTCCTCCACCTCCCTTCCAGCTCTGGATCTATCCCACGTCTTACAGACCTCGTGCCACTCTGAGCCACACGGTGGTTTTCTTTATAATCGTCTTCTCCTGCTTCCTTCCTTCTGAGTGCAGGCCCAGCCTCGAATTGATCTTTTTTGCCCTTTTTGTCCTGCACAGAGTATGCGCCAAGAAATACGTTTGGAGCTGAATCGAATCAGTCTGTCCTTTTCCCCTCTTCAGCAGGAAGCTCCCTGTAAGGGCACAGGGATGCCCCGTTCCAATCCCAATACAAACTTGCACCCCGTCCTGTGGAACCTGGGATCAACACATTGCACAGAGGGTAATGAGAGCGATACAGAGGGCAACTGAGCCTCTACACTCCCCACCCTTCTCTCCTGCCTTCACCTCTGAAGTCCCGACTCCTTTGGGGGAAGGCACATCCCCAGAAAGCCCAGGTTAAAGGCATGTGTGCTGCTTGGGAGGCGGCACATTCACACCCAATTAGCAAATCCACAAGATGAGTTTGCTGAGCAGAGAACATGGACCAGGGGAATGGGGTGGGGTGGGGGGAGGAGATGGGTAAGATCTAAGGGAAGGAAGAGAGACAATTGGGAGGTGGCTGGGAAGGCAGGCGGGAATGCTAACATGGCAGGAAGTCAAAGGACCCCCAGAAAGGGGATTGGGCGGAAGGTGAAGAATGATGTCACCCACTGTGGGGGCGGGGGGCCCTCAGGCTAAGTCTGTATGGAAAGAGACTTGATGTCCTTGCAGGAGACTTTTTTTGTGTTTATTTTTATTTGTCTCATTAAATATTTTCCAATTACATGTAAAAAGTGTTTAACAATAATTTTTTAAAATCTTGAATTCCAATTTCTCTTCCTCCAATCCACCTCCCTGAGACAGAGACATAAGCTTTTAGAAGTAGAGCTTAAAGGTGGGAAGCTACAGGTGTGGAATGCTGCATATATGTGAGAGAGAGGGTTGGGCCAAGGCTACCAGGCTGAGACTGGCAGATCTCTAGAGCTCAGGAGCTCTGAGCTACAGACAGCTAAGCTGATCAGGCAGCTGCAATAATGTAGGCATTACAATTATGATTATTATTACTATCAGGATGAGCTCTGAGGAGCAGGGGGGCACCAGGTTGCCCAAAGAAGAGTGCACAGGCCCAGGTCAGGAACAAAGCAGGTCCAACCTTCTGTGCCAATAAGAGAGGGGGTGGGTCCTTGAGTAGCCCTAGTGACTTCTAACTTGGGTCTCTCTGACTCCAGGCCCACAACTGGCTCGGGTACATCTTCACAAGGGCCACCCTGACAGTCTTGCTCTCTTTTTTCTAGAAACTTTTTTGCTGGGCCAGAGGGTGAAGATCACAGCCAGTTCATCCATTTTTGGGTGCCATGAACTGAGTGGGGAAAGGGATCCTCCTGTCTCTCCTTTTAGACCCCAAGAAATGGGCCTACGGTAGTTGTTTCTTCTCTGCTGTCTTTGTCCTCCTCAGTTTCAAGTCCTGGCAGTGGACCCCACCAGACTCAGGGGCTCAAGTTACAGTGACCTTGGATCCAGGATTTCAGGCAGGAGGGTGGAGCCAGTCTGCCCAGCAGGACAGCCCTGAAAATCCAGGGGCCCTGGAACTCAAGCCTGAGGAGGACTTTAGAGTCAGAACATGGGATTGCACTACTTAGGAAATGAATCAAACTATGAACCCTTCTCTCTCCTCAGAGTCTGAAGTGGCATAGCCCCATATGTCAGGGAGTCAATTTATATATTTGTGATCATACCTTTGATGTAAGTATTTATTCTGTCGGTAGCTAAATGGGACATCATTTAGTGTTTTGTGGTTATAGAGCTCCCACCCCCTACAATGAAGTGAACACCATCGGTGGGCGCTGGACATTTCCAGAGAGCCTAGACACTTTCCAAACTCCCTTGAGGACACTGGAGAACCCCAGGGAAGGGGTAAGAGGCTGCACTCTTGGCCTTCAGGCAATGGGGCCAGGGTAGTCAGTCATACATTATATATTATCATGATGCAAAGTCTATCCCACTCCCTCCATTTTTTCCTTTCCTCCAAGTCCTTACGTTTCCCCTGGAAATGAAGCTTTCTCTGCTGTTCACTGGATTTGTCAACTAGTCATCCGTGCTGGCAACCTCCCTGAATTTCTCATCTTGGAGGAATGGGTTTGCTACTCTCGTAGTACTGGGCTCAGAGATGCAGCCTGGGCTGCGTTGATAATCCTGCCAGTAGAGGCCCCTTGGCCCAGTTTGAGGGTCAGAGAAGCAATCCGTTCCTCCTTCTCCGGTCCCAGTCCACTGCTCTGGCCTCCAACACAGTGAGCAATTACAGATTTACTGCCCTAGAAACTGTCCTTCCCTCAAATCTGGGGCCTTTCTCATCATAAGCTGTGTCCACGGAGGACCCAAGGGTACAGTTGGACTGTCTGAGCTAGGGGTCTGGTCCTTGGCCATGTGTCTCTGTGGA
This sequence comes from Vombatus ursinus, assembly GCF_900497805.2. Taxonomy (NCBI): domain Eukaryota; kingdom Metazoa; phylum Chordata; class Mammalia; order Diprotodontia; family Vombatidae; genus Vombatus; species Vombatus ursinus. The sequence continues at coordinate 18,019,334 of NW_020954546.1, read as the reverse complement.
GCCTAACCCATAATTTTCCATCAGAGAAATGGCCGAAATCTCAGCTCCCGTCTCCCATAATTTGACTGAGGGGGCTCTCAGTGGTTGATAACAGCTTTTCACAAATTGATACGGCAGAACCTCTACTTTGGGGCTATTAACTCTCAATGGTCTTCAGATTTTCAATCAGCATTTTGAAATATAATTAAGAGGGAAGGGCAGGACTGAGGGAAGGGAAAAATCCATCACCGAATTTACAAATGACTGTAATTTTGTGGGAGGGGGGAATAAGAAAACACATCCTGTAATCTTTTTGGAAAGGAGTGATTTCCATTGTTAAGCCATCCTCTCCAAGATGACAATATGGCAGCAGGGGAAGGGTAGCCTGGGGAAGTGAGTGAGCTTACTTATTAGACTGTGGACCAGTCTCATTAATATAACCTTAGGCAAGAGCTGGGTCCTCTGTTTCTCCATTTGTAAAACCGAAGGGTATGAAAGGCGCCTGGGAGATAGCATGGCTAGAATGGAGTGATGGAATGTTTTGTGTTCTTAGGAAAATGATTCTGTGAGCAATGAAGAATGTATCAGGGGTTTGAAAAGGAATGGTCACTTTATGGAAATAATTGATGGAATGAGAGAAGAAATAACTGTCAGAGGCTTGAGGGCCCTGCTATATGTACACACATGTATGTGAATATGTATGTGTGGATGGTGAAAAGAGATTCAGTTCCCAAGCTGGAAGGCCTGGGTTCAAATCCTGCCCTGGTTACTTATTACCTGTGTGACTCTGGGCAAGTCATATAACTCCCTGGGCCTCAGTGTCCTTCCCTGTAAAATGAGGGATTTGGACAAGATGGCTTCTAGGTACCTTCCAGCTTCAGAGCTTTAATTAAATGTTCAAACCCCTCATTTTACTGAGGAGATATCTGGGGTCCAGAAAAGAGAAATGACGTTCTAGTTAGTAGGAAAGTCAAGACAGCAATTCAATTAGTCAATCATTCCACAAGCATTCCTTAAGTGCCTACTAAGTGCTAGGTGCTGGGGAGACAAAGGAAAAAAAGGAAGCACATCCTATGGGCCCTTTCTCTAAGGTCATCAATCACAGCCAGTCCAGGCCTTTTTATTATGTATAAATATCCATGTCCTCAGACAATAACTAGTTATGCAGCCCTAGGCAAATCACCTCATTGCTCTCTGCCTCAGTTTCTTCAACTGTAAAATGGGGATCATAACAGCACCTCACAGGGTTGTTGTAAGGATCGGAGGACATAATATTTCTGATGCAGAGTAAACACTTCATCAACAGTGGTTCCCTCCCTCTCCCCCTACTCTTTGAACCATTGACTTCCTTTCCTGATCATGTATTTCCTGGACAGTAACTCTTATGCCACTTCTCTGTCAATCAATATACATTTGCTGAGCACCTACTGTGTGCCAGGTGCTATGCTAAGGATTAGGGATACAGATGGAATGGCCCCTGACCCCTAGAAGCTTTTGTTCTATGGGGGAAGATAAGGTATACACATATGATTGTATACCAAAAATATAAAAATATAAATAAACATAAGGTCATTTCTGTTATGCAAGTCTCATCATTAGTCACATGTTAGAGCTTATTTATTGTGCCTTGGGTCATCTGCAACCTTAACTCTCTAAGGACTGAGTTGTGTTAGGGCAGGGAAGGAGAACCTGTGGCCTCAAGGCCATGTATGACCTTCGAGGTACTCAAGTGTGGCCCTTTGGCTGTGAAGTTTGGATTCAGCCAAAGGGCTGCACTTGAGGACCTAGAGGGCCACATGTAGCCTCGAGGCCGCAGGTTCTCCACCTCTGGCTTGGAGTTTGCAGCCATGCAGCAAAGAGCAACTTAAAATACTACTGGGCTAATATAGTAAAATTCTGATTCATCAAAAAGCTTAGATAATGAGGTTGGATCCGGTTAACTCAGGGTTAACTACAAAGCATTATTTTTTTATTCATAGAATATGAGTAATGATAATTACCATAATTACCCATTAGGTTATGAGCTCCTTGAGACAGGGTCTGTCTTTTTCCTCTTTTTATATCCCCAACACTTAACAAAATGCCTGGCACACAGTAGGTGCTTTTGGAATGTTTATTGATTGATTGATTGATAAAAGCTAACATTTAGTTAGTTCTTTAAGGTTCCCAAAGTGCCTTACTATGTTTGATCACAGCCTTGTGAGGTGCTATTATTAAAGCAACGGAACCTGAGTCCTGAGAGAAGTTAAATGATTTGCTGGTGTCTGAGACAGGATTGGAATCCAGCTCCAAGTCTAGCCCTCTAACCACAGCCTTAGGTAGCAGCATAAGAAGTTGCTTCATCCAACTCCTGCATTCTACAGAGAAGGAAACTGAGGCCAGAGAAGAGATAACCTCTTTCTAGCTAGTAGCAAAACCATGATTTTAACACAATCAATGAGCGTTTACAAGGTAATTTCAGGTGCTGGCTATCAGTTCAGGGTTATTTCCATCCCTCTTTTGTTGATGTTCTCTGAGTTTGTGATTTCATTAGTGTGGGGATCTTTTATTGTGCAAACTCTCCCTATTGGGGCAGCCCAGCCACTGGTCTATAATTTATTGTCAGAGAGTCGCCTGGACTACTGAGACTTTAAGTGATTTACTCACAGAGCTGGTTAGTATGCCTTCAAAGGTAGACCTTGGATAAAATAATCTGGATCCCTCTTTTTCCACTCCTCTTTCTTAAAGTATGGATGAGATAATACTTGAGGCCATTTTCATCTCTAGGATTCTCAAGCTTTTCTCTCTTCCTCTTCTTTCTTCTCTCTTTCCCCATTTCCTGCTGAACACAAGGGCCTCCCTTTCCACAAGCCTTTTTCAGAAATGCTAACCTAGCCATACTCATGGGTGTTTTCATTAGAAATAACCACTACCTCGCTCTTCTGAAGAAACACCAAGTCTTTGGGAATCATTTCAGAAGTTGTATTCCCCCTTGCCCAGCTCCTAGATATCCCATATTCTCTTCCTTGATCTTCAGTACAACCGGGTGGAAATAGCATTGATTCTAAAGTCAGAGACTCTGGGTTCAAATCCTGCCTCTGACCTTAAACAACCTTGGACAAGTGTCTTGACCTCTGTATTATCAACTGTAAAATGGGGTGGGGAGGACCAGATGATTTCTGAGCTGCCTTCAAGTTCCATATTTACGATTCTATTGACTCCCTGGGTCTCAGATTTCTTATCTGTAAAATGAAGGATTTAGATCCAATGACCTTCCTGCTCGAAGGCCATGATCCTATGATCCCTTCTAGGGATCCCAAAAGAGACAAAGGGGCTAAGAGGCCTCCAAAATACAACAGGTAAACATGCACAGTCTAGACCTAAGAGGGTCAGAAAGAGGTAGATCCATTTTCCCCCTGTCCCTCAGAGTTTTTTCCACAGACCCTCTCCACGTCAGGTAATCAACAATTCTGAAGGAGATCCACTCCTCCAGATTCACAGCCTCTCCACATTTCCCATTCTCATTAAGGTTCCGACAAATGAGATCATTTTTATGTTCCCTGCTCTGATTGCCATCTTCTGGGTACAAACACTCATAGCCTCTCTCTAATCAGAAGAATGACCCAGGAAGCCCTGCCTTGTCATTCTGAAATCAGCTTTTCTGGGTCTCTAATAATTCAGGGGAGAACTTTCCTGCCCTCTTCTCCTCTCCTCTCCTCTCCTCCTTTTTCAGTGGTTGTTAACTTGGACAACAGAATGCAAGCAGATGATGTTGGGGAAATTGTGGGGACTTAAGGAGAGCATGGCAGACATGGTGGGGGTGAGGATGGGCAAGGCTGGCCCAGCTCAATCCTTCAGTTCGATTTCCTTATTCTCACAGCAGACCATAACCATACACCCTCTCTGGTGACTATTCTAGTATGGTTTCTTTGTGATACAGGAAAGTTAATTAGACTTCAAAGGAAATTTAATTCCATAGATGCTTCTTTGACCTTTGTGGGCAGCACTGAAAAATGATTTAGGTTCATTAAGCTGCTTGTTCTTTTCTATAGAGAAGAGAGTGTCTAAGTACTATGGCAAGAAAGAGGTATCTGTCTCTCTAGTGAATGAGGAATGGCTAATGCTCAGTCTATGACTTGTTCGATAGAGGGTCTATTGAATCAGCCAATCAACCAATCTACAGTATTAAACTAGGTGTAGAAAAGTCCCTAAGAAATCTGGAAGGAATGAAAACTGTTGGACAAAATGAAATGACACTATACAAGAGGTATGTATATTGGGATTGGTTGGGCAAAGTTAGTAATACCTTGTAGGGTCTAGATAAAACAGCAGGTCAATTGGGAGCCTAGGACTACAGTGGCAGGTCACTGCAGCCTATGGGAGAGAGAGGTTTTGGCTAGTTCCCTGAGAAGGAATCACCTGGCAGGGATGGGAAAGGAGAGATGAAAGAGCCTCTGTCTCCTCCCCTTCCCTTGACCAGAGGATGACCTTACGTACCTTGAAAGGCTGGGAGATTTGGGACTTCCAATGGAAGGTCTAACAAAATCTCTGTAATAGCAGCATCTGCACAGGACAAACTAGACCTGTTGGGGAAAGGCAGCTTCAGGACCCTAAAAGAAACCCAGTAGAAAGCTATACTTCACCTACCTGAGGCCTCATAAAGACCCCACAAATCTGAGACATGGAATTTTGGCAATTGAGAGTTGGGTTTTCTAAGTCTGAATCTACTTTCTCCTGGACTCTGTATATACTTGTGGGCGAATATGCTTCAATTTAGGGCTAAGTCTTGGTCAGAGAGTTGAGAATTCAGACTTTACTAAACTCAGAAGTTTGAAAGCTGCCAACACTGCTGATTTTGTTTTCATTGTAATGGAGTCCAGGGGAATTTCTGTGTTGTACTTGGAATAGTAGCTCGACTTCTCAGGACGTTTGACTTTATAGCTGTTCAATTTACATTTTCTTTTGTATAAAATGTATTCTAATCTCTATATGAGTGAATAATCCTTTTAGGTCACACAGTTTGAAAGGAGATTAGAATCACAATGGAACCGGGAAAACAGGAGCTAAATGAGTCATGAATTATTGTTGAGAATCTATCCACATGCCTTAGGCTAAATGAGAATGAATCCAGGTTGAGGATTGGGGGGAGAAAAGGCAGGTCTCATCCATATGTGGCTTCTGCTGGTGGCTTCTCCCTTAACTAGAAATCTTACTCAAAGACCAGGGTCCAAGGGGTAGCTAGGAAGTCCTGAGTTCAAATCCAGCCTCAGACACATACTATTGTGTGACCGTGGGCAAGGCTGGCTGCCTCAGTTTCCTCAACTGTAAAATGAGGATTATAAATAGGACCGCCTCCCAGGATTGTTGTTAGGATTAAGTGAAATAATAACCTATGCTTCTAGTGTACAATCAAAGTGAAGCATGATCAGAAAAGAAGATAGAGTGAGAGCTGGAGATAGTCAATGGATAGCCTGTGTGCTGAAGTGATATCTACATAATGCCAAGGGATCTCTATGAAGACTGCTAGCTCACTTCTAGTTATAAAGAATGACTAGAGGAGCACCTAGGTGGCACAGTGGATAAAGCACCAGCCCTGGAGTCAGTAGGACCAGAGTTCAGATCTGACCTCAGACACATAATACTCACTAGCTGTATGACCCTGGGCAAGTCACTTAACCCCATTGCCTAGCCAAAAACAAAAACAGACAAACAAACAAGAATGACTAGAGAATGACATGAGAAGGTGGGAATGGGTTGCTACCAGCACCATTGTAGGGAGTATTCACTCTAAAGAGATCACAGATTCACTGAAGTACAAATGGGCCAGCTGTGGTTTTAACTCCTAAAGACACCTGCAGCAGCTCCCTCAGGGGCCCTCTCCCCAGGGTCTGCCTAAACGTTATCTGCTTGGCATTCTCCCTGAAACCTCTGCCACTCCAGGACAGCATCCCCATTTATAATCTTTAGACAATTAGGAGAGTTCTCTCTGCACTGATAGCTCATCACAGCCCTGTCACTGCACTGACGCATGCATTCCTTATTGGCCTAATATATCATTACAGCAAGGTGTTTGCATGATGCATAGCTTAAAAGATAGAGCTATCAAAAGAGTGAGTCTAAGAGTAGATTAAATTTAATTACAGGATAAAAGGATGCTCATCCGTTACTCTGGTGATGAATTAACTGGGGGAAGGAGTGTCAGCTTCCCAAGAAGGAAAGCTGAGACGTCAGCAGAGCATGTCAGCGAGATGGCAAGGAGTCTCCCCCAGCACCCCCAGGCTTGGAAAAATCCCAGGGATAAACACCATCAAATTGCAGTTTTGTTTATCTATTTGTCTGGTTTTTTTTAAGCATTGGTGACTGCACTCTTGAACCTTTCTATATCCTGGGATCTTATTTCAGGGTGAAAATGGGGGAAAATTTCTGCTGTGTTCACAGTCTGGCAGTAGGATGTAAAGGAGAGAATCCAGAAGATCTGAGTTTGAGTCCATCTATGATGCCACATACTAGTTGTGTGACTCTGGGCAAATCATTGAAGCTTGCTCAGCCTCAGTTTCCTCCTTTGCAAAATGAAGGAGTGGAGTCCCCTCCATCTCTAAATGTCTGCAAGCCAGAGTGTGGTGGGAAGCTAAGCATATGCCTTGGTCCGTGCCTGCTCTAGCATATGGTGGGCACTTGGATGGTGTGTGGGCCCAGTCTGACCATGTCTTATTCAGTACCTTAGAAGGGCAGAACTGCCAAAACGGGGACTGGATAGCACCAGACTCTTACAACAGCCAGCGTTCCTTGGTATAAGAGTGTAATCAGTGAGGAATTGCCCATTGGTGGCACACTGATAGGGTCACTCAGTTCCATTCAACATATTTAAGCCCTGCAGTTGAGGGCAACCTATGGTAGCCCATTTCTTTACATGGCAGGGCTTAGACACAAACCAGACTTCCCAATTGGCCAATGAAGACACACTCTGGGAGAGGTACTTCTCCTCAGCAGGGATGACCTCACTCAGCCTTGTTATTCACACAGAATCCTGCCCAGCAAACCCACGGTCATCTCCTTAGAGAATCAGCACCATCTTTTTGGAGTAGAAAAGAGCCCACTGCCTGGAGGAGCGCTAAACAAACGATCCATGAACGCAATGAGATCCTGAGAAAGGATGGATCAGAAGAATCCAGAGAAGTGTGAGGAGACTCAATAAACTGATGCAGAGTGAAACAACCAGAGCCAGGAAAATAATCTCTGTGACTACAACAGTGGAAACAGAAGGATAACATCAACAACAACAAAACAAAACAAAACTGAGAGCCATTAGGTAACACTGTGGATAGAGCACCAGGCCTGGAGTCAGGAAGACCTGAGTTCAAATCCAGCCGCAGACAGGCTGGGACCTGTCTGACTTGTGTGACCCTGGGCAAGTCACTTAACCCTGTTCACCTCAGTTTCCTCATTTATGAAGTCAACTGGAGAAGGAAACGGCAAACCACTCCAGTATCTTTGCCCAGAAAACCCCAATGGGGTCATGAAGAGTTGAACTCTACTGTGATGACCGAGTAATAGAAAACAAAACTGAACATTAGGCAATTATAACAACCAAGCTTGGTCCTATAAAAAAATGAGAAAATGTTCCCCACCCTCTTTCTGTGTAGAAGTGAGGGGCTATGGGTGTGGAAAATTGCATACACCATTAGTCTAGTTAGCGAATTAGTTTTACCAAATTGCTTTTCCTCCCTCTATCTTTCATTCTTATTCCTTGTTATAGACCATGGCTTTCTAGCAAAAACAAAAGATCCTAATGCATTTTAAATCTAAAAAACAAACATAAAAAGGAAGCTGTGACTCCCTCTTATACAGGTTTCGTTCCGAACTCTCCGGTGTTGGGGACAGGCTCTTACCTGACCACTCCCAAAGGACTCTTTGGATATGGTTGGTGGGAGCCTAAGGGATTGGCTGAGGAATGTGGCCCCCTGTCGCAAATGTACAACACACAGAAAGATTTTATGTGTATACACATAAATTGCGTTTACCTATCTATTTTATGTCTTTGAAACAGAATGTAAGCTCTCTGAGGGCTCAGACCCTCTTGGACATTGGCCAGGTTGCTCTGGGTTGTAGGATTGCTTCTGGGGAGCAGACAGGGCTAGCCCTAGGCATGGGAGTCATGTGGGAGGCCACCTGCACGGGGAGACGCAACGGACACAGGGAGCTCCCAGGCCGCCCTTCCCCAAAACAATCTCCATCATTACAATCGTGCCTAAAGGCCCTGAGCACTGAAGGCTTCTGTTAGAACAGATACACGTTCCCTGGGAGAGAGAGCATGGGAAGTCATTATCAGTGATGGAGGCTGACGGAGGATCTCATCGATGTGTCCACCATCAGTCGTCAGCAGGTAGCAACAGCAGATAGAGCGTGCTGCAGTTAGAGCCAGGAAGACCTGAGTTTGAATTCAGCCTCCCACTTGTACTAGCTATGTAATCCTGGGCAGGTCATTTCTCAGCCTCAGTTTCCTCCATTGTAAAATTGGGATAAAAATAGCCCCCACTTTCCTGGGTGGTTGTGAGGATCAAATGAAGTAAGACTAAGTGTAAGTCATATATTACCTGAAAGAAGGAGTCCCAATCCCAGGTTACACTATTTTGGTGGAGGACCAGGGGGTGGAGAAGATGCAAGATGGGCACAGGTGGGGAGGGCCCCTGAGCTATGGGGGCTTTTCAGAAATAGAAACATGCCTGGGAGCTTGGCAGACTTCTCCACTCTTTCGGCACATAGTCACAGCGCCCCGGAGCCTCCTCAGCAGCTTAGGAAATACTTCCCTTCCCCCAAACCCACCGAACACCGGCAGAAGCCTGTGCCGGCATCCCCACCGCCTCTGGGAAGATTTCTTTACCCACTTTCTGAGTCACTGAAAAAGCAGAAGCCTCTGAAGGCAAGCAGCAGGCATTTGATTATGCAAATATGTGGTGAGCCCTTAACGAGACTGTCTTTATCGTGTTATATTTCATCACTTTGATCCTTATCCATAAATGCAGTTGCCACGTTGAGGCGGTCTATAAAATGCTTACTAAAGAAACCGAATGAGTCGGGGCCTGGAACCGGCAGCCTGGTCCCCTGAACCCTCAGTAGACCTAGGCTCACAGGACTCCAGAGCCGAGAGAGCAGCATTTTTGAATTTGGCTCCCTCGTGAGAGCCAGCCTCAACAATTCAATTCGACGTGCATTTATTCTGAGTGTCTCCTAGGTATCAGACGGTGGGGATACACAGAGACAAAAGGAGAGTCCTGCCCTCAAAAAGCACTATGTGTCTGGCTCTTACCAATATTTCTTAATCACTGACCAAATCTCTAGACCTTTTGTGGCCCCTAACTTTCCTCCTCACCTCCTACTTCTCATCTTTCTCGTTTCAGTGAGGTTTCCTTCTTTGACATGCCTCTCCCTCCAGACCTTCGTAAAAAATAAATTAAAAGGACAATGATATAAATGGTATCCATCACCAAACCATCCCAGGCGTTCCCCAAAATCACTCCCGACTCCTTTGTCTTCTGTTCTAGAACATCGTGAAAGACCACTGCAGACTTAATAATTTTTCCCCTTGAACATGAAGCATCTCTTCTAACCTGAGGCCCCCAGCCATGGCAGGGGTAGAGGATTGCAGTGTGGTTCTCTTGGGGCCCCTGGTCCAAACAGACATCTTTAGCCTTGTTGTTGCGAAGCTGTTGGGAAAGAAACAAACCAACCCATGTCAGCCCTCGTCAAGCAGATGTCCCCTCACATCAGTGTACTTGCCTTTCTCTACTGTTCGGGGTGTGGGTTGTCCAATCCCTTTTCAGGGAGTCAGAAATATAGCCTCCTCTCAGCTCGTCACACAGTAGGTGCTCAATAAATAATTGTTGGTTGATTTACTGAGAGAGGATCTCCAAAGTGCCTTCTAGTATAATTATATTATAGTAATATCCTTTGATATTGTAAGATTTGGGAAATCTTAATTAAACTACCATATCTGCATCCCCTTTGTGCTTCGATCCTCATCCACAAAGAGGGAGGTGCTAGAGGGCTGGACCAGAGTTCAAATCTTCCTTCAGATGCTTGCAGTGTATTCTGGGCAAGTCACTCAGTGTCCTTATCTGTAAAATGGAGGGTTGGATTTGATGCCCTCCACGGACTCTTAAGTCTGTGATTCTCAATTCTGGCTCTGCCCAGTAATTCTGTGTGGCCTTTCAGCTGTGGATCTAGGTGCCGACAATCCCATAGTCACCAGTCTGATTTTTAAATGGCTGGATTTGCCCATTTCAGTGAGGATGGGCACATCCTGCCCAGTAATGAAGAACAGGAACCACGGGAGAGCAGACACTGATCCCTACAAGGAGGCACACCAGGATGTGATTGGAAAGGTGCCCAGTCCCCTCCACCATCTTTTCCTAATTGGCCTGAATGGACCTAAATTTCCTACTATGAGTTTTTTTGGGGATAAAGCATTGAAGGTCTCCGTTAACATGGAAATAGCATCTGGAGAAGGATGGGGCAACAGGCAGGATGATATTCAAAGAAAATCTTGTAAGCCTTAAACAACATCATTCCTTACATTAGTATAGGGCATGGGATGCTGGGATTAGCCTCGGGCATCCAGAAGGGTCACGATGGGAAGGGACATAGGGTAGGTGTTGACAAAAGAGGAGAGAAGTCCAGAGCATGGGAACACAGGCATGGGAGCCTGGGACCCCTAAGAACATGGGGGTGGGCAGGAAGATGTCACCAGAGATGATAGGCCATGCTGAATTAATGGCAGATATTCAGGTTGTAGAAATAAAATGTCACTAATTCCTAAACTTTTTTTTTAAAGTTAATTTTTTTAAAAAAAGTTAAGTTAATTTTTTTCAATGAACAAAAACTATTTTCTCTCCCTCCCACTTCTGTGGGAGCAGAACAAAAATGCTTGTGATAAACATGCATAGTAAAAAAAAACCAAACAAACACCAAATTCCTGTATTAGACATGTCCAAAAAAGAGATGCCTTATTCTGCATCATGAGTCCAACACCTCTCTGCCAGATGGGTAGCATGCTTCAAGAGCAGCCTTCTCAATTCCTAAACTTTACCTAAATTTCACCCAGACCTTATTCCAAACCTAAGAAGTCCCCAGGAGATTCTCCTAGTATCTGCTTGTCCTTAAAGTATGACGAGGTCTCTGAGTCTCAGTAAATCCATATTCTTCAAGGCTTCCATAATTTCATGGAGACTAAATCAATTCCCAAGTTAAATCATGCCACCTCATTGATGGCAATAATTCAGCAGGCTGAGGCTGGAGCATTGATCAATATGGAAGGGGCTCTAATTGCTTTCATTCATTAATTTATTTACATTTTCTGGCATTCTGATGACTCCGTTCATTGTCATGACCCAGTAGTACATAGCTAATGGTCCCCCAAGTCCTGATAAGTGACCCAAGCCTCTGGTACCATGCTTCCCATGGCTGCTATCGTGATTCATAGCAATACTCACCTCCCCATAGGCAATGGTATTATTGTATCTCCTCATCTCAGGATAAACGTGGTCCAGGTACCACTGGAAATTCTTACACTTCAACCTTTTCCTTAAAGCTTTCCTTTCTGAGACATCCCCAATATCTATTCCTGGGTTCTGAAAACAGAATTTAAGAAGGCACAAAGCTCAGGACAACATTAATGGGAATGGAAAGAATCAGATTTAAAGATGGAAGAGATCTCAAAACTTCTTCTCTTGAGGACAGAACCGGCCATTGCCAGCCTCGGGGGAATCTCTGCCTTGTAGCTTTCAGGAAACTTAGATGACATCTGGATTCACATCCTACCTTTGGTGTTTCTTTATACCTGGCTGACTTGGACAGCTCACTTAACGTTCCTTGGCATCGTTTTCCTCATCTCTAAAAGGATGGAGTCAGATGAGATGAACTCTGGGGTTCCTTCCAACTCCAGACTTTGGATCTCATGATCTCTCTGGCTCCTCATCTCAAGTAAGAGGAACTGAACTAGATGACTTTTGAAGTCTCTTCTAGCTCTCAATGCTCGAAGGATGCTCCGAGTACTCAGAGAGTTCACAGCACCTTGGGCAGGGACTCGAGAGTCTGACGAGTCCAATCTGGACATGGAAAAGAACCCTCTTTTTGCCATTCCTGACAAACGGTCATCCAGTCTTTCCTTGCCTTCTTCCAAGGAGGCTCTTCCACTCCCTCCCAGGGTCAGCACCTTCCTTTTCTAGAGAGTTTTAGTCGTTAGGAAGCTTATCCTGATATTAAGCCTAAATTTGTTTCTTTTGAAATTTTTAGCTATCTTTCTCAGTTCTTGCTGGGGTCACCAGGAAAAGTCTAGCTCCTTCTTTCGTTGGATAGCTCTTTCTATACTTGAAGATGGCTACCATGTGCCCAAGCCTGGTCCTCTCCCTGCTAAGCCTGCTCTGGTCCATTGGGGGCTGTCAACTCCATTCATCTAAAGCCCCATTAGAGAACAACATGCTTCCCTGTCCATGGTCCAGAACATCTCCCTCATACATTGTGAACTAGCGGGGTGATGGTGCCTTCTCTTTTCCTTCAATGGCTCATCTTCCACATTGCTTTCTCTAACCACCAGGTATAATTATTCATATAATGATCTGATAGAGGCAAGACAAGAGAAGCTGGCAACAGCTTCACTGAGCCCTTTGTTACAGGTGTGTGATCCACCCCCCACCCCCCATAACCCCCCATACCTCCCCTCCCTTAGTTCCCAATTCTGTCTTTCCTGAAGTTCATTATATGCAGAAGGGAAGGTAATTTTCCATTACAAAGCTCATAATGATCTTCTAATGAATTATTCACTTGGATTTCACCAAAATGAACAGTTAATGGGCTTCTGTGTACAGGGGTAAAAATCAGGCATCCAACATGTGAAACATTAGACCCTGCTAAAGGTTGCCCTGGATCAGGGGAAACACAAACTTTCATTTCCTGGCAGCCCAGAGATGACAGATATGGCAGAGTCTGGAAAGCGGGGAAGATGGTGCTAACTATTCCATTAAAGTTTTGGCAGCAGTATGGGCAGAATGGGCTTTTTCAGCCCTACTAATTTTTAGAGGGATTTTAATTTTATTCTAGCTATGGTTGAATAATCTGTCTTTTTTGTTTCCTGTTTTTTTTTGTTTTTTTTAAAAGCTCTGTTAGAGATCTCAACATTTCTAAATCATTTTAGCTACACAGATATTGTCAATTTTATAATAAAACAAAGTGGCAGTTCAAATTTTCATGTATAGGGCCTAGGATTATGAGATTTAGGGTGGAAGGGACCTTAGAGGCCATAGAGTTCAACCCTCTCAACCTACAAAAGGGGAAACTGAGGCCCAGAGATGTGAAGTGACTTGCCCAGGGATTTGAACTCAGGTCATGTGAATCCAGAGCCAGTGATCTTTCCACTGTATCATGGTACCTCCAAGAGCAGTCAGTGAACCTCCCTGACCCTCAGTTTCCTTGCTTGTAAAATGCAAATAATGATACTTTGCATTATCAGCCTACACGGTTGCTGCAGGGAAACTGTTTTGTAAACTGTGAAGTTCTAAACAAATTTGGGCTGCTATGAAAACTATTGCCAATCCATCAAACACACATACAAATACCCATACATATATATGTACACACAAATACAATATGTACATATATGCACACACAAGTACATATACATATACAAACATATACACAAAAGATGTATACACAAGTACTTATACATATAAAAACATATATATACACATATACACACACAAACACACACATACATACTATATATACACATATATACAGACACACACACATACACTTGTGGCCCTGGGAGTGGTTGGGAATCCTTAAAAAGCTGGGGGAAAACTCCAGGAACATAGAGTGAAGGTGTTTCATGGGGCAATGGACTGGACAACATGAATTGTCAAAACCTCATCTCACGAGGGTCAGGAGTGGAGAGGGGGTGAGGATCCAGAAAGATGACATAGGGTAAGTAATTTGAAAATTTTTAAGCTCTAAGTAAATGTCAAGAAGCAAATTGCTTTACATACAAATTCTTTGGAAATTTATTAAAGAAAACATGCCATCAGTTCTTTACTCTCACCATCAATGTGGTTTGATGTGAATTGAGAGGTTGGGGTTCAAGGACCTGAGTTTGAACCCTGGCTCAACCACTTGACCACCTGTGTGACCTTTGGCTCCCCAGGCCAAAGTTTTCCTATCTGAAAAATGGAAGGATTGGACTAAATGAGCCTCAGGGATGTTATGCAATTTGCCCAGTGTCACACAGGCAATAAGTGCCAGAGGAGGGATTTGAACTCAGGTCCTCTGACTCCAGAGACAGAGCCCCACCGTAGGGGGTAGTTCAGTCGGGGGAAGAAGGGTAATATGTGACTATGGTATAAAATCAAAAGGCATCAATAAAACTTGCCTTTCCTCTGTTAATCCTTTCCAATTTATTCTGTACACAGCTTGCTTTGTATATATTTGTTTGCATGTTGTCTCCCCCATTAGACTACAAGATTCTGGAGGGCAGGAACTGTCTTTTGCCTCTTTTTGTATTCCCAGCATTTTAGCACAGTGCGTGGCACACAATGAGTACTTAATAAATGTTTATTGATTGTTTGAAAACAAGAAGGAAGGATGGGAGGAAGGAAGGAAGAAAGAAAGGAAGGAAGGGAGGGAGGGAACAAAGGAAGAAAGGAAGGAAGGAAGGAAGGAAGTAGGAGAGAGAACAAGAGAGGAAGAGAAAGAAAGAAAGAAAGAAAGAAAGAAAGAAAGAAAGAAAGAAAGAAAAAGAAAGAAAGGAAAGAAAGAAAGAAGGAAAGAAAGATAAAGAAAGAAAGAAAGAGGGAGGGAGGAAGGAAGGAGGAGAGAGAGCAAGAAAGGAAGAAAGAGAGGAAGGAAGAAAAAGGAAAGAAGGAAGAAAAAGGAAAGAAGGAAGAAAGGAAGAAGTGTATGCTTAGGAGCAGACATGATTGCTAGGAACTGGAGGAAATTGATTCTATGAGACATGTGTGAGGAGTCCTCACCCACTAGCAGCCCCTGCCCTACTGTGATCAGAGCCGCTGGGTGCGGACAGAGGCACACATCGGACCGTGCTCAGCTCGTACCTCCAGGGGCAGGTTCCAGGCAATGTACACGTGGGACTTGTAGTCATCCATCCAGACCTCGGCCACTCGCAGAGCATTCCTCTTGGTGTAGAAGCCGATGTTGTTGTTGTAGGGCTTCTTCTTTCTCTCAATGTGGGCCACTCGGGAGCAAGGCAGGACCTCCATGCTGCCACCACAGAGCCACACCTGGAACGGGGAAGGAGGAGGCACACAGCAGTCAGTCTGACCTGATCTCCCTCATGTGGAGATCATAGGAGCACAGGTGTACTGCTGGAAGGGACCTTAGAAGTCACTGCACTTATTTTACAGATGAGAAAACTGAGGCAAACAGAAGTTAAGTGGTTTGCCCAGGCTCACACAGCTAGTAAAGTGTCTGAGGTAAGATGTGAACCCAAATTTTCCTGATTCAAAGTCTAGCACGCTATACATTATAATACCAGGCTTCTGACATGAGGTGTCCTCATTAGCATGCAATTCCTTCTCCCTTAGAAAGGAAGATCCCCTAAGGTATTTTCCTAGTCCAATGACTGAGTATGTTAAGGCATCTGTTTATACCGAAAGAGCAATGGTAGCAATTGTCC
The DNA here is from genome assembly GCF_900497805.2 of Vombatus ursinus. NCBI lineage: Eukaryota > Metazoa > Chordata > Mammalia > Diprotodontia > Vombatidae > Vombatus > Vombatus ursinus. The sequence goes on along the minus strand of NW_020954546.1, from coordinate 18,003,694 downwards.
TCTAATAAGGAAGAGGTAGTCCCTTTGCTGAGGCCTCCAGCTGAAGCCTAGAGGTGGAAGAAGTGAGAAATTCATGACCTCATGCCCAAGGGAGCCATACCTGGTAGTGACCATAAGTCCAGGAGAGCCCTGACAAGCATGGACCATGCTAGAGGGGCAAGAAGTGATGCCTGGCAGGGGCTACAAATCACCTCCATACAGGCAGTGGCTGTAACATATCCAGCACAAACTGAAAAGATATCGCACCCTATGTGAGGCTGGTGGCAGAAGGCTCAAGGAGAATGACCTGATGACACCAGAAAATGTTGAAGGACTGGAAGCCTGGACTATCTCTCCAAGCGAGTGCCTAGCTATACATGCTTGTTATATGTGTGTTCCTTGCCACATGCATTCCCTATGTGTGTTTTGCTCCATATATGTTCTTTAGGTAATGGCCACTCTCTCTACTGATTTTGGGTAAAGTCTGCCATGTCAATAGTGGGTGGGAGTAGAGGTCTTTTATTGCTGATTTTCTTCCTATACTATTTCATTGAATGTTTTTACTTTGAACTAATCATGTCCCCTGGATGATTGGAAAAAAATAAATACACTGGTAGGGGCTTATGAGCTACGGTTTCGCGAGGATTCAGTGGATTCAGACTAAATAAGGACCATGAGTTTGTCTCAAATCTAGGTAAATTCTATCACCAGCTGCCCCTTGATCTCACAGTTTGGTGACCTTGTAAGAGTGTGAAGTGTCCTGTCATTGCAGCCAGGCCTTCCTGCCTCTATGGCCAGCTCTCCTTTATATACTGCAATATTGCCTTTAGAAATATGAGGGCAATAGAAGCATCTTGTTTTCCTCACTCTTTTCCATTTTACAGAGGAGGAAACTGAGGCCTAGAGAGAGTAAATGCCTCATCCAAGGTCAAAAGGCTAATAGGTGTCAGAGGTGAGATTTGAATCCAGAGCCTGTAGTCAGGTGCTCTTTCTCACCCTGCATTATCCATCACTTACAAAAAGAGAACTTTTAATCAGCTCCCAAAGGAGGACTTTTTGTCCCAGGCAGGGATGTAATAAATAGTTATAGGGGATAAAAAATGGAGGTACTGGGGAGGTGAGGGCTAAAGAAAGGACCTTCCAACTGGGTCCCCCAGGTACCCTTGTGTGGCTACCACCCTGCTTCAAACCAACAGATGCAGCCCCGCCCCAACCTGTCCATTCCAGGCTCTGTGTGATCACTCAGAAAGCTGGCCTGTTATACTTTTTTGCCTCTCTGGGAAGTCTGGCCCAGGGTTTATGGAAGTTTGCAGAGCATGGCCAATTTGAAGTCCACAATTGAGTGGGAGGAGAGTCATGTCTTGGAACTCCATGGTCAATTCAACTTGGATCCCAAGCTGCCACCTCTTATAAAACGCCCATCACTGTTGTACTTATATTCTCAAGGAATGCAGAACAGCTGAGAATTATGGATGTCAAAAGAATGAAAGGGCTTTTTTAATCTAATTTTTATGGGTATCTTTTAGGTTTTTTTACATTATCTTCATTTCCAAAGACATTCTTTTTTCCTCCCTTTCCCATTGAGTCATCCCTTGTTAAAATATAGATGTTACGTTTATAAAATATAAATCTATAAAATATAAGTATATTATGTTTATAAAATACAATGTATTACATTTATACTTATAAAATAGAAATATATTATGTTATATTTGTAAAATATAAATCTATAAAATATAAGTATATTATGTTTATAAAATACAATGTATTACATTTATACTTATAAAATAGAAATATATTATGTATTCTATTTATAAAATAAAGGGCAGCTAGGTGGCACAGTGAATAGAGTTCCAGGACTGGATTCAGGAATGAGGATTCATCTTCCTGAGTTCAAATCTGGCCTCAGATACTGACTAGCTGTGTGACCCTAGGAAAGTCACTTAACTCTGTTTGCCTCAGTTTCCTCATCTGTAAAATGAGCTGGAGAAGGAAATGGCAAACCACTCGAGTATTTTTGCCAAGAAAACCCCAAATCGGGTCACAAAGAGTTGGACATGACTGATAAATGACTGAACAACAATAAAAATTTGTAAAATACTATAGCATAATAATAATATAGTATATTGTATTTATACAACTTAAAGTATATTTTTTAATATTTTATGTATTATACATTACTTAGTATATATTTTATATTTATTATGTTTTAAAAATACATTACATTTATAAAATAGAAATGTGCAATATCATATAAAATATATATTTAAAGGAGAAAAAAAAGCAGTTCCCTAAAATGGATCAATACACCCACTATGCTGAACAGTATTTGTGACCTTTATTTTACCTCCATAGTTCCCCATACTTCCTTGTTTTCTTAATTTCAGGAGGACCAAAGTGTCAAACAGGCTGGTGGGAAGTAAGGGTGAGCAGGTGCTGAGCCCAGTGATGTGCTGTGAGTTGGGCTGAAGATAGGCAGGGCCCCAAAAGGAGGCAACTCTGTTGTGCTCTTATTGAGAGTGAGAGACAGAGGCAGATGGACAGCCACTTTGATGGTGCCCGAGGTATTAAAGGAACAAGAAGAAGGCCTATAGGGCATTGAGCAGACTGGTCTTCCAGGAAGAATCACACTATTAGAAATTTAGAGCTGGAAGGGACCTTGGAGGCCATAAAGTCCAACATCCATTTTACAGATAAGGAAACTGAAGTACAGAGGGATTAAACATGAGATATAGGGAAATGTGGATAAACTTCATACAGGGTCAGAAGAGGGCAGAAGGGTTTGGGGTCTCAGGGACTTAATCCTCAAAGGCCATTAATCCATCCTTCTCCTAATCAACACCAGTGCTTTCAGCCCCCAAGTCTCCTGATCTGATATCTGAGACCTGTGGCAGGTAGAAATCAGATTGCTTCCATATGGGGAAATATAGCTTTTTTTTTTTTTTTGGCATTCACCACCATGCATCAGTGAAATTGGTTCAGCAGATAAATGACAGAGACTTCCAGGTCCTTCTATGACAACTGAGCTCCCTTTCTCCCTTTTCCTTCTCTTCCTTTTCCCCACAGATCTCTTTCCTGTATCATAGGATCATAGAATCAACCAGTCAATAAGCCTATTATGTCATTAAACACCTACTGTGTGCTAGGTCCTGGGGATGCAAGGTCAAAAATTAAATACTCCAGGCTCCCTTAGAGAGTTTCCACACATGTAATAAATGTAGAACTGAAGGGAACTTAGAGGTAACCTAGTGTATTCTCCTTCTGTATACAGATGAGTCAACTAAGGCCCAGGGAAGTCTTGGCCATAGTCTTACAGGAATTAAGTAACAGAGCAAGGATTCAAATACAGAAGTTCTCCATTGCCTGCCTTCCTCTTTCCCTATTCTACCACCACCTCCCCCATCTTCCTTCCTTCCTTTCTTGCTTCCTTGTCTCTTCTTTCTGTTCTTCCTTCTTTCATCTCCTTTCCCCTTTCCCTCCCTTCTGTCTTTTTTCTTTCTTTTTCTTCCTTCTCCTTTCTTTACTTCTCTCCTTCCTTCCCTCCTTCTTTCCTTGTCTCTTCTTTCTTTTTCTTCCTTCCTTTCCTTTCTTTCCCTTTCCTTTCTCTCTTTCTCTCTACCTCTCTCTTCACTCCTTCCTTCCTTCCTTGTCTCTTCTTTTCCTTTCCTTCCTTCCCTTTTTTTCTTTCTTTCTTCTCCCTTCCTTTTCTGTCTACTTCTCTCATCCTCGTTCCTTTCCACATAATAACTCAAACGGTAATATTCCAAAGCTACCATCATCATATTTTACAATTAGACAATACATCAAACACCACTAGAAATATGAAGACAGAAACATTTAGCAGCTTTTGGATGGGTCTGTATTGATGGAGAGAATCAGTGTGCCTGGTGAGGCGGGAATCTTGCCCTCTATTAATCTGATAACTTTCTCTTCTTTAGAGTTTAACACTGTAATCAGAAGAATAAACTGAAAACAAGCTTAGAGACAATTAGAATTATTTATATGGCATTGGAGGTGAGGGAAGATGCTGTTATCATTCTCCCAGCTGGCATTCATCAATCTGTTAGCATTTTTTTTTGCCTCTTGCATAGGAGGAAGGTGGTGCTGGGCAGCTGTAATTACAGCTGGGCTTCTCTTCTGTTGTGGATGCTTAGAGTGATGGCAGGAAGCTACCATGCAAATAGCAGTGATCTGTTTAATAGGCTTAATTCTGTTTATTCAACCCCCAAAGTGCCTGGATACCTTTCTGGAGGATTAGATGAGAGCATAAAGCATCTTGGGATATGCCTGGCACAACTGCATGCTTGGAAGAGAAAATGACATTAAGTCTCTTCTAAGGTTTCCCAAAACAGGCACTCACTTCCTTTCTCCCTCCCCCAGTGAAATTCTACTGACCCTCTCCCCCACACACACATCAGCCATAACTTGTGGGGTTAGGAATCAGCAGGAAATAACAAATGCTTTGGAACCAAATTAGACAAAATGAAATGCCCAGCCAAATAAACGCATACTTCGTGTCCCATGGATCTCTCCAGTTTAATACCTGCCTGGTGACTGACATAATAAGTCAGGTCTCTGACAGATGGGCAGGGAGTGAGAAGCTCTAGCATGTCTCTGTGAGGTTCTCTGCCCATCTGCCTTCTTCTAATAGGGACCTTCATCCTCCTTTTTTTTTAATCAAACCACCTGGAACTTGGAACTCGCCAAGGCTTTAACCCAATGCTACATTTCTGAGATTATGTTCTTATGCTAGAAGTAAGTCAACAATCACATAGGGGTAATCTTTTGTAGTATCCAATGCCAAATTAACAGTGTCACTCATTTTCTCCCCAATAAATTGAAGGACTATTTTAGTTCTGTGTAGAATACCCAGAATGTTATTGGTATACCCTACTTTAAAAAGCAAAAACAATTAGATCTAATAGAAAATGGGGAGAGTAGTGCTATCTTTCAAGATATACATATACATACATATATGTATACACACATATGTGTGTGAATGTGTATAGGTATAGGTGTGTGTGTGTATTTGGATGTATACACACATACATACATACATACATGCATGCATACATACATACCAACATGGAAATCTACAAAGAGCAAAAGTATCATAGAAAACATTTGGGGATAAGAGAAGAGAGAAATAGGAGAGGTGTCATTGAGCTGGTTCATGACTGAGTATCCACCCAGAGGGAAATTGTGGATGATACTTTTCTAATTCATAGGACAAAAGTAGAACATAAACATTTCAAACTCAATGTCCCCTTCGCTGTTGTTCAGTCATTTTTTCAGTTGTTCCGACTCTTGGTGACCCCATTTGGGGTTTTCTTGGCAAAGATCCTGGAGCGGTTTGCCATTTCTTTCTCCAGCTCATTTTAAAGATGAGGAAGCTGAAGCAAACAGGGTTGAGTGACTTGCCCAGGGTCACACAGCTAATAAGTGTCTGAGGCTGGATTGGAACTCAGGTCCTCCTGACTTCACTTTATCCACTGTGCCACCTAAGCATCTCAAAGTCAAACATGTCCAAAAATGATTTGTTATTTTCCCCCCAGAATCTTTCTCTCTTCTGAACTTCTCAGCTGTTGGAGAGGGCACCACCATCCTCCAAGCCAACCAGGAGTGTTGTCCTCAACCGCTTGCTCTCACTCATCTCACACAGCCAATACATTACCACATTTTGTCATTTCTCCCTTCCCAACATCTCTTACATGTGTCCTCTTTTTTACACACACACACACACACACACACACACACACACACACAGAGCTAACACCTTCGTTCAGATATTCATCATTTCTCACCTGAACAGGTGCAATAGCCTCCTAATTAGTGTCTGTCTCAAGTCTTCCCCTACTCCAATCAATCCTTCACTTAGCTGCCAAATGATTTTCCTGAAGCCAAGGTGACCATGTCACCATCCTGCTCCCTGCTCAATAAACTCCAGTAGATCCCCACTGGGGAAGCTAGGTGGTGCCATAGTACACAGAGCACTGGGCTTGGAATCCAGAAGACTCATCTTCCTGAGTTCAAATCTGACCTCAGACACTTACTTGCTGTGTGACCTGGGCAAGTCACTTAACTCTGTTTGCCTCAGTTTCCTCATCTGTCAAATGAGCTGGAGAAGGAAATGGCAAACCACAGCCCAGTATCTCTGCCAAGAAAACCCCAAATGGGGTCACAAAGAGTCAGACATAACTGAAAAATGATTCAACAACAACAAAGACCCTCACTGCCACCAAGATCAAATACAAAGACTATTTTTTCACATTTAAAGACTTCAGAAAATGGTCCATTCTAGTCTTCTGACACTTGGATTTCTTCCATGTACTCTATGATCTCAGCCTGTTGGAATACTTGTTCTTCCGTATGCCTAATACTCAATGTCCTGTCCCCAGCCTTTTGCACTGGCTGTGACCATTGCCTAGAATGTGCTCTCTCGGGGCAGCTAGGTGGTGCAGCAGATAGAGCTCCGGCCTTGGAGTCAGGAGGACCTGAGTTCAAATCCAGCCTCAGATACTTAACACTTAACTAGCTGTGTGACCTTGGGCAAGTCACTTAATCCTATTGCCTAGCAAAGAAAAAAAATAGAATGCTCTCTCTCTCTCTCTCTCTCTCTCTCTTTTTCTCTCTTTCTCTCTCCTCACTTCTGCCTCCTGGTTTCCCTGGCTTCATTCAAAACTCAGATCGAATCCCACCTTCTGCAAGAGATCCTTTCCTGGTCCTCCAGCTATTAGAACCTTCCATTCTCTGATTGCCTTCTAGGTACCCTATACGTCACTTGGAGGTGCCCAATTACTTGTTTTCTCCCCTATTCAAATGTAAGTTTCTTGAGAGCAAGAACTGTTTTAAAAATTTTTTGGTATATTCAGCTCTCTAACCACTGCCTGGCATTTAGTGAATGCTTAATAAATTCTGGTTGATTGATTGGATAACAAAAACAAAAAGAAACCAAATGCTGTGAAATTGTAATGACCAAGTTTGTTCCCAAAAAGAGATGGAAAAATGTACCTCCTTTCCTTCTAATACTCTTGGGCTCAGTAGATGTGTTGGCTAGGTTTGTTGGACTGTTCTTGGACTGACCCCTCTTGTTCTTTTTTTTTTTTAAATATAAGTTACAGTTGACTGAATGGAAGAGAAGCATATATACATACATATGTGTGTGTGTGTGTGTGTGTGTGTGTGTGTGTGTGTGTATGTCAGGAAATGGGGGTTAAGTGACTTGCCCAGGGTCACACAGTTAGTGTTAAGTGATTGGTCTGAGGCTGGATTTGAACTCAGGTGCTCCTGACTTCAGGGCTGGTGCTCTATCTACTGTACCACCTAGCTGTCCCGAGAAGCATATATTTTAAAAATGAAGATAATATAAAGACAAAAGATATCAATTAAAATTAAAACTAGGAAAAAAGGAAGATCAAGTCCAAAGTAAAGTGAGGTGAGGAAGGCATGAACAGCACTGATTTTAGAATAAGTTTGGAGGAAGGAGGAAGAAAGACATCTGGTGTAACATGACAGATGGCAGCAGGAAAATACAACTACTTGACTCCTATGGCGCTTCTGATTTCAGTAGCAAGGACAATGATCTTAGCCCTGGGAAGTGGAGAATGAATGCAATTAAGAGGGAACGTGAAGCCAGGGCAGGCAAGCCAATGGTAATAAAGTACTTTCTTAGATGCCTTAAGAGAGTCCAGATTTTCAGAAGCCAGTGAAGAGGGCTGCTAAACGAACTTGGAGATGTGATTAGGGAACCGCTCAGGAATCTCTGAGAGGCCGTGGGGGAAGGAAAGAGATGTCAGAAGAGTCAAGATTGGTAAATTTCATTTTCAAGAAGGGAAAAGAAAGAAAAACAAATGGAGGGTTATGGAAATGACTGGCTGGTGTCAATCCCTAGCAGAATGTTAGACTAGACAAGGAAACAGATAGTTGGGGAAACGCTGAAGAAGTGGAGTCAGCCCAGAATAAGTCATGCCAAACCAACTTAGTTGTATTCCAGTACTGGTAGACTTAGGCATAGGACACCAGGATTTTAACAGCATAGGTTTTGAGCTGGATCACAGATTTAGAGACCTAAGGGGTTTTAGATGACATTTAGCGTGACCCTCTCATTTTACAGTTGAAGAAACTGAGGTAGACAGAGGTTAAGTGACTTGCCCAGGGTCATACAGCTAGTAAGTGTCTGAGGTTGGATTTGAATTCAGGCCTTTCTGCCTCTAGGCTGAGTTTTCTATCCATTGGCCACCTAGTTGATTAGGGGTCAGCTAGTCCATCCCCCCCCCTTCCTTGTAGAAGAGAAAATTGAGGCTCAGAAATGCTCAGTGTTTTGACCAAGATCACACAGGAAGTAAGATACAATGATGAGACTTGAAGGGTCCTCCAAGGATCCTTTGACTCCCAAAAGAGCATTCTTGACACCATCCACTTTGCTTTGCTCAGATTTGAGCAAGTCCCCCAAGATGGCCTTCCAAGAGGAGTCATGGAAGTTGTCTTGTGGGAGATGACTCTTAAACTGGACCCTGAGTGAAGCTAATCGTTCAAAGAGGCAAAGGTGAGGAGGGAGGAGATTCAAGGACCCCTAGAATATCAAAGCTGGAAAGGACCACAGGGATAACATGTTCCAACCCAACCTCCCACCCCACCCATACTACAGATGAGGGAACTGAAGCTCTGAAGGGAAGATGACTTTTCCAAGGTCATCCTGCCAGCTTGTAGCAGAGAAAGAGATCACACATCTCCTGATCCCCAACCCATCAGACTATAAAGTTGAAGTCCTTACCCACACCCAGCTATTGCAAATGTGATGTGCTCATTTTTTTATTATTATCATCATCCTAATTATAATTATTATTTTCTGTTCTCTGAAGCTTATTGAAGAGACAGAGCCAGGAGGGCTGATGTGTAGGAAGCTGAGGGAGAAGAGTAAGAAGTAAGGAGAAAGAAGAGGAGGGCAGGCCAGATGCCAGTTTGAAGTTGCCCTGCTACTTGTAGGAAAGGGCTGGCGGGCCGATGCTGACTGCTCTTTACCTCTCCCACTGTCAGGACCCAGACGAGGCAGGGGCAGTGGAAGCCACTTCTGGAATGATCTGCAAAGTGTGGGTTTCAGGTTCTAGCTATAGCATTGGAAGGAGGAGGAGAAAAGTTTCCTAGGCCAGGGGACCAAGGAGAGAGTGGGAAGGAGGACTTCTAGAGGGGACATTGTATAAGGAATTTCATCTGTTTGGGGGAAGATTGTTGTGGGCGGGGGAGGACATGAGTAGTGGCCCAACCAGACCCAGAAGCCACAAATGAAACTGCCCAATGAAGAAAGCCTCACTTGGTTGGGCATGGCCTAGTAGTTGGGCAGTTCTAGTCTGCCTTGGCTGGAAGTGAGGAGGTACCTCAACCCCCTCCCCCAATTCCCTGGCCCAAGCCCAAAGGATGGTTCCTTAGCTGCGACCTCTTCACAAAAGTACCAGCTCTCAGTTGTCCAGAAGCCCATCTGTGCTCACAGCTGTTCTCTCTGAATCAGAAAGCCAAACACTAGATTCTGCTAGTCCTGGCCCAGGGCTCAGGAATATGTCTCATCCCTGGAGACTTTGCCTTCTTCCTCCTTGTTATTGGCTAGCATGGAGCAAAGAAGTTGCTGTGCATATATTCACTGAACTACAGGCCAGCTCTTTGGACATAGAACAGGGCCATTGACAGGAGCCACTCAGCAGGATGTGACAGCAGAGACCAGTGACCAAGGATCAGTGCATGAAGCTGTCTGCTGGTATTCTGACACATGACCTGACCAGCTCAGACCCGGGGCTACATCTGGCTGGTGACTATAGGAAGGGCACTGGGGTCCTAGACTTGGTTCACTGTAGAGAGAAAGATGAAGGAAGGAGGGAGGAAAGGAAGGAAGGAAGGAAGGAAGGAAGGAAGGAAGGAAGGAAGGAAGGAAGGAAGAAAGGGAGGAAGGACAGAGGGAAAGAGGGAAGAAGGAAGGGATGGAGGAATGAACCAAGGAAGGAAGGAAGAAAGGGCAGAGGGAAAGAGGGAAGAAGGAAGGAAGGACAGAGGGAAAGAGGGAAGAAGGAAGGAATGAATAAATGAACAAAAGAAGGAAGGAAGGAAAGAAAGACAGGGTGGATAGCTGAGCACAGTGATTACCCACAGCTTATCTTCAAGTAGCATTTCAGATGGTCTGAACCAGTTTTGTTGACCCCGAACTCCTGCTTGTCTGTGAGGCTAGAGAAAGGGGATGGTGTGGGTCTAACTCCTGATCTAGCAGCTGGTTCTACAACTATCCAAAGACAGGGATAAGCACTGGGCCTGTGATTTCATTGGTAGAGATAATTCCCTTGGAGTGGGGGGGACTTCCTCCCCATATTCAGATCAGCACCCACCTTCTTTGTAAGTTAGAATTTCAGAAAGTTGTCTAGAGCACAGATTGCCCCAGTGATGCAGCCAGCATATGTCAGAAATGATACTTGAACCCAGATCTCTCTCTATACAATGCCACGTTGCCTCTTACCCAGTGTTTCTGGACTAGCATCTCTCTCACCTGCTGCCTGGTGCTGCATCGAGGAGCCCGCAGCCCAGCTCCCATGGAGCCTGTTAGAACCCCAGACACAAAAAGGACATTTGGTTTGACAAAACACTCCTGTCTGCTGCGTCGCACAGACCCAGTGGGCGCACACATTTACGTTGCCTTAATGTTCCCCAACCCCAGCCGTCTGCAAACGCTGAGCTGTGGTTCGTTCTGTTTTGATGGCTTCGTGAATGGCATTTAACAGTGTTACACTTGAGACCCTAATGGACTGCCAGTTTGGGGCCCTCTTCTGATGCCATCATTAGCTCCCTCCTCATGCATTTGCTGGCACAATCTGCCAAGCAGACGAATGCCAGTTAGTTCCACCTCTCTTGGTAGATGCTATTCATTCCTGTTGCCCCCAATTTTTCCAGCATTCCCTGGAGAGGCCTAAGAATGGGTAGAAAGAAATCACATGCTCTCTCCTCCTCTCTCTCCCCCTCCCCCACCCCTTGCCACGTTTTCAATCAATTTAAAGGGAGGGCTAAGGACGTTGTGAGGATAAATGGTCTGACAGATGGAAGGTGCTTGGAGTTCTGAGCGAAGAGGTATTATTGTATACATTGTATGTAAATCTTCCTTTAAAAAAATAACCTTGGATAGATTTGAACCTGTTGGCTGTAGGTAAAACAGCATCTCCTGCCATTAGCAAGCTGTTCATTCCCAATACCATTCTGGCCTCTTTCTGGAGAACCATTTAAATCCTCTCTGTTTGAGACAAATCAAACTTAAATGCTGTTTGTTTGTTTTCTTAAAAGGAGTCACAAGTGTAGCAAGAAAGAACATGATGGTTTCTGGACTGCATGGGGGGGAGAATACCCTTGCCCAGACTAAAATACTCCCCCCTCCCCATGGAAACGGAGTCAGGGGCATGCCCTGAAGATGCTGACCCTTTCTGGAGCTGGATGGGGGGTATTTTCAAATACTTCAAATAGATTATTGGTTCATTACTTGCATCCTTGGGGCAGCACCAAAGACCATGGGGACCAATCCAGTTGACCCCAAAGATCACAGATCTAGAGCTGGCAGGACCCCCAGAGGACATCCAGCTCAGCCCCCTTATTTTACAGAGGAATAAACTGAATCCCAACCAAGTGACTTGCCCAAGGTCATATGATTAGTGAAAGAAGCTCGATTTGAACCCAGGACCTCTAACTCCACAGCCAGGACTCTTCATTCTACCATACTTGGTGACACATGCATGTGCTTTGAAGCCCAGCATGACTCTCATTTGTGTCTTGTTTGAAGGCTAACAAAGGGCTATCCATATATTATCTAGCAATCTCCACACAGGGGATTCCATCTCTTGCCTCCACACCTTTGCACAGGTGGACACCAGGTCTGGCTGCACACCCCTCCTAATCTCATCCTTTTGGAATAGCATTCTCTACCATTTGAAATTGCTTCATATGACTGCGACTCTGTGTGCGTGTGTGTGTGTGTGTGTGTGTGTGTGTGTGTGTGTGTGTGTGTGTATGTGTTTGGGGGTGGGGGGGGCGGGGAGGAGATGATGGGACTGTGATTATCTTGGTACAGGACCTCGGTTCTCAAACTTTTTGGTCTCAAGAATCTTCTACACTCTTAAAAATTATTGCAGATTAAAAAACAAATTTATTGGAAATCTCAAAGACTTTTTGTTTAAGTGGGTCATATCTATTGATGTATACCATATTAGATTGAAAGTCTTGATATTGTTAGGTACATGGTTTTGACCTAATGGACTCCTATCAGTCTCTGGACCACACTCTGAGAACTATTGGCATAGGGACTCACCAGTGAGTAACCTCCCTTCACCAGTGCAGATTGGCACCTTCTCTGTGACTTGGAGTCTTGGAAAGCATTTCCAGTCACAATGTCCACCTGTACAAAGGTGTGAAGGCAGAGGATGAAGCCCCCTATATGGGGATTGCTAGATAATGTATGGACAGCCCTTTGTCAGCCTCCAAACAAGACATAAATGAGTGTTGTTGGGTTTCAAAGCACCTGAGAGTACCCAGAAGGGCAAGTTGGGAGACTGAGTGATCTGCCCAAGGTCATAAAAATAGTATGTATAAGAGGTACAATTTGATATATTATTTTGTGTATAATATACATTTTTTTTTTTAGTTTTTAGGCAACTGGGGTTAAGTGACTTGCCCAGGGTCACACAGATAGTAAGTGTCAAGTGTTTGGTCTGAGGCCGGATTTGAACTCAGGTTCTCCTGACTTCAGGGCCAGTGCTCTATCCACCGTGCCACCTAGCTGCCCCTATAATATACATATTATATGCCCCTCCTAAATATAATCTTCTTGAGGTCAAGGGCTGCGCGTGTGGGGGGGGAGGGGTGGAGTTAAGCTTCTATGTTTTTCTATGCATTCCCAGTATCCAGCACATAGTAAGTTCTTAATAAAGTGTTTGCAGAATTAAGTTGAACAATCAATCTGACTCTGGAATACAGGACCAGCTTCCATCTTTTAAAGCCTAATTTCTGTCCCAGATTCTGAAGAGCACATTGATTTGCTCTCTGAAGAGCAAGCGGAATTTCTCCCAAGTCTGAGTTGCAAGATTGAGACACCCGACTGCTTCTGCACGGCTGAGTTTGCCTGGATGCTCTTAGCAATGAGCTCAGCTCTTGGTTTCCCAGGGATGGATTCCTTGGGCTCCTGACTCCTCCTCCATCCATCTCCCACTCACCACTGTGTTTGGGGCCATTTGCCAGAGCACCAGCAGCTCTAACAGAAGGTGGAGGATGGCAGGGAAAGGAAGGGAAATGCCAATCACCCACTGGAATACCAAGGTGGAATGGTCTCCCCGGATGATACCCATTTCCGGGTCCCTTTTGTCTACAGATAATTAGCAGCTGGCAAAGTCCAATGCACCTGTGGGTCAGAGAGGAGAAGCATCATGGCGCTAGGCTCAACAGAGCAGTGGATTTTGAGTCAGAGGTTGTTGTTGTGCTCATTCAGTCGTTTTAGTCATGTGTGACTCTTTGTGACCCCCTTTGGGGTTTTCTTGATAGAGATACTGGAGCGGTTTGCCATTTCCTTCTCCAGCTTATTTAACAGATGAGGAACTGAGGCAAACAGGATTAAGTGACTTGTCCAGGGTCATGTAGCTAGTAAGTATCTGAGGCTGGATTTGAACTCAGGTCTTCCTGACTCTAGACCTGACACTCTATCCACTGTACTATCTACCTACTCTTGAGAACCAGGGTTCAAATGCCAGCTTTGCTATGTGCTGCCTAGGAGCCTGAGTAGGACACCTGGTCTAGAACATGGTTTTCTCCTTGGTAAACAGAGGGACTATACTGGATTGTTCCTTCCTGTTTTTAGATCTAGTGACTGACTCTGTGATAAAATGACGGATTCATGTCTGCTCCCAAGCTAGAGCCCATAGCCAGCTGACTCACAAAAGAGTAGCAGAGTGTGGATGGCTCACTATAAAGCAACCCTTGCCCACAAGGGGCTTGTAATCCAATGGGGATACAACATGGACATTTATACCAGGGGTTCTTAACTTTGGGCCCATTAACTTTTTTGCCAACTAACTTTTTAAAAAATATGTTTGAATTTTTGTTATTCATATTTTTGATTTTTGATATTTTGATGAACTATTTACATATAATAAGTTTCCCTTGTAATCTTATGCATTTAAAGTCATTATTCTGAGAAGAGGTCCATAGGCTTCAGAAGTTTGCCAAAGTGGCACAAAAAAAGTCAAGAATTCTTGACATGTAGGTCAAGGTCAAAATATATATGTTACTCCAACAACCAGAAAATAATTCAATGCATATACCCAACTGATCTACCGAGTGTCACCTTCCTAGATTTAGGATTGAACAAATAGAATGTAAGCCTCTTGAGGGCAGGAACTATCCCACTTTTGTAACTCTATCTCTAGTGCCAGAAATATAGGACGTGCTTAAGAAATACTTAATTGATGATATACATTAAATCCAATTTCAGTAGAAAGAATGACTTTTGATCTCTCAAAAGGGGATACCAGTTATGGCTTGCCTACAGTTTCCTGAATAAATCAAGTGGACCACAGGAAGGGCTAGCTGGCTCACCCAGCAGTACTATCATGTCATAGAGGCTGTGAATGATGGATGCCAAATTCAATAATTCACTGCTGAGTGGCAAAGCACCTCAATGGAGCTGAAAAGTTATTTGGGGAGAAATAATTGGTTTGTGACTGATAATTCAGAGTTTATCTTACTCACCCATCAAAGCCAGAAGTGTGGAGCCTGCCAACATGATAAAATGTGTTTGCGTTTGTTCTTTTGCTCTCAAGGCTAAAATGCTCTTTTAATGTGCTAATAGCCTCTGATGAAGACAACAGCCATTCCTTATAGAAACAACCTGGTTAAAATAGAGAGCTCGAGTGTCAACAGAGATACAGAATCTAGGATTTTGGCAACAATTGATGTTACTTTGTCAAAGGAATTTCTTGACCCACATTTTATAGGTACAAAAATACATATGATATTATGAAGACAGAGGGGCAGCATGGTGCAACAGATAGGGGGTGGCCCCAGGGTCAGGGAGATCTGAGTTCAAGTCTCCAAGATGACAAGCTTCAGAGAATGAACTGATTTTCATTGGTGAAGGAAGTACATGGATGAAATCACAAGTCTGCTTAAAATTCCCAAACTATGAACACAGTATTATGTAGCACCCAGAGTCCCTCTCCCATGTCTAAGCCCCATAGTTTCTAAGTACTCTATGAGTACACTCTAAGTATAGCTCATGAGCCCCCACTGATGTGCTTTATTTTCACTAGGCAGCCAGAGGTTACACTTAGTACATTTAATGAAATAGCATTGTAATAAAAGTAATGGCAGAATTTCCTGGAGCTCATTTCCCATCTGGCTTCAGTGGGAAGTAGATACAGTGCATAGGTATTATAAGTGGGGTAGGTACATGTGATGAACATACGTGGCCCGGGAACCAACATGGAAGGATGCATATATAGGGAACCTGCGTGGCCAGGAGACATGTTTCAAGGGGCAGCTCCCATCTCTGATTCTGCAGAACTGCTGTTCTTCTGATGATGTGATTGTGTTGGGGTGTGTGTGTGTGTGTGTGTGTGTGTGTGTGTGTGTGTGTGTATGTATGTGGTAGGGCAGGGACATGCTCTGCCCATTGAGGGTATAGCATTCTACAGCTCTCTGCTGCCCACTGCTCTCCACCACAGCTAGAGAAGACTGAAAAGTCTGATGACTTTTGTCCCACTTACCCTCCCAAACAAATCACAGCCTGGTCGCTCTCTTGTCTCCCTTTGGTTTTAAGAATAATTCATGTTCTGTCTCCTTGGACCATAAGACCCTGGATCCAAAGCTGGGAAAGGGACCTTGGAGGCCAGCTAATCCAACCTCATAATTTCTACTCAACATTTATCAAGTGCTTTCTACTGCTGTAGCACTTAAAAGATTCAACTGTTGGTTCTGGCCAATGGGGGAATTTCACTGGGTTATTTGCCCTAACACCCCATTTTTGACTGGCCAAGGCCTACTACCAGGAATTCATTTGGCTAACTGCTCATCACTGCCTTAAGGATATCCTACAAAGATGGTTTAACTGTCCAAAAATGGGAAATTGCAATCATTGAAAGGACCAATTGGATGTTTCCTTCTTTCTTTTTTTAGTTTCTCTTCTCTGTCTCTGTCTCTCTCTTTCTCTCCTTCTTGAGAGCAGGAACTCTCCTGCCTTCTACCAGTCTTCCTTCCTTCCTTCCATATATGCTTCAGGAGTTCTTAAACTTTTTGTGTCTTTGAACCCTTTGACACTCTGGCGAAGCTATGGTTCAGTGTTTCCACAGAGTACTTGGAACCTAGGTGTAACTTTCTGGGCTCTCAATTACATTATGTTCATAGCTTTTAGTTGTCTAGTCCAGGTGTTCCTAACCATTTTTTGTGTGTGTCCTGTACCCCTTTGACAGTCTGGGAAACCTATGGACCCAATCTCAGGATAATGCCCTTAAATAAATAAAACAAAACAAAACACACAGGATCACAAAGGAAACCAACTCTATTGAAACGCAGGTATCAAAATATTGAAAAAGAACAGATTCATGTATTCCTGGTTAAGAAGATCTTCTCTAGGAATCCTATGGAAACTTAAGTCTGCAGGGGCTCAGCCATTGTATGGTAAAGCCCTTCAAAACCATGTATTGCTCGAATCCCAAAGAATCTGATTCCAGCTTTGAGAGGAAGCGTGGCGTGGTGAACAGAAAATTGGACCTGGAGCTGAGATCTAGCTACGTCACCCTGGATAGGTCACTGAATCTCAGTTTCCTCATTTGCAACATGAAGAGACCGGATTCCTAGCTCAAAATCTGTGGTGCTAAAAGTACATCTGCACAGACAGGCAAACTAGAGTCTTGCATGACTGGGGAGGAATTTTGTGGCTAAGGACCACGGTCAGTGAAGATGCTGATGAGATCTTACAACCTTCTGTGAGTGATGCCTTTGCAATGATAGCAGGGCAGCCCACTTCTCATTTGACTTTGAGCTCTGTTATTCATCTATTCTGCTGCCACCCTAATCAGTGCTTTGGAGGGTCAAAGGTCTCTTGGTACTGTTGAAAGAAGAAGCCTAAATGAAGAGTTAAGAAACAGAGACAATTGCCATAAAAATGTTAAAAGCCCAAGAACAAGAGTTCTCCTCTGTTTTGTCACATGCATACCCACCCACACAAGCGTGCAAACACAGATTTGTGAGCTTTGGGGAATATAACTTTCAGAAGCAAACATAGGCACTGACTAATTTGGGAGCCTTCAAGTACAGAAGGTTGATTTTTTTCTTTTAAATGGCAGAAGGGCCATGCTGAATGATTGGTTTGAAATATCAGCAATCGCAAGGGGAATGGCAATCACATGAAAGTCAAAGCTATGCAAATCATCTGAGGAGAAGAGAATTGGTCCGACTCTGTCTCTGTCTCTCTCTCTGTGTCTCTGTCTCTCTTTCTTTCTCTGCTCTCTCTCATTCTCTGCCTCTCTCTTTCTCTCTTTTTCTGTCTAGTGCCCTAAGTCCTTGAGAGTAAGGGGTTTTTTTTTATTGCTGTTGCTGTTTTGTGTTGTCTGGTCCATACTTCCCCTAATTGCCTCAATGACATCAGTCCCAGGTGGCAGAAAGGATGTTCTCTTCTTCCTAGCCAATGGGTTCCACTGATTTTCCACCTGCAATCCACCATTGCCTCATTTTCTACACGTTGGGTGAGGCCTTCTGAGTTCACCCACAGCCTGATGTGATTGCCCAAATGTTCCATCATACCCAGCAATGAAATAAAGACCAAATTTGCAACTATAAGCCACTCTCTCAGGCAGAATGTTACTTGATGGGGGAAAAAGTATCGTGTTATTAGCGTTTCACTAGGCAAGGGGGTAATGGGATTCTGCACATGTCCACAGAGCATTTAATAGCTCTGCTCCAGCTCTCCATGCTGCATTTGGGCTCGTGTCATGCTTTGGGAAGCTTTAAATGTCTTCCAGGCCCTTCAGAATTATTTGCCACAACATGGGGCCATGAAACAAACAACTCAACTCCAACTGCTACGACATACGTTGTCATTATGTTCTCCTCGGTGTAATTACTCCGAAACAGATCCCAGATCTCAGGGAGGGGCCTCGGTCTTTGGAGAAATGACAGGAGCCCCGATGGAGGCCACATTTTGGAGACAGGGGCGGGGGCTGCCGATGCATCCGTCCAACGTGATGACAGATGTCGTCCCCGGCTGGAGCCTGAGCGTTTGTGGGGGACACCAGATGGGATCTCCACAGCTGTCTTCCTTTTATGCAGGTAGGCAACTGCAGAGCAAGGGCCATTTCCTCTCCTTTTTAATCGTGGGCTTAAGTTCAGATGCTGTTCTTGTCTCTTGAAGCGAAGAGAGGAAGACCTCAATTTGGCATCAAGAGTGGACGTCTATGGGTCCTTCCATCTGTGGTCCTATGAACTCCCCTTTAACTGATCCAGAATGAATATAATAATCATAATATCATCAACTGAGAGCTGGAAGAAACCTCAGAAGCCATTCGCCCAATGTCCTCCTTTCACTGAGACCCAGGGAAGTGGTCACACAGGCAGTAAGGATCCGGGATGGGGGGAAGAGTGACCCCAGTTTTATGACTTGGGACGATGGGCTTTTTCTATCAGGCTATCGTGGTACAGAGGAAAGAGCATGTGTGTGGCATGGGTCAAGTTGTTTAACCTTTGGGGTCCTCAGTTTCCTTATCTGTAAAAAGTTGGCATTAGACTAGGTGGCCTCTAAAGTACCTTGTAGTTCTAGATCTATGGAAAAAAAACAGATTTTTTTAAATGAGATCTATGATTTCATTAATGTAGAGAACACCTGGTGATGAAATGCCCATTGCTCAGGAAGATCAGCAATTTCTTTGTAACTTTTACTCTTAGAAAATTGCCGGAGGGCACCTAGAATTTGTGTCTTGTCCATAGTCCCATTGCCAGCATGTGTCAGAGGAAGGCCCTCGTACCAGGTCTTCATGATTAGGAGGCCATCTCTTTCCCTGCTTACTATGCCATGGCAGCCTATGACTGAAATGTCATTCATTGCCCTGTATTTCCCATCTCTATGTCTTTGCACTGGCTGTTCCCCTTGCCTACACCGTTATCCCTACTAACCTTCATCTCTTGGAATCCCTGGCTTCTCTCAAGACTCAGTTCTACTCCTATCTTCTGCAGGAGGCCTTTCCCTGTTCTCGCAACTAATTGCTACAGCCAAGGTCACTTCTCATCCACTTTGTATGTCTCTTTTACTACACGTGTTGTCTCACATTAGTACATGAGCTCCTTGAGGTCAGGGTCTCTTTTTCACCTTTCTTTGTACCCCCAGCACCTAGCACCAACTTTTGGAAAGGCCTTAATAAATGTTTGTCAGTGGATTGATAAACACGAAATTTCTCTAAAAATCTTCTTAGAACAGTTTAAGTTTCTATGTTGTAGAAGCTCTTTGGGTAACAAGTTTCAAGTGTTTATTACTTCCTGCTGGGTAAAAAAAAATCCTTCCTTTGACTTGATCTGAGGGTCTATTTCATTGAATTCAATTTAATAAATATTTATTAACTATTCAATAAGTATCAGGCACTAAAGGACGGCCTGGATATACAAAGACAAAAACAAAACAATCTCTCCCCTCAGAGAGCTTAGATTCTACTATGGGGCATAAAACATCGCCTCTCTCAGCCTCAGTTTCCTCATCTGTGAAATGGGATTAATTACAGCCACTACTTGCCAGGGTTGTTTAGAATATCAAATGAGGCTTTGCACATCTTAAAATGCCATTTAAATGTTATTATTTGCTATTTCCATCGATAAGTAAATTCAAACTATGTGCAAAATAAATAGCGATTTGGGAAGGAGAGGGTATGTGAGCTCAGCCTCGAAGGGAGGCAGAAATGAGGAGGAAGAGTATTCCAGGCATGAGGAGGCAGTCTGTACAAAGGTGTGGAGGAGGCAAATGGCTTAAGTAGGACAGTTTGGCTGGTGTATAGAATGTAGTAGGGGGAGCCCCATGATTAATAATGTAGAGAACTCATCAGCCTGGAAAGGTAGGCTAGAGACCAAATGAGATCACAGAGGTGAAGGGCTTTGGAAACCTTAAAACACTACATAAATGCTGGTCGTTATTATTATTGTTGTTGTTGATTATCATTATTGTTGCTGTTATCATCCTCATCATTGCCATCATAATTGTTATCCTCATTGTTATAAACTTCATTATTACTATCATTATTATTATTATAATTTTCATCATCGACTTTATTATTGTTGTTGTCGTCATTATTATAATTTCATTATTATTATTGTCATTTTCACTATTATTATTATCATTACCAGGTTAAGAAAGCATTTAAATGCCAAGCAGAAGAATCTGTCTTTTATTCCTGAGGAAAGAGTCTTTCCTTTTTGTCTTTGTATGCTCGTTGCTCAGCACATAGTAGGCTCACTGGATAGGATGCAATAGGAGAATTCCAAACCTTCCTCTCTTGAGTCATGGTTCTCTTTCCAGACTGAAGAGTCCCGATTTTTTTAGTGTCACTTTCCAGGACTCCCATGCTATGGCCTTGACTATTTTTATGTCCCTCCTCTGGACCCTACATCCTGGCCCTTACACTGATGGCTGTCAAAGAGGTCACCAGGGCAACCCAAGGGGACGTCATCTAGACCACTGCTGGAGCCCTTTCACAGACTGGGTTGTCAGGTACAGCCCAGCTTTGCCGAAGTAAGGAGGGACATAGATTGGTTTGCCAATGGAATTTAG
Organism: Vombatus ursinus; assembly: GCF_900497805.2. NCBI lineage: Eukaryota > Metazoa > Chordata > Mammalia > Diprotodontia > Vombatidae > Vombatus > Vombatus ursinus. The sequence continues at coordinate 17,982,906 of NW_020954546.1, read as the reverse complement.
GTGAGAAGAATGATGGGTTAAAGGGAAAGAAAGATGTTTCCCCAGCTTCCACCCCCGTTGTCTCCTGCATGAGACTTAATTAAGTTTGGGAAATCTAAGCTTAATCCTCAGTGATGGCATATGGCTCCCAGAGCTCAGCTCAGCAACATTCCAAAAGGGTGTTTGCTTGTAGGATGAAAGACAAAGAGCAGACTGGCCCCCTCCTTGGGCACCTGCAAATAATTATGTGGTCTGTAAAATATAATAGGGGACAAATGGTCATGGATGAGCCACAGAGAGGGTCTGGCAAGAAGGAGAGGGCCCAGGCTGGAGGCCCAAAGGAGGAGGGGACCCATTATAACCAGAGTTGGCTTGGAGGACAGACAGAATCACACAACACCAGACACAGAAGGGGACCCCGGAGATCAACCAATCTGACTTCATCATTATCTAGGGAGGACTCAGACTTGGAGTGGGAAAGTGATTTGATCAATGGCACCCAGCTTACGAGTCAAGAGGTATTTATTAGACAGGAAGTATACCGCAGTTGAAAGCCCTTTGGATAGGAAGTCATAAGAACTGAGGTCAAGCCCCAGCTTTGCTTCCTCCCACCCTCAGTGCCTCAGTTTCCTTATCTGCAAGGGTTTGGGCTAGATCAAAGGTTCTTCAAATGGGATCCATGAGTTTGTGTGTTTTTTAAAAAAATATTTTGAAAACTATATTCCGATGTGATTGGTTTCCTCTGCAATGCTGTGAGTTTTATTTTGTGCATTCAAAAATATTATTTTGAGAAGGGTCCTATAGGTTTCACCAGACTGCGTGTCCAAGAGGTCCAGGACACAAAAAAGGTTAAGAATTTCCGGACTAGATGATCCCACTTCTCATCATCTGATCCTAAGTGCTTACGATGAGCCAGGCAATGTGGTAGAGTAGAAAGAGAGCCAGCCTTGGAATGAAGAAGATCTGAATTCAAACTCTGCCTTTGACACATCCTTGCTGTGTGATTCTAGGCAAGTCAGTTATACCTTCAGTGCTACAGGGATTGAATAATAGCACTGGCTTTGGAATCTGAGGAGGGGGTTTTGAGTTCCCAGCTCCGAGGCCGAGTGACCTTGAGTCAATTACTTAACCTCCCTAAGCCCTGATTTCCATATCTGTAAAATAAGAGGGCTGGATTAGATGGTTCCTGAGGATCTTTCTAGTTCTAGCATGGGCTAGTTCATGAAGCTGCAAAAGAAGTATCAATTTGCATTAGGAGAGGGACTTTTTTCTAGTGGAAGTTTACTGTATGACTAATGTCACAAGTAGAGCTGGAGGGAGGGAGAGGGGGAAAGTAGCAAAAAAAAAGGAGGAAAGATTGATTATTTGAAAAGAGAAAGGAAATAAGGAAGGAAAGGAGGAAGATTGGAGATTCAGCTAGACTTTCTATATTTAAATTAAGCTTTGCCCTTTTCTCTGAAGAAGCTTGCTGGCAAGAATCCCCTGGGACCAAGTGGCATTTGGAGACACTGTTTCCCAAGGAAAACCAGAAAAAAGAGCCCCCAAGGAATCACAGGAAAATACCAAAACCATGGATTATAAGGTCTTTGCCAAATCCAAGACAGATGAAAACCTAGGAGAGTTGTGTAAAATGGTGTTTGTTGAATCTTCAACCATGTACTTGGGAGTAAGTGTAATCTGCAGGCCCTCCAAGTATGGTAGGTGTGGACCTACTTACACATGAGCCATACATATTCCTCGTATATGTATATGTATATGTATATGTATATGTATATGTATCTCTCTTCTCATATGCTCTGTGTGTATCCTCATTCTTCTGACTGATAAAGTGTATTATTTAAGGGAGAGCTTGTGCCAGGTTTACATGGGGTAACGTTTCAAGGTTATTTTTTAATGCCATCTCAATAAATGCCTTTGCTTTGAGCTTATTATATCTATTGGCTGACTATTAAAGGTAAGTGCCTTGATGGGGGCTTATGAACAATAGTTTTAGGGTTGTGGACTCATATGATACCTTAAAGCCAAGGTACTTATGCGCCCTCCTTGGAGACTTAAACTACAATGCTGAGTTGGGGGGTAGGTTAGCCACAGAGGGGGTGCTATAGCTGTATATGCACATGTTCTCCTCCCCAAATACAATGTGAGCTCCTTGAGGACAAGGGCTATTTCAGTTTTGTCTCTGTATTTCCAGCACCTGGCTGCACGACGCCTGGCACTTAAGAAATGCTTGTTGATTAATTCATTGATACGGCATGGCTTCTAGGCCCTCTCCTAGACTCAGACGAGCCTCTCATTAATCCCTTTCTATCCCCCTCAATCAGAATGAACCACCCTCCTGTCTGCTCCTGTGAGGTCCAGAGCAGTGGAAAATGAATAGAATGGTCATCAGAGGACTCTATCCAGACTTAACCACTCCATGCCTTGGCTGTAGTCTATAACACTTAATTATTTGCTTTGTTTCCTTAATCCCCAATTTAAAATAGCTCCATTCCTTTTGTGTCCCACATCTGAAGCTGAAATACAAGATTTCTGGATTGCATTAAGAGAGCCAAACAATGTCTCCCTCTGCCTTCCCCAACTCTCTTAAAAGTAAGTCATAGTTTTTCATCTCTGGTTGGCCTCTTCAGTCTAAGCTGTCAAAATATTTTCTGTGCGACGCTCTAGGGTATGTTTCTGACTGCCAATTATCCTAGATGCCTTTTTGAGGAGCTCCGTGCTCACATTTCCACATGCTCATTCCTTTTTTTTGCGTCCTAGGGAAATGTTCCATTCTATTTGTCCATATTAGAAGTGTGTTCACATAGCTTGGCTTGCCCAGGGATGCCCATCATGTATGTGTTTAAGTGGCGGGGCTCCTGTGTGTGTGGAGAGAGCCCACCACCATGGCTCCTCTGGAAGGAGCTTGCTGGCAAGAATCCCCTGGGATTGAGCAGCATTTACAGACACGGCTTCCCAAGGAGAACCAGAAAAAGGGCTCCCAAGGAATCACAGGATAAGACCAAAACCATGGATCATGAGATCACAGATTCAGACCTAGGAGAAACCTCAAAGGCCATCTGGTTCCCATGTTTTTTCAGATTTACATGTTTACAGAGAAAGCAAAGGCCTAGGAGGTTGAGGGATTCGCTCAAAGTCACACAGGTAGTGAGAAGCAAGGTACTGTAGTGGATAGAGAGTTGGCTGGTAACAGGAAGTCCTGGGTTCAAATCCCAACATTGGCTGTGTGACCCTAGAGAAGTCATTTTACATTTTGGTGCTCTGAATAGTTCTCCAAGATTTGAAGTTGAGAGAATGTGCTCTCCTCTATTGGTAGGGGAAGTTTCCTCACCTAAGAGGTTAATGAAAACCTAAGAGGTCCTATCCCTATCTCACACGGGTAGTAAGAGCTGGGATCAAACTCACTTCCTTTAACTCCATATGCAACATTTTCCCATCTTCCCTTGGTGCCTTTCATGGCTGTCATTACTATAGCATGTGTGATAATTCAATTCAATTCAATTCAGCCTACACTTATAATCTAACTGGAAACAGTTCAGTATGATAAAAAGAACACCATCCCTAGAGTGAAAGGACCTGAGTTCAAATCCTGCTTTGGATACTAAAGGTTAAAGTTGTGTCATTCTCCTGGGGGCACAGTTTTCTCCTCTGTAAAGTAAGGGGGTCAGGCTAGATGGGCTCTGAGATCTCTTCTAACTCTAGGTATATGGGCTGTGTTTGTCAGGTTCTGTGCTGCAATGGAGACGTCTTTATTCATTCCAAATTTTTCCTTCTTCCATTCGCACTCACTGACTGGTGCCATACCAGCTCTGTTACTCATACAAGGTCAGGTATAAGTCAGTCCTCTCACCTCTTTGTGCTGTTGGCATAACCCGTCTCAGGGACATCATTATACGTTCCAAAGTCCTCCTCTGATGTCTCAATATGGCATGGGCTCATTTCTGGGTTTGGTCCTTTAATACTTGTGTGATCTTGAGGCTGGGTACCTCAGTTTCCTTATCCGTGAAATGAGGTGGCTAGTGTCTAAGTTAGCTTCTAGCACTAGGCCTGTGTTCCTATGTTCCTGTAGTACTGTGATCTGGATTTTGGGGTTATGTCAATGGAGTATAAGCTCTGGCATGCCCTACCAAAGAGAGAAAAAGGCTTTTAGTATGGGCTGAGTGACTCCGAGCATGTTAGACTAGCCACGTTCAGAAATGCTCATTCCCAGAAGCTGAGCTACTAGGACATGGCTTGTTGTTGAGAGCCACTGATAAACTTCATCTACTGACGTAGGAAAAGTTGGATAGGCTTTATCAGGAGAGGACGTGCCCTTCCTGGTGGCCTTACAGATGGTGGAAGTAAGTAAAGGCCTCACACAAAGCCATTTTCTGAAAATGTTGACCTTTCCATGAATGATATTGTTCCAACCGCATGGAAGCAATACCATCCACATCTGATAAACAATCAGGAAGTTTTGTTACATGGTGGAAAGCCTCTTGGCTTTACGGTCAAAGGAGCTGAGTCCAAAACTTAGCTCAGACACTTCTTACGACGTTAGATTGAGCACATCATTTAATTTCTTTTGGTCTCAGTTTCCTCATCTGTAAAATGAAGATATGCACCAGATGGCCTCTCAGTGGCTCCCTTCTTGCTCTGTTCCTAGGATCAACTGGCAGGTGATGGCCTAAGGCCATCCCCAGCAACTCATTCCTGAACCTTAGGAATCAAGAGTTTTAGCCTCTCCTAAAATTAAGTGACAGTTGGCTAACTCACTTAATTCCACTGAACTTCATTGTTTATATCTGTATAATGGAGACAAGGTATAAGCATTCCCTACCTCATGAAGCCATTGTGAAGAAAAGTGCTTTGTGACCAGCAGAGTGCCAATCAATTACTAAATTGTCATGAAACTCTTCTTACCCGCCAAGAAATAGGGATAGAAAGAAAATACTGTCTGCCCTCAAAGAGATTACGTTCTATTCTAACGTGATTATTATAGAATCGCAGAATCTCAGAACAGAAGGGGATCTTAGATGCCACTTAGGTTAACCCCTCCTTAAAGGATGGAAATCCATAACAATGGAGCAGACAAATGGGATGCCAGACTCTCACCTGGACATCAGTCCTGGTCCCACTACTTGTTTGACCTTGGCCAAATTATATCACCACTCTAAATTTCTATGTGGTCACCTTAGAGAACTAGGTTTGGGGTCAAGAAGCCCTAAATTCAGATCCTGTCTCCACCACTTACTAGCTGTATGACCCTGGGTAAACCACGCCACCTCTGCCTGCCTCAGTTTTCCCAGCTGTGAAGTGGGTATAATAATAGCACCTGCCTCCCAGGATTGTTGTGAGGATCAAATGAACTAATATTTGTAAAGCACTTTGCAAATCTTAAAGCACTATATAAATATTAGTTATTATTATTATTGTTATATATGTTACACACAATAACATGTATTATTATTAAACTCTGTTATTATATGTCATATATAGAGGCAGCTAGGTGGCGCCATAGTACACAGAGCGCTGGGCCTGAAGTCACGAAGACTCATCTTCCTGAGTTCAAATCCAGCCTCAGACACTTACTAGCTGTGTGACCCTGGACAAGTCACTTAACCTTGTTTGCCTCAGTTTCCTCATCTGTAAAATGAGCTGGAGAAGGAAATGACAACCCCCCCCAAAAAACCCACATGAAGTCACAAAGAGTCAGACACAACTGAAATGACTGACAACAAAAAATGTTATATATAACATTGTTATTATTACTATTGTTGCTAAACTCTGTGTCATTACTATGCCCTCCAGACTCCTCGGCACTGCTGTCTGACCTGCTAACGGACACTTGGGACTTTGGGGCCTTTTCATCTGCCCTGCAGCACAATCTTCCTAGGTGGGTTTTCTCCAATTAGAGTGTGAGTTCCTTGAGATCAGGGATCATTTCCCTTTTCTATTTGTATCCCCAGTGCTTAGCATAGTACCTGGCATGCCATTAGTGCTAAAGTAATGTTTTTTCATTTGTTCATTCATTCATTCATTCATTCACTCACTCACTCACTCACATTAGGTGCCACAGTGCTGAACAAATGTTTGAAGAATTAGTCCTTTGAGAAGGGAGCTTTATCCTGCGTCTCTCCTGTGTCCCTGAGATCAATGGCCATGAGTATAGGACTGTTCGGTTCCCCCTCAGACTAAGCCAAGAGAACAATGCTGGGGAGCAGAGGAGGCGTGGGAGATCTTGTTGGGTGAAAAGGGCATTGAACTAGCCTCTGCCTCATTTTTCAGGAGAGGAGGCTGTGGTGCAGGAAGGTCTTTGCCATCTTTGGAAGGCAGCTGCAATGAGCTGGAAAGGGGAGAAGAGAAAGGGAAGAAGTCCAGACACTCAGGCAAAAGGTTTCTTCATGGGGCAGCTAGGTAGCGCAATGGGTAGAGCACCGGCCCTGGAGTCAGGAGGACCTGAGTTCAAATCCAGCCTCAGACACATAACACTTACTAGCTGTGTGACCCTGGGCAAGTCACTTAACCCCATTGCCTAGCCAAAAAAAAAAAAAGGTTTCTTCACATGAGAAGTCAATTCAAACGTGGGAATGCTGGCCCTCAGATCTCGGCTCCAGGATCTGTTTGCAATTAACTGGAGTTTTTCGTTTTTGTTTTTAAAAACAACGAATTAAACTCTAGCTCCCTTCCTCCCATGTCTGGGCTACTTTCTAGCTCCCCTCTTGGGTCCCAGGTGCACACAACCCTCCAAAAGGTGGGTAATCTACCCTCAGCTCCACCTGAATCAGTATAGTCCCAGGAACTGAGAATTGGCGAATAAACCTGATCTTGAACCCATAAAGGAAAGAAGAAAAAAAAGTTGCCCCAGACTTGCTGATTCTAGGAAAAAGAACTGAAGAAATGCATAGTTAGAGGGGAGAGGTCACTAGCAACTCTGCTGAGGAAATTTTGCGCTTTGCTGCAGTTTGGCTGGACTTTGGGGCATTTCTTTTCTTATCCATCACCCCCACTCCATTTTTCAAAGACCGTCTGAGGGAGAAGAACTGAACTCAGTAATCTTTCAGAGGCAGGGGAGAACAAGCAACCTGCTCATGAAAGGCCAGAGACGGAAGGGAGGCTTCTAGTAAGAAACAAAAACAAAAACAAAAAAACACCCCCCAAATTAAAAAAGAAAGGGGAAAGACACCAAGGAGAGTGGGGGACAGCAATGAATTCTTCTCCATCCCTTTTGCTGTCTCACCCAGAAGATCTCTACGGGCCTCAGGTACATGTAAGGGGTCTGACATGATGCCTTGGCTGCTGGGAGGGTGTGTTGCTGGGGCTGACCAAGTGTGGGAGCTGGGGATGTCGAGGGCAATCTCTTCTCTGTTTGTGTGTGCGTGTGAGACAGAAAAAGACAGGATGACAAAGTAGCTCCAGTAAACCAAGCCAAATTTCTGACTTCCTGGCCAATTATTGAACAGAAAAGAGCCCCAACTAGTTGGGTGCTAAAGTTAGATGTCTGTGCCTGAGCATATGTATATCTCTCTCTGTGTGTATACATATATATGTATATCTCATATGCATATATGTATATAAATAGTATATATGTATGTGTGTATATATCTAGATATACACACATACATATATGTACATAGGCATGTGTGCGTGTATTTATATATACACATATATGTATATATGTATACACACATATCTTAAAATAACATTTTAAGGTCAATTTGTTATATGAGCAGGCACACTAAATTCACAATCATGTATAACCTCTTTTCATTCAAGCGCTGAAAATGGACTGTAATGCAAAGTCCTCCATACAGCTGCCAAAAATAATCTTCCTAGAGCATTGAAATTTGCCTGTTCCACAGACTTCGATGGCTCTCTATGACTCTATGATCGAATACCTCTGCAGCTTGGCATTTAGAGCCCCTCACGAGCTGGCTCCAGCATCCCTTTTCGGGCTTACTATTATAATCCACAAATTGCGTGTTCTAGCCAAACTGGCCTCTTTCTTGTGCCCCAGACTTGACATTCCATTTCTTATCTCTCTGTACACTTTGCCCTCCATAGCACAATGCTCATCCTCCTAAACTTTACTTGTAAGAATTCCAACCTTACTTCAAGGCTCAGTTCACGTGCCATCTCTAATGGGAAACCTTTGCTGATTCCCTTAGCTACAAGTACTTTCTCCTTCCCCTTCTAATTACCAGGTATATATTTTACCTGTGCTTATGCTGCATTTTCCCAGCAGACTCCTCATTCCCTGGAGGAAGAAACTGGTTTGTTTTTTTTGTTGTTTGCTTATTTGAGCATTCCCAGGACTCAGCATAGTACCCTACACAAAGCAGTTCCTTAACAAATGCCTGTTGGATTAGATTGAAAAGAAAGTGAAGAAAAAGTGGCCTTTGGTTAGAAACCAGAAGGAATGCTTACAAGGCAAGGGTGGAAAGAGGCCTGGGGCTGGATTCAAATCCTGCCACTATTGTTAGGTATACTTGTGGGAAAGTGTGCCCCAGGTTTGGGGCGGGGGGGGGGGGGGGGGGGGGGCGGAGAGGATGTTTTGTGGCTACAATTCTTACAGCAATACTTTATTAAATGTCATTGCTTTGAGCTAATTGAATCTTTTGTTGTTACTGGGTCATTTTCAGTCGTGTTTGACTCTTTGTGACCCCGTTTAAGGTTTTTTTGGACAGAGATACTGGAGTGGTTTGCCATTTCCTTCTCCAGCTCATTTTACAGATGAGGAAACTGAGCCAAACAGGGTGAAGTGACCTGCCTGGGGTCACACAGCTATTAAGTAATGATCCCTATTCTGTTGCGTGCTAGTCACTTAAGGCCACATCTGAAATGTGTCCATTTCTGAGTATTATATAGAAGATGTGTGCGTGTACTGCCAGGTCCAGAAACAGGAGGTGATTGACAGTTTGAACTACCCTGCTCGTCAGAGCTCTACACACAACAGAAATAACACTGACAAATTAGGCATCATTCAGAGGATGAAGACCAGGTTGGCAAAGCCTGCAGAAACAATGGCAGACTGGGGACATTTGAGATGTCTAATCTGCAGAAGAGGAGAGTAAGGGGTGAGAAGATCCGGTACCATTTTCTTATGGATCCTATGTATAAGTAATTGATTTTGCCCTGTAAATGCTTAAGTTATAGTTCTTTATCTCTGAACTTAGCTCAGAGTTCAGCTGGCCTATAATGGGTTAAGTCTAAAAATACAGCTTTCTTGCCTCAAGGAATTTGACTGACCTTGGAGAATGTGTCTGAACAGAAAGGGAGTTTGGGTTTAATATCTTTGCTTCACCGAGCTATCTTTCAGGGATGTCTGGTTTGCTGTCCAAAAGTCTGGGCTGCTATCTCACACCTGGACTCAAACAAAGAGCATTTCTTGGTCTCGTGAGAGAAGAAAGGGGCGGTGGGGGGGCGGTCATTGCTAGCCCCCATTACCAAACTTCCAACCAATTATGTTTTCCCCTGCAGCTCAGCTCTGTAACCATCTGTGTTGCCCTTAATTCCATGATGTCATCTACCCTTCTCTGTTCTTTGTTCTGAACTCCCCAAATCCCTATATAAGGGGAACTCTCCTCTTGATCAGGGTCTTTGGCATTAATGGAGGCAAGTCAAGGACCCACTAATTGACAGGTAGCATGCCTCTGCTAATAAATGTTATCTTGCTTGGGGAGCTGCCTCAGTATACCCTTTTGTTAAAATTCAGTCATGACAAGGGAGATATATTTTTTTTCACCTTCCATGGGCAAAATGAAAACCAATTAAAAAAATTAATCATGACAAAGGAACTGTATTTTTCGTCCATTTCCATGGGCCAAATGACAACCAAGGATTAAAAGTTACAGATAGTTGTTTAAAAACTGCCTAATCCTGCATCTGTTCAGTAAGGTGTCATGAGTAAGCTCCCTACCAATTCAGGTATTCAAATAAAGTTAGCTACATAGAATTATGGCTAGGGATTTTCTACAGGGGCATTGGGTAGAGAATTTCACTAAATAAACTCTTCTGTCTCTTACAACTCCAATATTCTCTGCTTCCTCTTGGATAAGTAGCAGAATTGTTTCCTTTCGTGCCAACAGGCAGCAATGCATCATTTTCTCCATTTCCAGCAATTTGAGAATATTTTTCAGGGAGAGAAAATTTCTCCTCAGCCAAAAAGAAAATGGTGGCATCTTAGCAAAAGAGGAAGTGGCTAGGCAGCTGAAGTCAGGGAGTTGGAAAATAAAGAAACCTGTAATTGTGAAAAGTACAGGGAATGGAAGGCAGCCAACTTGTCTCCTCCTGCCCCATCAGTCCAAGAGAGGCCCAACCCTCAGCCTAAAGAGAGGCAAGCAGGGAGGTTCTCTGATGCCGAGTGGATGGATGGCGATGATGGAGCATTGGGGTGATAAGGAGATGGAGCACAGGATAAAGGGAAGGAAGCCAGCCAACAGCTTGAAGGTCAGACATGATAAGGTCTTGATTTCACAATCAAATGACAAATTAAACATGATGAATGATTGTTCAATAACTCAAGGCACTGGTGATTAGGATCTATCTGCAAACTAACTGCTGAATCGCAGCTTTTGCTTTTCTCCTCTTGTAGTTTCCTGTCTAATAAATCCCTTCCTATTCTGCCAAGAGCTGCCCAAGCTGGGGCTCTGAGATGCTGGACAACTGACTGGTTCTCGCAACAATCTGGCAAGAAATAAGAGGCAGCCTCTTTCTTTAGGTGCCGAGCTTGGAACCGCTCTGAAAGGAACCTTGAACTCTGGGCATCTTCCAGATGCAAAACTGAAATGAGCCCAACTGCATGAGCAACCTCAAAAAACTTGGCTATCTATAAGAGTGGGCTTTGTTGCTTCTTTTTCTTTCTTTGTTTCTTTCTCTTGTTCTTTCTTTCTCTATCTCCCTCTTCCTTCCTTTCTTTTTTTCCCCTTCTTTCCTCCCTCCCTCCTTCCCTCTCTCCCTTCCTTTTTTTTCCCTTCCTTTTTTAGGCTGAACTATTCAAAGGATTAGACATTTTTCTTTTCCTTAAGACTTTCTTTTTTTCCTGTTTTTGGAAGACTTTTATTTTGGAACTTATTTCGAAATACCAGCTTTATTTCTAATTTAAATTTAATTTCATCCTTTTAGTGTTCTCCTAGGCATTTTATCGAGGAATCATAGAGCTCAGGGCTAGATTTAGATTCATTTTGAATCCTGGCCCCATCATGTATTAGCTATGGAATTTAAGCAAGTCACTTAAACCTTTAACCCTTTAGCTTCCATTTTCCAATCTGTAAAATGAAAGTGTTGGACCAGATGACCTTCTAAGGTCCATTCTAGTTCTAAATCTGAATTGAATTAAGTTATCTATGTGGTTCTTAGAGATTTATTCCCATCCCCTCATTTTGGAAATGAGAAAGCAAATCTACAGACCTTAAGTCATTTGTCTGAGGTCACCCAGGAAGCAAATGGCAGAACCAGGATTCTGTCCCAGATCTGTCTCTTCAGCCTGGGTTCTTTCTGCTGAACTACATGACCTTTCTTTGATGTGATTTCAAGATGTGTGTGTGTGTGTGTGTATGTGTGTGTGTGCGTGTGTGTGTTTAGACTAGATTCCTTTGAAATGATGCTGCAATGACCTGGAACCAAACAGCAGACACACAATTATTACAAACATTTCCAAACAGTCAATCCACCAGCAAAGGAATGGCCAACTGCCCTCTGACATTCTTGCTTGACTCTTGAGAAAGTCAGGAATGACTAGCAGAAAGCATGGCATTGACCTCGTCAAGGCCTTTGAAAAATGCCAGCCTGATGCCAGAGCCACAGGCTTGTTAGTTCTCACGCTGTGGCATTCTCTCCTTTGATTTCTTTCATGTTACTGCTAATTTTTTTTTTATTTTGCTGTCAGACAAAAGGTCATTTCCCCTCTCATCTCCCAATAAACAAGCTGCCTCAGGCTGAAAAACCTCATTGACGGAGAGTGAACTCCAGCACAAGCTGACTACTCAGAAAGGTATGCTGGGAATTTTTAAATTCACCAAGTCTTTATTAAATGCCTACTCGGAGTAAGTGCTCCATTCTAGGCACTAGAAGATAAAACGAAGGATCAAGTATAGTCCCTGCCCTCATGGGTCTTATGGTCTTGTGGCAAAGACAAGATATGGACTCAGACACTTATCTGTGTGATGACTGGAAAGTGGCTTAACTTATCAGAGCCTCAGTATCCCCATCTGGAAAATGGAAATAATAATCATTGTACTACCTACTTTGTGAGGTTGTTGCCATCAGTTGACATAAAACTACTTGCAAATTTTAAAAAGCTATATAAATGTCAACCATTATTATTACTTTTGGGTTAAAAGTAATTCTCTTCTATTCTTGCATATCTTCTTTATGGAATGATTATATTTCTAATATCTCAGATTTATTTAACACTTTAAGGTTTATTTAATCTTTATATATATGACTTCATCTGATCTATACAATAACCTTTTTTTGGGAATAGTATTTTATTTTTTCCAATTACATGTAAAGATAGTTTTCAATATTCACTTTTATAAGATTTTGAGTTACAAAATTTTCTCTTTCCCTCCCCTCCCCCATCCCCAAGACAGTAAGCAATATGATATAGGTTATACATGTACAATCATATAAAACATATTTTCATATTAGTCATGTTGTAAAAGAAGAATCAGAACAAAAGGGAAAAACAACAAGAAATAAAAAACAAAAAAAAAAGTGAAAAGAGTATGCTTTGATCTACATCCATAGTTCTTCTCAGGGTGTGGATAGCATTTTCCATCACGTGTCTTTTGGAATCATTTTAGATCATTGTGCTGTTGAGAATTGATCATTGCAAAATGTTGTTGTTACTATGTACAATCTTCTCCTGGCTCTGCTCACTTCACTCAGCATCATTTCATGTAAATCTTTCCAGGTTTTTCTGAAATCTGCCTGCTCATCATTTCTTTTAGCACAATAGTATTCCTTTAAATTTATATATCGCACCTTGTTCAGCTTTAACTTTGCTAAAGTTGTTGATTATTTCAAGTAGTTTCTACAGGATTCTCTAAGTATACTAACATAACATCTGCAAAGAGTCATTGCCTCTTCTAATTCTTTCCATTTCTTTTTCTCCTCTTACTGCTTAAGCTAACATTTCCCATACAGTATTGAATAACAGTGGTGATAATGGGCATCCTTATTTCACCCTGGATCTTATTGGGAAGGCTTCTAGCTTATCCTCATTACAGATAATGCTTGCTGATGGCTTATTATTTTAAAGAAAGCTCCATTTATTCTTAGGTTCTCTAGTGTTTTTAATAGGAATGAGTATTGTATTTTGTAAAAAACTTTTTCAGCATCTATTGAGACAATCAAATTATATGCCAAATAAATTGCAAATAGTAATACATTCTGTTGGTTTTGTTATTGATATGGTCGATTATGCTAATAGTTTTCTGAACATTGAATGAGCCCTGTATTCCTGGTATAAATCCCACCTGGTCATAGTGTATTATCTTGATGATAAATTGGTATAATCTCATTGCTAATAGTTTATTTGAAATTTTTGCATCAATATTCATTATGGAAAGTGGTCTATAATTTTTTTCTTTGTTTTGACTCTTCCTGATTTAGGTATCAGCACCATATTTGTGTCATAAAAGGAATTAGGTAGGACTCCTTCGCCTCTTTTTCCAAATAGTTTATACAGTATCAGAATTAATTGTTCTTTAAATGTTTGGTAGAATTCACTTGTAAATCCATCTGGCCCTAGAGATTTTTTCTTAGGGAGTTCATCGATGGCTTGTTCAATTTCTTTTTCTAAAATGGGGTTATTTAAGTATTTTATTTCCTCTTCTGTTAATCTGGACAATTTGTATTTCTATAAAGATTCATCCATTTCATTTAGATTATCAAATTTATTGGCATAGAGTTCAGCAAAATAACTCCTAATTATTACTTTAATTTCCTCTTCATTGGTGGTGAATTCACCCTAAGAACTGCTTTGGCTGCATCCCATAAGTTTTGGTATGTTGTCTCATTATTGTTCTCTTTGACGAAATCATTGATTGTTTCTATGATTTGTTGTTTTACCCACTCATTCTTTAGGATTGGATTATTTAATTTCCGATTAATTTTTAATCTATCTTTCCATGGCCCTTTATTACAAGTAATTTTTTTTGCATCATGATCTGAAAAGAATGGATTTAGTATTTCCTCCTTTCTGCATTTGAATGTGAGGTTTTTATGCTCTAATATATGATCATTTTTTGTGTAGGTGCCATGTACTGCTGAGAAAAAGGTATATTCCTTTCTATCTCCATTCAATTTTCTCCAGTGGTCTATCATAATTAACTTTTCTAAAATTCTATTCATCTCCTTAACTTCTTTCTTGTCTATTTTGCGGTTAGATTTGTCTGGTTCTGAAAGGGGGAGGTCGAAGTCCCCTACTAGTACAGTTTTGCTCTCTATTATTTCCTGTAACTCACTTAACTTCTCCTCTAAGAAATTAGATGTTATACCACTTGTTGCATATGTTTAGTATCGATATTACTTCATTACTTCATTATCTATGGTTCCTTTTAGCAAGATGTAGTTTCCTTCCTTGTCTCTTTTAATTAGATCTATTTTTGCTTTTGCTTTGTCTGAGATCAGGATTGCTAACCCTGCTTTTTTTTTTTTTAAACTTCAGCTAAAGTATAATATATTCAGCTCCAGCCTTTTGCCTTTACTTTGTGTGTCTCACTGCTTCAGCTGTGTTTCTTGTAAATAACACATTGTAGGATTCTATTTTTTAATTCACTCTGCTATCCAATTCCATTTTATGGGAGAATTTATCCCATTCACATTCACAGTTATTATTGCTAATTGTGAATTTCCCTCTATCCTATTTTCTCCCTGGTTTATATTTTCTCTCTCCTTTCACTGTGGCCCTCCTCACCAGTGTTTTGCTTCTGACCACAGCCTCCCTCAATCTGCCTTCTCTTCTATTACCTCCCACTTTTCTTTTTTCCCTTCCCCTCCTACTTCCCTATAGGCTAAGATAGATTTCTTTACCCAACTAAGTGTGTATGTTATTCCCTCTTTGAGCCAAATCTGACAAGAGTAAGGTTCAAACAATATTCACCCCTTCCTTTCTTTTCCTCTACTGTAACAGATCTTTTGTGCCTCTTCATGTGATATAATTTACCACATTTTGCCTCCCCCTTTCCTCTTCTCCCAGTACAATCCTTTTTTTCACCCCTTAATAATTTTTTTAATCATTACATCAAAGTCAATTTATACCCCCACCCTCTGTCTAAATATACTCCTTCTAAACATCCTAATAGAGATAAGGTTATTAAGAGTTACAAGTATCATCTTCCCATGTAGGGATCTAAACAGTTTAACCTTATTGAATACCATGGTTTTTTTTTCTTTCCTGTTTACCTTTTTATGCTTCTCTTAAGTCTTGTATTTGAAGATCAAATTTTCTGTTCAGCTCTGGTTTTTTTTTTTCATCAGGGAAGTTTGAAAGTCCCCTATTTCACTAAATGTCCATCTTTTATCCTGGAAGACTATGTTCACTTTTGCTGGGTAGTTGATTCTTGGTTGTAATCCAAGCTCCTTTGCCTTCTGGAATATGATATTCTAAGTCCTCTGATCCTTTAATGTAGAAGCTGCTAAGTCCTATGTAATCCTGATTGGCTCCTTGGTATCTGAATTGTTTCTTTCTGGCTGCTTACAGTATTTTCTCCTTGACCTGATAGTTTTGGAATTTGGCTGCAATATTCCTTGGAATTTTCATTTTGGGATCTCTTTCAGGAGGTGATTGGTAGATTCCTTCAATGACTATTTTACCCTCTACTTCTAGGATATCAGGGCAGTTTTCCTTGATAACTTCTTGAAAGATGTTGTCCAGGGTCTTCTTTTTGATCATGGTCTTCAGGTAGTCCAATAATTCTTAAATTATTTCTCCTAGATCTATTTTCCAGATCAGTTGTTCTTCCAATGAAGTATTTTATATTTTCTTCTATTTTTAATTCTTTTGATTTTGTTTGACTGGTTCTTGATGTCTCATAGCCATTAGCTTCCACTTGTCCAATTCTAATTTTTAAGGAATTATTTTCTTCAGTTAGCTTTTGTACCTCCATTTCTATTTGGCCAATTCTACTTTTAAAGGAGTTGTTTTCTTCAGTTTTTTTTGCTTCCTTTTCCAAGCTGTTGACTTTTTTTTTCATAATTCTCTTGCATTACTCTCATTTCCTTTCCCAATTTTTCTCTTTTACTTGGTTTTTTTAAATCATTTTTGAGCTCTTCTAAGAGGACTTTTTGGACTTGAGACCAATTCATATTCCCCTTGAGGCTTTGCATGTAGGCATTTTGACACTATTGCCTTCTGAGTTTGTGTTTTGATCCGTCCTATTGCTATAGTAGCTTTCCATGGTCAAGGTTCTTTTCTGGGTTTTGCTCATTTTTAAGAGTTGAGCTCTGCTCCTGGTATGCAGGGGGCACTATCCCAAGCTTCCTGCCCCGGGGGCCAGGGACCTGGTCAATGGCCCTCTGTGCTGGTGCCTCTGGGGCTGACGACTTGCCCACTAAGCTAGGGTGGTGCAGCCTAGTTGCACTCATTGTGCTGGGGTTCTGGGGCTGACAGTTTGCCTGCTGTGCTGAGGCTGGAGGCCTCCCAGCTGGCTTACTGCACTACTGGCCTGCTGAGCCAGGACCACAGGGCCTCAAGGTGGTGATCTATGCTGTGGCTAAGAGCCTCCTGCTGGCTTGCCTGGACACTGCCTGGACTGGGTTGCATTCCCCTTTTACCCAACTGAAACAGACCTTTCCTGAAGTCCTTCTAAGTTAACTTGGGCTGGAAATTTGTTTCATTCTGTCTTTTTGTGGATTCTCACACCCCAGAATTCTTTCAGACGTTTGATTTAACATTGTTTCTGAGGGAAACTGGGGAGAGCTCGGGCAACTTCCTGGCTTCTTTCTGTCATCTACAATACCTTTATGATGGTTATTATCATGATTCTCCTGATGGGAGAATTAAGGCTTGCCTATTATCAGGCAGCTAAAAAGTGTCTGTTTCCATGTTTTATCTCTAGCATTAAACATATACATAAGGGAACAGAAGGGGTAGCTAGATGGTGCAGTGGCTAGAGTGCTGGCCCTGGAGTCAGTAGCACCTGAGTTCAAATCCAGCCTCATACACTTGCTGTGTGACCCTGGTCAAGTCAATTAATCCCATCTGCCTCAGTTTCCTCATCTATCATATGAGCTGAAGAAGGAAATGGCAAACCACTCCAGTATATTTGCCAAGAAAACCCAAATGGAGTCCATAGAGTCCATGACTGAAGCAACTCACTAACAATAAAAGAGAACAGAAAAGGAAGATGGGCTTTCTAGGCATAAGGAA
Organism: Vombatus ursinus; assembly: GCF_900497805.2. Taxonomy (NCBI): domain Eukaryota; kingdom Metazoa; phylum Chordata; class Mammalia; order Diprotodontia; family Vombatidae; genus Vombatus; species Vombatus ursinus. The sequence continues at coordinate 17,965,574 of NW_020954546.1, read as the reverse complement.
TGGTTTGATCAAAGGTCCTAGGGTCATACAAACAAAGAACATTTTAGGTGGAATTCAAACCCAGGTCTTTCTGACTCAAAGTCCAAATCTCTACCTTCTATGACATACTGCTGCTATTGTGGTACTTATGGCCAATCATAGGAAGATTGTCTATTATACAGACTACTATATACAGCTGTATGGACAGACCACAGGGTTGGCCCATCAGGATACACATCTTGGACAGACACTGCAAGTAGACCAAGAGCTGGCCTAGAATTGAAGAGGAGGAGGAGAGTGGTCTTGTTTGCCTTAGGGAAACCAGGCAGTTCTTTCAAATGATCCCCAAACTTCTCCCAAAACCAAAAGTCCATCTTTTTAGCAACAACATTCTTCCAAGGATTCTGTGTGGTTATGAATTTGGAAAGAATGAAAGTTGAGGCTCTGGCAATCCATCAACAAGTATTTTTAAACACTCCTTTTGATCAATCAATAAGTATTTATCAATTGGCACCAGGTATTGTGCTAGGTTCTGGGAATACTAATACAAAGAAGAGAAATCATCCCAACTCTCAAGAAATTAGTGCCTAGTTAAACGTATGACAGATGGTGGTGGCAGTAGTGGTGCTAGAGGGGGTTTAGCCAATCCCCTATAGCATACTATGCCTGCTGCCAGAGTACATGGAAGAGTCTTGGAGCCGGTGTTCGGAAAAATATGATGATATAATATAAAGGTCTTGCTTCTTAAATTGGACTGATTTTGGTCCTCTTCCTACATGATGAAGAGAAGCGTTGTTAATTGGCAACTGAGATAGAACTGGGGTACATCCAAAAGGCATTGACCAGCTAAAGAGGGTTGCTTACTTTAGATCTTCTTTCCTGAATCAGCCTCCTCCAATCTGGAGTCCATGCTGGATTTTACAACCAGACATGAGGATCAAAGGTCAAACAATCTGTGTGCCCCAGCAGAGATCAAAGGCAGTCCACAAGGAGCAACAGTGATTCATCCGTTGGCTGTGCCACCTGTGTCCGTAGCAAGCAAAATCAGTTTGAGCCCACTCTCCCCAGGGACCAAGGTAGAATAGGGAGAGTGCACCCTCAGGCGTTGGGGGAAAAGTTCATAACTTCTTTACTTGCTGTCTTCTTAGCCAATACATCTTTGTACAAGATGTTTAGTGCTAGTTGTGTACAGGAAAGTGGGGCCCTGGTCACTAGGGATCCCCACGGGGTGAATACGCTGGATTGGAGCTCGAGATGATAGCACTAGAGAAGACGCTCCTCCTCTGGGGTTCCTCTCCCTCAGGGGTACCCACTCCGGGAGAGTGATTCCTGACATTTACGCGCCACTTTAACTTTTGTGCCTATTATTTAATTGCACAACAACCTCTCCCCATCGCCCAAGGTAGGTGCTATTCTCACCTCCATTTTACAAATGAGTAAACTGAGGTCAAGAAAGGCTAAGTGACTTGTCCACAGTCAGCTAGCAAAATATCTGAGACAGGATTTGTATTCAGGTCTTCCCGATTCCAGATCAACTAAACCACCCGGTTGCCTCATGGCAGATGCTTAAAAACTGCTTATTGACTGATCAACTTATTGGCTGATTGATTGAAATACGAGATACATAGTTATTAATGCTCCTGGGCAGCAGCTGGTCTTTTATGAAGTGACAGCTTCTTTAAAAGATCTCACTTCCCTGAACAGGCGAGTTTTCTTTTTCTTTTTCCTTTTTTTTTTTTTTTTTTTACCTGCAGCTTCACTGCCTGGGACAACAGCTGCTTTTTGATTGGAAACAACAGACGGGCCTGGCTCTGATGGGCTGCCCTGGGTCTCGGCACTCTGAATATCTGCTGAAGGGGACTAACGAGGGAGGGGTCTGCCAGCTTGTCCAAGTGGAAGGGAGGGGGTACTGGAGCCAAAGCTTCCCTTCCTCCTTGAGGCTGCCCACACTGGCAGTGAGGGAAACAGATTTTCCCATTTCTTAGCCAGAGAACATGTGTTCCTCTTGGAGGCTGGGCCCAGGCTCACGCAGAAACTCTTCACCTTGCTTAGTTTGCATCTTGCAAGCATGTACAAAGCCCAAATGCTCCAACTGGGGAGAACGAAGGAGGCACAGAGGGATTTTATTTTCCAGGGCCATCCATCACTCTGCTGCCTGCCCCCTCCCCAAAGGTCCCTCCCATTCAAGGAGAAAACATTGGAGGGAACAGCCTTCCTTCCTTCTGTGACTAAGGCAAAAGAGCAGCATTCCAGACTCATCCATCACTGGAGGTCCTCATTCTATCAAGGAATTACTTAGAATCCGCAGCTTATTAATTTGATGGGAAGGACCTTTCTACACAGTTTGCCAAAAAGCTTAGATTGAATCAGCACCCCCGTGGGTCGCTTACCACATCTAGCTGATTTCCCCTGGACCCCAGAAGGACAAGGAGCTGGGGTCTATCTCTCTAATTAGATGCACCCAGTGCCCTCACATGCAGCATAGTGACCTGGCCTTGGGGCCCAAAGGGCTATTTCCCTAAGCTACACTCTTTGAGAAAGGACTCTGCTCCTTCCCATCACCTGATAAAGGTGGAGGGAAATTGGGACAACTCAAGAAACCTCTCTTGGTCTCCCATTTATACTCAAGCAGGTCTTACCTCAATCTTCAGTACTGTCTTTGGTTAGACTACAGGAATGTGAATCTGAGCTGTCTATTTCTTAGGTGATATTAATATGGAATTCATGCCATATGATCTTTGCCAGGTAAGGCGCCTAGATGTCTCAGTAGATAGAGTGTTGACCTCGGAATCAGGAACACCTAATTTTAAATCTGGCTTCAGACATTCACTAGTTATGTGAGTTCTCTCTTAGCCTCAGTTTCCTTATCTGTTAAATGGTGACAAGAATAACACTTTTCTTATAGGGCTGTTGGGAGGATCAAATAAAATAATATACGTAAAGCATTTTGCAGACCTCAAAGCACTGTGTAAATGCTAATGGTCATGATCTCAGGTGAAGCTTAGTATCTTTTTTATACGTTAAAGAATGTTTTTGATCTGGAGTGGTCTCACCAATTGTTCTAAGGAGCCACAACTCGGTAACCTAACTGTCTCAGCAGACAGGCTACATCAGGTTGAAGGTAACCAACAGTCTTCAAACCCATCTGTGAGTTAAAGGGATGCGTACCCCGAGCATGTGAAGATTTTCCCTGGCAGAATGGAGGGATAAGAACAGTTTGTTCCAATAGCCATGAAGGTGATGGAAGTAGGCACTGTGGAGCACTTAGAGCTTGGTCAGACATTGAAGACACCATGGTCCTCCACTGCACCCTGGGCCATCGCCAGTCATCCTGACTTTTGTCCTGCCACTGGACTTTGATGACTCAGGAAGAGAGAGTGAGGCTGGGGACCTCGCACAACTCTGTCTCACTTTACTCCAATTCATGTGCAAGTCATCACCCCCAGGATATCATTGGTCCTCTTTTGGTCTGGACCTAAGATTTAATCAGCATAGAGAATTCCTGGGGGTGGAAAGTTCCTCTGATTTATGTAAATCCATCAATCAATAAGCTTTTATTATGAGCCTACTACTGGATGTGCCAGGCAATTTTTTTTTCTGCAATTTAAAAGTCTGAGAGAAAGCTATTGCATGCTAATAGAATGTAAGCCCCTTGAAGGCAGAGACGTTATCACTGTAATAGCAGTCATTCCCAGCACCTAATGCAGCACCTGGCATGTGCCTTTGTATGTTTGGTTTTTGGACAGGACCTGTGATTTCACGAGTGTAGTAAGACCCAAGAGGAGATTCCCTCTACCAATGGAAGTGGGTGCCTGCTCTGAAGTATATGGTTTTATAGCGTTTCCTGGGACACTGAGAGGCTAAATGACTTGTCTAGAGTGATAATCCACTATGTGTCAGAGGAAGAGCTTGAACCTGGGTCTCCCTGGCTCTAAGGCTGGCACTCTATTTATTAGACTTTGCTACTTCTTATTGGACACCTAGTAGGCACTTAATAAATGCTTGTTGATTGATTAGTCAGTTGTTTAGCTGCTTGGTTAGTTGCTTGGTTGCTTGGTTAGAGAGTTACTCAGAGCATTGAGAGGTTAAATAACTCGCCCAGGGTCACACAGCTAGTATGTGTCAGGGACAGGACTTGAACACAGGTCTTCCTGATGCTAAGGCTCATTCTCTATCCACTAATACCACACTACCTCTCAAGTTAAGTAATATCATTTGACAACAGCCACCCAAGAAGCAGAATTGGAAAAGGTTTACTGGAAAGAAAAAAAGTCTTTCTTTGCATGAATTACAACGGTTGGCTAAGTAGAGCAGGTAAGTATGGATTTCATATAACTGGCCGAGTGTCTTCTGGCCAGGTTGGTGAGATCGATAGATCTGTCCATCATTCTATTCCACTTTCCCTCCACCTATCTATTGTTCCTTGGACAAGCCCCACTAACTTCACTCCCACCTCATGCCTCTGTTCATGCTGAAGCCTTCTCCTGCTCCTGTCAATCCTAATGCTACATTCTCTTCTGGGTCCAACTCAAGGTTTTCTCTTTTATGGTAAAATGTGAGTCATCTCAGCTTTTCCACAGTGACACAGTGACCTTGGGCAAGTCACCTTAACCTCTCTAGGTTTCAGTCTCTTCCCTGATAAAATAAGGAGGTTGGACTAGTTGACCTCTAAGGTATTTTTCCAAACTCTGAAACTATTACATCGGAGAATATAAAGGAGAGATTAACCAGGATGTCATATGAAGACTACCTGAAGGTATTAGGGAATGTTTGATTTGAAGAGGACAAGATTTTGTGGGGACGTGAGAATTGTTTTAAAGTATTTACTTTTTTCTGCTTGGTCAAAGAGGGTAAAAATAATGGGTAGAAATTGCTGAGAGATAAATTTGGGGTTGATATAAGGGAAAACGTGTTAGCTATTTTTGTTGTTCAGTCATTTTTTAAGTTGTGCCTGACTCTTCGTGATCCCATTTGGGGTTTTCTTGGCAAAGATACTGGAGTGGTTTGTCGTTTCCTTCTCCAGCTCACTTTACAGATGAGGAAACTGAGGCAAATAGGGTGAAATGACTTGCCTAGAGTCACACAGCTAGTAAGTGTCTGGGGCCAGATTTGAACTCAGGTCTTCCTGACTCCAGGCCCAGTGCCCTATTCATTGAACCACTCTACTATCTACTAATGCTATTAAAAAGTAGAATGGACCTGCTTGGGAGGCAGTGGGTTTGTCCTCCTGGAAAGTCTTTGCTCAACGGCCAGTTGTTGGGTATATTGGAGAGGGGATTCCTGGTGACCAGAAAGCCTCTGTGGTCCCTCCCAGCCCCTGATGAGAGCCTGTGATTCAAAATCTGCCCATTTTATCTAGCCCTCCCCTCCTGATGGTGTTCCTACTCTGATTTTCTTATGCACTTCTCTGACACTTCATTATACAACAGCTGGCACTTGGTTATACAAACACAGCCTGAATCAGGAAGCTTCAATCAACATCATTTGCCCATAATGTCATTAAGACATTACCACCAAACTACCAGAAGCCAGCCCCAACTCCACTGTAATGTTATTATGCTAATCACCTAAGCTCCTAATCCATTTCCTACGCCTCATTCCTCCATGGCTCATCATAGTGTTGATCAATTAAAAATCATGTATTAAGAATGTGCAATGTGCCAGGCATTGTGCTGGAGGCCAAAATGGCATTTAGTTCATTTCCTTTACCAGTGTCCATGACCAAGAGCTACACACACCTAAGACCATTAATATCCTGTAGCTGAATCAGCCTCTTAGGGGCCAACGCGGAACAAATAACACGTAAGACACCAACATTCTTACTCTGTCTTCAGTCCTTAAATGCTCCTGGTAAGATTTCATCTAGTACCCTATGTAAGGGGAAACCATGAATAAATCCAAGATATTCCTGTATACTGGACTGTACTGGTTTCCGATTGCTTCATGGACAGATACACACAGGTCACTAAGTATTTACTGAACACTCAGTAGACTAGGCTTTTGGAATATACAAGCAAATGTGATCACCCCCCTCATGCCTCCAATCTCTCTCCCGATGGGGCCAACTGCAATTCAGAAAACTCGAGTGACTGATCCAGAGTGTAACCTCATGCAAATGCACATAGGTACCTTCTCTCATGTAGAGTTCTAAATTTAAGTAATTTTTTTTAACAAATAAGCATTTATTCTCTTATCTTCCTGCCTCCCTCCTCCCCATTGCCACAGGGGGAACAATGGAATCCTTGTTACAGACATGGATAGTCAAGCAAAATAAATTCTCATGCTGGCCATGTCAAAAAAAATGTGTCTCCTTCTGCATATCTAGTCCATCACCTTTCTGTCAGGAGGTGGGTAGCACATGTTATTATGGGTCCTCTAGAATTATGATTAATTGTTACATTGATGAGAGTTTAAATCTTTCGAAATGATTCATTTTTTCAGTGTTGTTGTTACAGTTAAAACTGTTTTCCTGGTTCTGCTCGCTTCCCTCTGCATCATACAAGTCTTCCCAGATTTCTCTGAAACTATCCTCTTCCATCATTTCTTATGGCACTCGAGTATTCCATCATATTGAAATACTACAATTAGTTCAGCCATTCCTTCATTTGTGGGTACCCCCTCAATTTCCAGTTCTTTGACATCACAAAAAGAATCCAATAAAATGTGTTTGTTAATATCTTTCCTCTTTCTCTGACCTCCTTAGGCTATAGAGATTCTTCCTCTTAATCAGATACAGAAAAGAAACTTTCTCATAGGGGGTCCACAGAAAGTTCTTTTTCATACACCAATAGGTTGGGAGCATGGTGCATTGAGCAGAACATGGAACCTAAGGATAGAGGACTTGAGTTCAAATATTGCCTCAGAAGCTTAATGCCTGTGCAATCTCAGTCAAGTCACTTTATCATCGTGGGTCTCAGTTTCCTCCTCTGTAAAATGAGAAGACTGGACTAGATGTCCTCTGAGGTCCCTTGAAACTTGATTTACGAGTATGGAACCCTTGCTTGTGCTCTATTGGTGGAATCTTGCTCCCATCTTACTCCCACCATAATCAATAAGTCCTGCAGCCTATACCCAAGATCATGGATCCCTGGCATCTTGGATTGTGTTCTGTTGTAGAAATAAAGTCACAAATGGTGGCTAGGTACTGTTGAAATACTACCAATGTGTTAGGAGCACAGGATAGTAGAATTAGAGCTAGAAGAGGGCTTAGAGCTCATCTCTTCCAGGCTTCAAACCATCTTTCCAGTTTTCTTATATATGACTCCCCTTCATGCACCCTATGGCTTAGCCAAACAGGCCTTGCTGCTCTGCACATGACAGTCCATCTCCCATCTCCACACCTTTGCCCAGGCCATCCCCGCTGTCTGGACTTTATTCTCTTTCTTCTCTCCTTTCCTGGTTTTCTTCAAAACTCTGTTCAAATGCTGCCTTCTACCTGAGACATTTTTTGCTTCACTAAGCTACTAGAGCATCCCCCCACCAGTGCCTTTATTTTGAACATATTTTGTAGATTCACAAAGTGCAGCATGGCATATTGTCTTAAGAGCTGGCTTCAGAGCCAAAAAGATCTGGGTTTGAATCCTGCATCTGACACATACCGGTTGTGAGACCCTGGGCAAATCACTTACCCTTGAATTGCTCTAGGCAACTCTTCACGTTGTCCCCCCCCAAAAAATAAAAAAAAATTAAAAAAGTGCTGACTTTTGGCAGTAAAGGTAGTTTCTTCATCTGGAAGTTTCCTATAACAATGAAGTCACAGGTCCAGTCCCTATCCGCTATACTTGTATTTACTACATATTTACATATGTATTTACAATACATATATTTATATACATTTACATATGTATTTACAATACATATATTTATATACATTTA
>NW_020954546.1:17932431-17957710 GCF_900497805.2 Vombatus ursinus | reverse complement strand
TATACATTTACATATGTATTTACAATACATATATTTATATACATTTATATATATTTACATATATTCCCTTAGGAGAATGCAAGCTCCATAAGTACAGGGACTACTCCACCATTGTCTTTGTATGCCCAGTGGCAACCCTAGCGCCTGGCACTTAGTAGGTGCTTGATAATAAATGCTTGCTGACTGACTGGTTGACCTACTCCAACCCCTTCATTGTGTAGGGGCCCCAGAAAGGTTATGCTAAAGATGCAGCCTGCCATAGAGGGAAGTGTTGGACATAGAACCATGAAGACTTGGGTTTGAATCCTGCCTGTGACATTTATGAGCTGAGCAACCTTGGGCAGAGTCATTTAATCTCTCTGAGCCTCTGTTTCCTCATCTGCAAAATGAATGTAACAACAGCACCTAATTCTAAGGTTGTGGTGAGGGTCAAAGGAGATAGATACCTCATTTAAAGTATTGCAAACCTTACAGTGCTCTGTGAGTGTTAGCTGTTATTATTAATATTAGTAGTACTATTAATGATAATAATAACAATAAAATGATTTGCCCAGTCATCCAGTGGCAAAGTCAAACATATATTCTGGGCTAAATAGGCATTTGTTGGAAGAACTGCCAAGCTCCCAAATGGCCAAGTATGATATCGTTTCTATTAAAAAATACGTCCTGAGTTCCAAGCTACCAATTTATAGATGAGCTCTGGGTGGCTGGGATTCAAGGGCCACTCTCTCCTTCTCCCCACCCACCCCCCCTACTCCCTCTACCAAATAGTTAGGTGGCACAGTGGATGTGGAGTCAGGAAGCCCTGAGTTCAAATACTGCCTTAGACCCTCATTAGCTGTGTGGCCCTAGGCAAGTCACTTGGCCTCAGTTTGCCTCTGTTTCCTCATCTGCAAAATGTGGCTCATGTTACGAAAGTACGTACCTCCCAGGATTGTTGTGAGGGTCCAAGGAGATAATATTTTTAAATTGCTCTGCAAACCTTAAGGCACCATATAAATGCTAACTATTGTAGCTATTATTATCTTTCCTAGAAGTGTATGATTTGGTATAGTGGACAGAGAGCACTTGAATTGGAGTCATGGGCACTGAGTTCAAATTTTGACTGGGACCTTGAGCATGGACCTCAGTGTCATCTGCTATGAAATGAGAGAGTTGGATCAGATGGCCTCAGAGCTACGGTCTTTCATTCAAAGAAAGGTCAAAAGGGAGTGCATTGATTCTGGGCTTGGGGCATGGGTGGAGCTGGGGAACCTCCCTTCCCCTTTGGACCGATTATAGTGATGGCAGCCATCATGGGGTAGCACAAGCCTACAGGACAAGCCTAGGCTTGCCAACTACCAGCTCCAGAGAAGAAATTCCCTAAGAGGAAGGAGTCTGGTGTCATGAAATGTTGAGGCTTGGGGGAGTGGGAAAGAAGGGATTGGGAATTGATTTATTATGTGTGACAAGGAGTGGACAGAGGCATCCGTCCTAAGTTTAAGGAAACTGGAAAGGGCACATAGAGTCAGGAAATAAAATATAAAGAAGAGAGTGTTTCATAGAGGGGGAAAAGCCATGACTTGGGAAACAAGAGGACATGAGTTCAGTGAACTCACACGGGAGTTCCTCATGCCAATGAAATCAGAGATTCCCCCCCCCTTTTTGTCCCTCTCCATTATATAGTGCTTCATGTAGATTGTTTTATTATTATCCCCTCTCCTCATTTTTAAGGATAAGGAAACTGAGGTTAAGTGACTTGCTCAGGGTCACACAACTAATAATTGTCAGAGAACCAAGGTTTCCCCTAATTCCAACTTCAGCATGCTGTCTACTATAAAAGGCTGCTTTAAAAAAAAATAGCATAAATGCAAATATAATTCCCTTAGGATGACAAAGCTGAACAGTTTTCTAGCTTCTCTGGAGTTAATAATAGTAATAATTGCTAGCATTTATACAACTTTGGATGGTTTGCAAAATAATTTACATATGTTATCCCATCTGATTCTTACAACTCTATGAGGTGAAGCTAGACCCATTGTTATCCCCTTTATACAGAGGAGGGAACTGAGGCACAGAGAGGTTAAGTAACTTGCCCAAGGTCACACAGGATTCAAACTCAGGTCTTCCTGACTCCAAGTCCAGAGCTCTATCCATGCACCATCTAGTTAGATGTTCATGGTGTGACTCCATTTATTGTTTCTGGACTGAATTCTCCAAATATCGAACACGCCCTGTTCCATATGTTTGATATTAAAAAAAAAAGAAAATGTATTTCATACCCAAATAAAAGTCATTTTTGGCATTTCCACATTTTTTTTATTACCCACAGTTCTGCTCAGTGTATTTATTACTCCATACGGTTTGGTCCCAGGAAGAGCCCAGGCTGGGATAGAGCAGACACGGGAGGTGAGGGAGAGAAAAGAATTTAGGATGGGACCAAAGTTACAAAACCTGGATTGTTGGCAGGATGGTGGTGTCTTCGATGCAAATGGGGAATTTTGGAGGAGGAAACTTTTGAGAAAAATGAGTTTAATTTGATTTGAGTTTCAGATTTTGCTGGGACTTCCAAGCCCAGAAGATGCTGGGCAATTAGGACTATATATGTACATTTGGGAATCATCATGGTAAAGATGGCATAACAGAACCAAATGCCTCACGTGCTGCTGTTCCTTAGGCCTGGCTTCCAACAGCAAAACTAGGAGGATCACTTGTTGCTCAGTTGTTTCAGACTCTACATGACCCCTTTTTGACTTTTCTTGCTAAAGATACTGGAGTGGTTTGCCATTTCCTTCTCTGGTTCATTTTACAGATGAGGAAACTGAGGCAAACAGGATTAAGTGACCTGCCCTGAGTCACATAGTAAGTGTCTGAGGCTGAATTTGAACTGAAGTCCTCCCGATTCCAGGGGTAACCCTCTATCCATTATGCCATCTAGCTGCCTTGGCAATAACCTGATATTTCAGTCATGGGTTTTTTTGTGATCCCATTTGTGGTTTTCTTGGCAAAGATACGGGAATGATTTGCCTTTTCCTTCTCCAGCTCATTTTACAGAGGAGGAAACTGAGGTAGACAGGGTTAACTGACTTGTCTAGGGTCACATAGCTAGTAAGTATCTGAAGCCAGATTTGAACTCAGGTCCTCCTGACTCCAGACCCGGTGTTCTATTCACTGCATCAAACTGCCCTTTAAAAACTAAGGACAGAGGGGCAGCTAGGTGGCACAGTGGATAGAGCACCAGCCCTGAAGTCAGAAAGACCTAAGTTCAAATCCAGACCCAAAAAACCAAACACTTGACACTTAATAGCTGTGTGACCCTGGGCAAGTCACTTAACCCCAATTGCCTAAAAACAAACAAACAAAAAAAAAAAACTAAGGACAGAATATGAATATAAATATAAATATAAATATAAAGAGTCCATTTGGTCCGCACTGGGTAATTTCCCAAACCATCCAGGGCTGAGAATAGGATCATAGGGTCACTGATTTAGAGCTGGAAGGGAGCATTAGAGATCAATTAGGTAATCATTCAATCAACAAGTACTTATCAATTACCTACTACATGCCAAGCACTGTTCGAGGCACTAAGGATACAAGTATGAAGAATGAACAATACCTACTCATGAGTTTTCATTCTAATGGGAAAGATAACAAGTAAACATTCAAAAATATACAGCATAAATAAAAAGTGACAGCATACATATATAAATACAGCAGTTAAATACAAGGGACTCTATTAGAAGGGAGGGAACTAGAATTTGGAGTAAGGGGATCAGGAAACTCTTTAATGCAGAAGAAGGTACACTTTAAAGTAAGATGGAAACTAGAGGAGGAGGAGGTAAGAAGGAGAGAATACATTCCAGGGACAGGGATGGCCAATGCAAAGCCCAATTGCCTCACTTTAAGGGTAGAGAACTGAGAAGCAGCTAGGTTGCACAGTGGATAGAGCACTGGCTCTGGAGTCAGGAGGACCTGAGTTCAAATCCAGCCTCAGACACATAACACTCATTAGCTGTGTGACCCTGGGCAAGTCACTTAACCCCACTTGCCTCACCAAAAAAAAAAGAAGAAGAAGAAGAAGAAGAAGCCAATGCCAATGTTTGATTTCCTAGCGATTGGGAAATTCTTTCTGAAGGTGGTGGTGAGATCTTACTCTTCTCTTCTCTCAACTTGAATTAGGAGAAAGCTATGGACGTGAGTTTATGTATGAGTTAAGAACTGCCAAAAGGAGTAGCCCTCACCCAGGATGGAGCTAATAATGAGCAGCTCATGAACTCATCGGATTATCAATTTGGAGCTTAAAGGCTTCTAATCCTACTCCAATTTACAAACGAAAAAAAAAATGCTAAGAGATTGTCAGCCTAGAGTAACTTCAATAATTGATCACTTAAGCCCCTACCTCCTCCCTTCTGGATTCCCTATCACTATTGAGAGCACCAGTCACCCAGGCTTGCATTCAAGGTGCCACCTACCCCTGGCTCTCATTCACTTTGACCATCCAATCTGGTGTCTTTCCAGTTCTGCTTTTACAGAATCTTCTATGAGTAACTCACACAATCTCCAAACTAAGGCTCTTCTCAACTCTCATCTGGCCTATTGATTGGTCTCCCTGCCTCAAATCTCCCCTCACTCCAATCCATCCTTTATAATCAGCTGCTGAAGTGACCATGTCACCCTCCTCTTCCTCAATAAACTGCAGGGGCTCCCTATTACCTAGAAGGCTAAACATAAGGCCTTCTGGCGTGTAAAGCACTTTATAACCTGGCCCCTTCCTACCTTTCCAGTCTCCTAACTCTCTGATACTCACTCTACCATCCAGCTACATTGGCCTATTTGACTGTTCTTTACACATAACACACCATCTCCGGCTGCCCCCAAGCCTGGAATGCCTGGCCTCCTTCAAGCCTCAGCTCAAGGCCCACCTCCTGCAGGAGGCCTTTCCTGTGCCCTTCTCTCAGGATTTTTATTTTTTGTCTCTGTAGCCTCAGCCTTGACATTGTAGATGATTAATAAATGCTGGCTGGTTGTCATGGGTATTCCCTATTCCATGTGATAAAATTCCCCCAAATGGATCTAGGCCTCTTAACCCTTGGGAGTCTCAAACACAAGCCTTGTACTTAGGTCTGTTTGGAACATCTACATCAAATGAGATATTTGCAAAGCACTCAGCAGTGCCTGGCATATAGTAGGTGCTTAATAAATGCTTGTTCCCTCCTCACCATACTACCCCCAGGTTAATTTGAATCCCTTTTCTCTTATTCCATCCCTCATCAGCATGGAAACTTCCTAGGCCGTCTCAGTATTCCCTACCCTACCCCTTCAGCCCCCTTTTCCAACCCTTTGTCCAATGAGAACCCTGTGAATCTTGGTTTTTACTTTATGATCTTTCTGAACCATAAGCTCATTTCCCATAGCCATCTTTTCTCTCACTTGGATTCAAGGCTTGTGATTGCTGCTGCTGCAAGCTTTGCAGAGTGCCAGGCTCAGGAGGCTGGCCAGGGGTCCTGGAGGCAGCTGGAGGACCATTTGTCAGCCATGTCATCACAGGGAGAGCTAGCGGATATCCGTCTCATTCTGCCTGCTCAGCAGCCAGATGCCAGGAACTCAAGCAAATGCTGGAAATGAGAACTAGGCTGGCCCGATGGGTGGGAAGTACAGGCATGATGGAAACTGCATGATGTATTAGAATCAGGCAAAGTTGGATTCAAATCATGCCTGAGATATTTACTAACTGCATGAACACTGAATTTTCCTGAGCCTCAGTTTCTCTATCTGTAAGTTAAAGGAATTGGACTGGATAGTCTCTAAGATCCTTTCTAGTTCTAAGTCTATCTTCCAATGATACACCCCATTCTGGGAAAACAGGAGTCCCACCTGCACTGTGGCAAAGAGCCAATAACTCTCCAGTATCTCCTTCCCTTGGGTTTTCATAGTTATGGTTCAGTCCTTTCAGTCATGTCTGACTCTTCATGACCCCATTTGGGGTTTTCTTGGCAAAGAAACTGGAATGGGTTGCCATTTCCTTCTCCAGCTCATTTGACAGATGAAGAAATTGAGGCAAACAGGGTGAAGTGATTTGCCCAGGGTCACACAGCTAGTAAGTGTCTGAAGCCAGATTTGAACTCAGGAAGATGTCTTCTAACTCTATGCACTATGGTGCTCCCTAGCTGTCTTTCATGGTTGAGTTTCCACTTTGTTTCATAGACAATAGATAGATGCATGGTGGGCATCTTCATTGGCTATCCCCTATGCCTTGAATACCCATCCTCCCTCCTCATCTCTACCTCCCGGTTTCCTTCAAGTCCTAGCTACAACGTCATCTTCCTCATTGTCCTTAATTCCAAAGCCTTCCCTTTGCTGATCATCTCCAATTTATGTTTGTACATGGTTGTTTATACATTGTCCCCTCCTTTAGACTATGAGCTTCCTGAGAGCAGGCATTGTTCCTTTTGTTTTTGTCTTTACCTGTATTGCCAGAATTTAGCATAGTGCCTGGAAAATATTAGGTGCTCAATAAGTGCTTATTGACTGACTGACTGGTAAATTACCCATGATGACTTGTTCATAAGAAATGGAATGAGGAATTTCATTCAAGAGAAATATATTCTGGTGGAAGAGAACTGGTAATGAGGTGAGATCCAAGCCCTCCAACAGGGTACTACCGCTAAATCACCCAGAGGAGACAGTGTTGCACAGTGGAAAGGGCCTTGGATTGGAGTGAGAGGACCTGAGTCCATATCCTGCCTCACTTGTGTGTTCATGAGCAAATCCCTTAACCCTTCTGGACCTCAGTTTCCTTATTTGTAAAATGAGAGGGGTTGTACTAGGTAGCCTCTAAGGTCCCTTCCAGCTAAGGAGGCTATCTAGCACAGTGGGTAGAGAGGACCTCCATGGAGGATTGATGGGAGGGCATGAACAAGGATCATTCAGAAGGAACAGGTGTAAATGGGTTGCAATCTATACCAGTGAAGAGAACACCCATATAAAGGAGAACATGGATTTTCTGAATTCTTGAGTGTCCATGCTCCAAACAGGGAGCACTCAGGCAGAAATGGATTTTCACTGGAGCTCCATCATGACCCCAGGCAGAAGCTGCAGGAAGGGATCCAGACCTGATTGTTGGGAGACTCCAGTCTGAGGTCTGACTGTACAATTTACTCACTCTGTGACCTGGAGAGATTCACTCCTATTCTCTAGGCCTAAGGCTGCCACTTGACAAAATAAGGGAGTTGGATTCGATGATCCCCAAGGTTCCATCCAGTTCTAGCATTCTAGATACCTATATATGTAGAATGTTCTCCCAATATCTAATGAATGGACAAGATACAGGTTCCATCTGAAACCTCTACTGCTCCAACTTAAATCCTTTGCCAGCTTAACCAATAAATCAACAAGAATGTATTATGTGCTAGGTGATCAAAATAAAAATTAAAAAGCAGAAACTGTCCCAACCGTGAAGAGTTTTCATTCTAGGAAACTCTAGGTCTCAGTTTCCTCATCTAAAAAATGAAAGGCAGTTCAGCTGAATTGATTTCTGAGGTCCCTAACAGCTCTCAATCTATGATATGATAATATAATGAAGGGCAGAGAGGGTCATGAATGAATGATTGGCATGAAATCCTTAAATCAACGTTCAGCCTGGTCTAGGGGCAGATATTTGGCCTGAAATGCTCCCAAGAGCAGACTGGATTCAGTTGGGTTTCAGTTCATCTCCCCAATCAATTCACCCTCTGGTGAAGCTACAGGTGAGGGCATGAAAGTGAGCAGCCCTGGTAAAGAGCAAAGGCAGGATGAGACACCCAGCCTAATGACTCCCAGGTCAACTCATGTCTGTAAGAATAAGCCGGACATCTCACACATGGACACCTACCTGGACTTCTTGTCTTACTTCTCAACATTACAGGAAACTTTCCCTGGCAAATGGGCCAAAAATACTGATATACCAATATTGATTTATCCTCCTTGGCTTGTATATGCTAATTAACTGCATTATCACTAATGAAATCCCCCTCTATACCCAGCTGCTCTGGGCTCATCGGCAAGAACAGAATTGTTAGTGCATGTAAGCACTGGGTCTAAATCTATCCGGAGCATGAATTATTTGTCTTCCCAGCACTGTTTCCTTCCATATTTGTGCAAATGAGGTTCTGTAACTCTCCAATAACGACAGAGTCATGGAGCTCAGAGCAAGAGGGATGCCTATTTATTTCAGAATTGGACCCAACTAATGATGGCGGCAGGTGGAAAACATGTGCATAATTTTCATAATGCCAACAGCAAAGCTGCCTTGTCATTATGGATTTCCAACAAGGAATGGGGGAGGGGGTCCTTTTTCTTCTACGGTTTCACTTGAGTTTCTGCCCAGACTGGTCAGGTGTTTTCTGAGGCATCTATCCTGAGCAAGTCTTCACACAGATCTTCTGGAGCATGAATCCAAGAAAGTGGAAGTATCCCAAAGAATGGAATCAAAAGGTTCCTCGTAAATAATTAGACAAAAGATGTGATGGGCAGTGACCCAGTCATGATAAACTAAATCCTTTATAGGATTGTAGATTTAGAGCCAGAAAGGACATTAGATGACATCTAGTCCATTTGAGACTCAGAGCAATTATGTGACTTGTCTAGGATCACACAGCTAGGAAGTATAAGAAGTAGGAGTAGGATTTGAACCCAGTAGGATTTGAACTTCTGACTCCAATTCCAGCCTTCTATGTACTAAGCCACCTCCTCACCTTCCCATTTGGCTAAAGAGGAGAAAACTAAAAAATAATAATAATAATAAAGAGGAGGAAACTGAAACTCAGTGAAGGGATGCTATTTGCCCAAATTTTCGTGGAATCTTGCCCAAAGTCAGGATTCAAATCCAGGACTCCTAACTCAGAATACAGTATATTTTCCACTATATCTCACTTTCCAAAGAAGACTGATGTACAGCAGGAGCAAAAATGCCAAGATTTTCGCCGAAGCCTGCACATGTCTTTTCACTCCCAATCACTCCCATCCAGCTGAACTTTATAATTTCCAATTTGGCTGCTCTTGTACAAGAAATGGAGTTTGAGCGGATCTGAAAAGAGTTTTGTGAAAATAAAAAATTGCTTGAGCGTCTGCATGGTAAAAATAGGCTGTGGTTTACGTTGTGCATTTTCATCGCAGGAAAGAAAAGGCTTGGTTGCATTTCTGGAGACTGGTACACACTGAAATGGATAGAGTTGTCGAATGCACAATTAGGCATTTTCATTGTAAAAGCACTTCTCTTTGGGGTTTTGAAAAGAGAAGGAGATTAACTACAAAACCAGCCCAATATGGTGCCAACTTCTCTTTCTTTAATGCAGACAATGAGGAAATTAGATTTTTTTTAAACCGCACACAGCTGGAAACTGAAGGAAGAGCTCTCAGAAAGTGAAATCACCTGCATTTTGACCAATGAACAGTAATGGCTAATGACCCCACCTTTAGCAGCACAATCTGCAAATTTGTCCATGATACTTCTTTTCCCACAGTGGGAAAGGGGATTGGATTGGAGACAGAGTGCCTAACTTTAAATCCTGTCTGTCTCTACCTATGCAATAGTGGGCAAATCATTTGATCTCTCTCAGCCTCGGTTTCCCCAGGTATATGTAAGAAGGTATCTCAGATACTAACAATTTTGCTCATTGAATGGGACAAAGACAAAGACAAATGAGAGATCTGTATATCTTTAAAAAAAAAGTGAAGAGCAGCCTGTAGAGAAAAGGTATCTATTCAGCGAAGATGACTGTAGTATTCTGTCCTCCATCTAATCTGAATATTCCTAATTAGAGAGCTTAGAATTAAAATTTAGGAAATTCCGAACCTTAGAGCTGTTGTAGAGAAAAGCAGTCAACATAAAAGTTGCCTTGCCCAGAAGAGGAACCACCCTGCTTAGCAATGGAGCATTTCAAACATGGAGCCGTCCAGTTTAGCGTCAGAGCCAGCTGTTCAAAACTGATACCACATCCATCTAAGAACTTTGTGTGGATTGTTCCTGAGAGGGAAAAAATAAAAGGATCTCAAGATCCCAAATTCCAGAGGATGAGCTGTCCTGGGCATATGTGTTTACTACAATGACAGCACCATGATACTTTAAGTTGGCAACAGCTCTCCTCCATGGACACCATACACATTGGTGAGAGAGTATTATTATTATTATTATTATTATTATTATTATTATTATTATTGCTGTTGTTGTCATCTTTATTATTGTCATTGCTATTTTGTCTTCCTTTGAGTAAATGTTTCTGATTAAGAGCCAACTGGAACAATAACACTGTGTGATGATCAACTATGATAGACTCAGCTCTTCTCAGCAATACAATGATCCAAGACAATTCCAAATGACTCATGATGGAAAATGCATATCCAGAGAAAGAACGATGGAGTCTGCGTGCAGATTGAAGCGTACTATTTTTGCTTTGTTGTTGCTGTTTTTTGTGGTTTTTCCCTTTTGTTCTGTTTCTTCTTTCACAACATGACCGATGTGTTAACATGTTTACATGATTGCATATGCATAACTTTTATCAGATTGCTTGCTATCTCAGGGAGGGGAGATGGAAGGGAGGGAGGGAGAAAAAATTTGGAACTCAAAATCTTATAAAAATGAATGTTGGAAACTCTCTTTACATGTACTTGGGAAAAAATAAAATACTATTTTCCAAAAAAAAATAAAAGAGTCAACTGGCCAATTTGACGTATAGGAAGAACACTGGTGGGGGCTCTATAGTTACAGCATTAGTAGGAGGAGTATGCTTTCCCACAAGAGTTATCCCCAGAGCCCAAAGAGAGAATGACTTGGAGGCACCGCCCTCTTCTAGAGAACCCATAATCTGAAAGCATGGATGTAGGCTGGGGGAATGAGTAAGAACAGAAGGGCAGACAGAGCACACCTACTAACAAGTACATTGAAGAGGTTGGACTCGGAGATCTTTTCCAGCTCCAAATCAACGATCCTATTGTCCCAAGGCTAATTATTTTAATAAGAGCTTCTGCCTTGATTAAGGCCACTGACGCTATGGACAGCCTGTAATGTTTTCTAGTTGTTTATCGTCGCCTGCTAAATCAAATGATGGAAAGATCCGGAGCTAGAAAGGACCTGGTCTGACCCCTTAATTTCAGAGATGACAAAGTCCCAGCGAATGTAAGTGATGTGCCTGGGGTCAGCCCCAGTCACTGTGACTGGCTCTGAATAAAGGCTGCTGAAATGCACCAGGCAGGGTCTTTCTGAGAGAGCACGGGAGGGCCCTCAGAGGCCCTGGAGCACATTACTCTCTCAATTTGCCAATGGCCCAAGGGAGAATAAGTGACCTTTCCAAGGCCACAAAGGTGGTCAGTCAGTCAGTCAACAAGCATTTATTAAGCACCTACTATGTGCCTGGCACTGGGGATACAAAGGAAGACAAAAGACAGTATCTGCTGCTTTCAAAGAGCTCACAGTCTAATGGAGGCGACAATATGTGAATACCTACATGTAAAGATGATACAGACAAGATAAATGAGGGCTAATCAAAAAAGAGAAGGCACTGGCATTAAACCTAAGGGAAAGGCATCTTATGGGATTTTTGCTGGGACTTGAAGGAATCCAGGGAATCCAAGGTAGGATTTGAACCCAGACAGGGAGTGAGTCCACAGCCTGGGCTGATGCTACGTAATACTTGGTAGACTTTTAAATTCACATTTTCCTCAAACAGTCACTTTCACTTTAGTCATAGATGCAGTCATAGATGTAGAGGCAGGAAGGACTTTGGAGGCCACCTAGCCCAAACCTTTCATTTTACAGATGGGGAAACTGAGGTCTATGTACTCACTCAGCCAAGGCCTCAGCGGTAATGTGAGGAACAAGATTTGAACCCACATCTCCTGACTCTAGAATTTTGTGTTTGTGTTTGGCATGCGTGCACATGTGTGTGTGTGTGTGTGTGTGTGTGTGTTTTTAATCCCTGTCAAAGACATCTGTACATGTGTGATTAGTTTGGAAGTATGAGTGTGTGTGTGTTGGGGGAGAGGGATTTCAGTCTCAAAGGGCTCAGTCAAGGGTCTTCATGCCGAAGGTTTACAAGACTGATGGCAAAACTTGGGGGGCAATTTGATTTGGACATTTAAATGGAGTCACAGAAAACCTAGGTAGCCACAGCATCAGAACAAGAGGTTGGTTTAACTAAGCCTGATATGACACGAAACTGGAGGAAATACAAACAGACTTTCACAGGCTAATGCCCCTGTATATAGGGGCATTACACAGAACTAGGGTTGGAATGCGCCTCAGAGGCCACAGAGACCAGACCACCCATTTTTCAGATTTGAAAAATGCAGTCTTGGGGTAGCTAGGTGGCCCAGTGGATAGAGCACTGGTCCTGAAGTCAGGAGGACCTGAGTTCAAATCCGGCCTCAGACCAAACACTTGACACGTACTAGCTGTGTGACCTTGGGCAAGTCACTTAACCCCGATTGCCTTACCAAAAAAAAAAAAAGAAAAAGAAAAATGCAGTCTAGGTAAGTTAAGTGACTTGCCCAGGGTCACACAGCTAGTAAGTGCCTGAGGCCAGATTTGAATTCAGGAAGAGGAGTCTTCCTAACTCCAGGCCCAATGCTCTATCCACTGCACTACCTCACTATCATCAAATAATAATAGCTAACACTTACATAGCATTTACTATGTGCCAGGCACCATGCTAAGCACTTTATAATTATTATCTCATTTGGTCCTTACAACAACCTTGAGAGATAGGTACTATCATTATTCTGTTTTTTACAGATGAGGAAACTGAGGCAAACACAGGGTCAGTGACTTGCCCAGGGTCACACTGCTACTAAATGTCTGATGCTGGATTGAACTTTGTTCTTACCGACTCCAGACTCTGTGCTCTAACCTAGTTTGCTCACTAAGAGTATAAAGGATAATGTGTCACTTGGGTAGGGGTGGGAGCTGAAGATGGATTACTTGAGTCCTAACTGACTAGTTGTTATAAAAATACATATTACACACCAGGAAAATCAATCACCCAGGAGATCATGAGAAATTCACTCATTTGCCTGTTGGAGGTAATAAGGGATGGAACAAGTGTATTTGAAGTAAGGATCCCCGAAAGAGAAGGCGACTTGTCACCATGAGGGAGCTCCCAAATTGGTTCACACTGAATTGCGTCAAATAACCTGCTCCATTTCAGGCAAATAGCTATTCCTGTCCCCCCATTTCTTCCCCCAACCATTGCCTATAGGATAAAATACAAACTTAGCCCGGCATTTAAGACCATCTATCATTTGGTCCCAAGCTAGATTTCGGATTTTGTTTCTCATTATGCCCTTTACCTTCTGCCTAAATAGATGAGCTAACTGGTTATCTCGTCCTCCTGCCTCCATGAGTTTACACACATCATCCATAGTAGTGTCATCTATCTTATGGGGCCCTTCTTTGCAGGCTGGGCTAGCTTTTTCTAGGGCTCTACTCCATGAAGATTAGGCTCATTTTTCTTTCTTTTTTTTTTTAAGGCAATTGGGGTTAAGTGACTTGCCCAGGGTCACACAGCTAGTAAGTGTCAAGTGTTTGGTCCAAGGTCGGATTTGAACTTAGGTCCTCCTGACTCCAGAGCTGGTGCTGTATCCACTGCGCCCCCTAGCTGCCCCCATTGTTCTTTGAAAGGTATTGGCACCATAATCAAGTCATAATTAGTCCAGGGGGCTAAGATTCACATGATTGATGTAACTTCTTGGTGGCCTAAGTAGAAAGAGTTAGGGGCACAAGGACTCAGGGGGTCTTCCTTCCTTAGGCTACACACATGCTTCTAAGCAGGTTACCATCTTGCCCAACGTGGAGCTAAGGAGGCTGTTCCCAACTGGATTGATCCTGGATCCTTGCTGCCTGTCCTTGCCTTGCTTCTAAACCATTAGATGCTCTCTTTCGGGAATCTCCATTTCATTCCAATCCTGAACCTAAGCCACCAGGTCAACCTTCATTATTCTTGGCATTCCATGTCATCCTCCAGGCTTGGGATGCATTCTCCCTCATTTCTGCTAAGTCGAAAACTTTCTGGTCTTTCAAAGATTGGGGGCCTTCTTTCCACAGACTTCTCCTGATTCCTCTAGGAGGAAAGGGAATAATTCCCCCCTCTAAAAAAAATTCTCCTTGTATTCCCTTTCCCCAAGCCTCCTTCACATTCCAAGCAGGGGTTCTTGAAAGCGCAAAGCTTCTCATCCACATAAATGAGTACCCAAGTTTGTCCATACCGAAGGGCTATTTTGGGGGTAAACAACTATGGCTCCCCACTGCTTACAGGATGACATTATAACATGAGACAAATTCAGTTGAGTAGTTAAGGTTCAAGCTAAGGGTGGGCAGTACATGTTCGGGGCTAGGCAGCAAAAGAAATCAGTGCAATTTGGTACAGTCACGTCAGAAGAGAAAGAGGCCTTTCCCTGAGACAGTCTATCCCCAGTCATTAGGGCAAGGTTGCTGACCTTCAGGTCCTAGGAGGAAATAGACAGGATGAGGAGTAGCAGGAAGGGTTAGGGTGGTACCTAGAGAGTGATGGACCCCTGGGGGCGGCACTTCATGGTACCAGGCTGACAGAAGACCATGAATCATAAGGAAGGCAGGCTAGAGGACCGCCTAAGTGCACCCCCGAATGAGGGCACCTTAGGACAAAGCCCCACTGCTCCCCCTGGTATTGACTGCCTACCACCATGAGATTTCAAGTTTCTTGAGAGAGAACTGTGTCTTTTTCTTTCTTTTTTAAATCTTTGCATCTCAAATACAGAGTACAATGCTTTGTACCTAGTAGGAACTTAATAACTTTTTTTTTTGCATTAAATTGACATGGAACGGCAATCCTCGACATTGCCAGATTTGGTCATATTGCCTGTACCCATGAGGACTAACTGTGTACTGTATTAGAAAACGGAATCTTTTGTTCTCAGAGAAATCTATCAGGAAAGACCCCGAAAACAAATTGAGGCGAGATTGATCTTTTTCTTCTTGTTTCAGTGGAGATAATGGAAAGTGATGACCAATCATTTTCTATTAGGAAACAGACCAGAATAAGCAATGTGACAGCCAGCTTGGCCTCCCCTTCCTTCTCTCCCCCCTCCCCAATACAGAGTTATAAACCATCCAGGTCACCCAAGTCCTAATAGAGGAAACGGCTATAATCCAAGTTCACAGTCATAAGGGCTGAAACCTATTTCAGAGAGAATCAAATTACTCCTTCATTTCCTGGGAGATGAAGGATGTGAAGAGACTTTTTTTTTTCCTCATCAAAAAGAAAAAAAGAAGAAAAAAGAAAAAAAAAAGAAACCCAAAGATGCTTCTTAGAAAAATGCCTTCTGGACACTGAGAATGAATTGATGGCAGGCCTGGGAGCAGGAAGTCCTGGAATGTCGACCCCCACAGAGAGCCCTTCTGGTGGAAAGTCATCCTCGGCTGACCAACATCCATTGCAGCCTTGCAAACAGCGCCTTCGCCACTAATGGAAATATATATGTGCTATTTATAAAAATTTCAATAAATCCCATTATCGTTTTGAACCACAACACCGAAATGAATCAAATGCTATTTGCCAAGGAGGTGCTCATAGGTTCAATCATCGGACTCAGCATATAATGATCACATCTCTCAAGATAGGAGAGATGTCTAGACCCGTAGAGTGTTAGCTCCTTGAGGGCAGGGACTCTTTCCTTGTTAGCTTTTTCTGTTTTGCTTTGTTTTGTCTTTCTATCATCTGAGTCTAGTACCATGCTTTTCACACCCTGAGTGAATATAATAACGGCTCATAGCCCCAGTAGCTGACAATTATATGATACTTTAAGGAGGCAAAGCACTTTACATATATTATCTTATCTGATGTTCACCTGGAGAGGTGGGTGCTGTTATTATGCCCATTTTACAGATGAGGCAACATGTGGAAGGGACCTCAAAGGCCATTAAGTCCAACCCCTTCTTTTTATAGATAAGGATCTGAGCCTAGTTAAGAGGGAAGTTCAATGACTTGCCCAGGGTGTCACAGAGTAAGTGCTTGAGGTGTGGTTTGGACCTAGGTCTTCTAGATCTCATGTCTCGTACTCTATCCAGTGTAGCACCTAACTGCCAAGGTGAACAGGAGAAAAATGTCTGGTTTTGCTCACCTGGGGAATTCCCAGTGTGGGGATTTTTCTCCACTATGGAAGATTGCAGCCTCTTTATGATCCAAGTAGCACACAGAGATACTTACAAGTTAAGTGCCTCACCCAGAGTTAAGCAAGCAGTCACTATGTGTCACAGGTAGGATTTGACCCCAGGACTTCCTGACTCCATGTCCAGCACTCTATGCACTATACCATGGTGCCTTTGATTTTATACAGACTAGGCAGAAAATAGACTGGTAACAAGCATGTTATATAAAACATACTAGCATGCACCTGGTCTCCTCTATGTATGTACACTGAGATAATGAGATACACACATGTTGCACTGTGAGCTAGTAGATAGAAGGCCAGCTTCAGAGTCTGGAAGACCAGGGTTCAAATCCTGCTTGTGATACTTATTCATTTTGTGATCATGACCAAATCTCTTATCTTTCAGTGACTACTGAGGCTAGATGTTACCAGTGAGGCTAGATGTTACCAGTGAGTGTCTAATCTGCACTGGTGAAGGGGGTTTCCACACCAGGAAGCTCTGTGCTGATAGAATCAGCTCTGACACTAAAAAAATACCAATATACTGAGTTTGAGTGGACAGTGAAATATATGCATGTACACATGTAGGGTTATAGGGAGATACTGATATGTGCATGTATGTATTCGCTCCCAAGTCTCACATGAATATGTTCAGATCATACAAGATTTCCAAGAAAGACCTAACTTTGTTCAATGTTTGTTCAATGATCCTCCCCTTAATGATGTCAAGCAGGGCATGTGCCCTCCAGAGATGCCAGTCACTTTCATGGGGAAGATGCCACTCCAGCCCCTAACAGTAGAAGGACTTCCTCCGGACGCTCCTGTTTGCAGGTGTCAGTCCGCTGACTGCCTCAAGCTCCCCAACATTATGGTCTTCTTCAGTGAGATCCATGATTAACCAGAGACTGATTAAACTTCCCACTTAAAGGAAATCATATAACATCTTGTGGCGCATATGCATACACTGTCCATACTGGTCACATTGATAATAGAGCAAATCAGGTATCAATTGCTCACCTGTTATGTACCTGTACTACTGCCGCTGTTTAGTCATTTTCAGTCATATCCAACTCTTCATGACCCCATTTGGATTTTTCTGGGCACAGATCTGGAGTGGTTTGCCATTTCCTCCTCCAGCTCATTTTACAGATGAGGAATTGAGGCAAACAGGGTGAAGTGACTTGCCCAGAGTCACACAGCTAGCAAGCGTCTAAGGCCATATTTGAACTCAGGAAGATGAGTCTTCCAGACTCCAGGCCTCTGTGCACTATGGTGCCACCTAGTTATTCTTGACAATCTACTCCCCCATGACTCCTCTCAGACCAATACTCTCTTTAGTAGTCATAGTTCCCCTATATGTTGTCTCTCCCTATTAGAATATAAGCCCCTTGAGGGTGGGACTATCTTTGCTTTTTAAGTTAGCATCCTCCACCCTTAGAATAGTCAACCAGCATTTATTTACTGCTTACTATGGGCCAAGGGCTGTGATAAGTGCTAGGAATATGAATACAAGCAAAAAGAAAGATTGTTCCTGCCCTCAGGGAGTTTATGTTTTAATAGGAAGAAGATAATACACAAAAGTAAGTTGAAAAGCAAGGTGAAGGGAGGAGTACTGGGACACAAAGGGGAAAGAAGTCAGGAGTCAGGAGTGGAGTGGGGAGAGGTGAGGGAATGAGTGCCTGGCCATTTCCTCAAAATGGAGGCTCCAGGAAGAGCTCACCCAATTGGAGGAAGGGGCCAAAGAGGCAGAAGGACCTTCCAGGGTGAGGAGGCTGCTGGCCAATGGGGACAAAAGAAGTCGAAGTCGGGGAGTCAGGGGAGGAGCGGTGTGTTTAATACGTTTTCAAAAATCAACGCGTTCATTGCGGATGTCAGTCTGAGGAGGGACAAAACTCTTCTCTTTTTCAGCCCGGGAAAGCAGCAAGATAAAGCTCCCCTGGAGTCTGGATGGCCTTCTTAGTAGAGCCCCAAACATACGAAATTAAATAAAGCCTGCTGGAGAGACCCTATTCTAACGCTGACATCACACTTCCGGCTGTCATTGGCGATGGATCTCTGGAGGGAGCTTGGGGGTGAGCCTGCTCCAGACATCCTACAGACATCAGTCTCTTTCTTCTTTCCAGAGGAAGGCAATAAATCTTTGTACAGGTGATAAACTGTGTCCGCTGTCCAATGCGGGGAATTCTGCTTCAAATAAAATTTCTGCTTTGTGAACCTTTGTGCCCTGCAAAATTACCACCTGGCACTCCAACCCAGCTTGTGCTTCTAGGAAGCACTGGGACAGCACATGACACATCGCTGGTAAATCACTGTAAGCTGTTTAACAGCTACAACCATAGGGGAAGGGGAAGTCTGGGGGGAAAGTTATAGATTTGGAGTCCAAGGGCCTGGATTCAAATCATGGTTCTGCTCTTTACTTTGTGGGGAGGAGGGAAATCACCTTGACTCTCTGGCCCTCAGTTTCCCCATCTATAAAATAATAGAATTAGACTAGATGGTTTGTGAGGTCCCTTCCCCCTGTACATTGGAGATTTTCTGTTAGAACATAAGCTCCTAAGAGTAAGGATTCTTAGCTTTGAGGAAGGGGCTTCACTGTCTGAATTTGGCCACCTGAGCTCCACTCTGGTGAATGCCCTTCTCCCATCCTGAAGCCTCCATTTTGGAGAAGGGCCCAGACCAACCATCATCTTTCATTTTCTAGACTTGGGGGCACCATGCTTCCAGGGCAGACACCTCACACTCCTCTTCCCAGCTTTTCAGCAACCTTTTGTGTGTTATCTTCTCCCGTTAGAATGTAAGCTCCTCAAGGGCAGGAACTGGTTTTTGGTTTTGTTTGTATTTATATCCCCAGTGCTTAGTATAGTGCCTGCCCACAGTAAGCCCCTAATAAATGTTTATTGATAGGATTTGACTTACATTTGAATCCCTTGTGCCTGGCACATAACAAATGTTTAATAGATGCTTACTGATTGATTGGCTGACCTAGCCAAGCCCAACTCTTGGGACAGCTGGGTAGTGCAGTGGATAGAATGCCAGGCCTGAAGTCAGGAAGACTTTACTTCCTGAGTTCAAAATAGGGCTGGTCTCTGACACTTACTAGCTGTGTGACCCTGGGCAAGTCACTTCACCCTGTTTACCTCAGTTTCCCAATCTATAAAATGAGCTGGAGAAGGAAATGGCAAACCACTCCAGTATCTTTGCCAAGAAAACCACAAAGGGCATCACAAAGAGATGGACATGACTGAAAAAATGACTAAACAACTATAACAACAAACCCTTTTCACCACTATTTCTGGAGGAAGTCATCTTTGACTCTTCTATTCACATCCAATCAGATACCAAGTCCTGTCATGTGGAAGAAGGATTAGATTTGTTCGAATGGCCCCAAGATCAGAACCAGGAACAATGAATGAAAGTCATAAAGAAAGAAATTTAGATTTAATGTCAGAAAAAAGCAATTAGAGTTGTCTAAAGGTGGAATTGGCTTCCTCAAGAGATGGTGGGTTCTTCATCCTTGAAGATCTTCAAGTAAAGATGGAACAACTATTTGTGGGGCATGATCTAATGGAAATCCCTAAATGTGTGTGTGTGTGTGCGCGCATGGGCACTCCTACATAATAGGATGCAAGAGTGTATTACATATTATATGATGGGAACTGTGCTACATACTTTACAAATTTTATCTCAGATGATTCCCACAATAACCCTGGGAGGTAGGTGCTATTATTATCCCCAATTCATAGTTGAGGAAACTGAGGTAGCATTCCATCCACTATGCCACCTAACTGGGTTAAACTAGGTGGGTTCTGAGGCCATTCTTGGAGAGAGACCACATGGTCTGATACCAGTGCTTTGGAAGATAATTTGGGTGGCTGTGTGGAGGATGGATCATAAAGAAGAAAGTGCTAGAAGGAGGGAATACTAGTCATTACCCCAGTACTTCCAAAGACCAGTTATTTCATCTTGTGGGGAGCAGAGACCCTCCTTCATGAATTGTGGTGACCCAAAGAGCTGATCTTTCGGTAGTCAAATTGGTTATGAGGTCCTATGAACCTAGCTTGGTCCTCTGAGGAAAGATACCAGTGCTTATTCTCAAAGAAATGCCCAAATTCCTGCAGTTGTTGAAACTCTGTACATAAATCTAATCACCCCAATATGCACATGTCCTTATGACTGCCATTAAGTTAAATGTGACCTTCAAGCAACAATCTCCCTAAATAATGCTATCAAAGGGGTCCTAATACCCTCATTATTACATTAATAAATAGCTGAAATGAATTCCATTAGGAATGTGCGCCATGTCCATGAATCGTAGCATTACAGAGTTTGTGTTTTAAAATTGGAAAAGCTCCAACAGATCATTTGGTTCAATCCTGTCATTGAACATATAAAGAAACCAAGGCCCAAAAAGACGTAAGGGGACTTTCCCAAAGGCTAAAATTGTTGGAATCAGGTGGAAAAGGCCACAGATTGAAATTTGGAAAGGACTTCAGTGTCCATCCAGCCCAATGCTCTCATTTTACAGATGAAGAGAGAAACTGAGGCCCAGAGAGATGGAGTCACCCAGGTTGTAAAGAACTAGGATTTCAACCCAAGTTCGATGACTATAATTTCAATATTCTTCTATCATATCCTCTTCCTAATCAAAACCATTAAGGTAATTAAAGATTTTATATTTTGTATCATCCTAATATATCTTTTGTTGTTGTTGTGGGTTTTCTTTAAAAAATATGTCATAACATAGACTTAGAACTGGAAGGGGCTTTCAAGGTCATCTAGCTCAACTCTTCATTTTATAGATGAGGGCCAGAGAGAAAGGACTTTTCCAAGGTCAAAAAGGTAGCTAACGGCCAAGACAGGATGTGACCTCACATTCTTTGACTCAGGGATCCCTTATTTTTTTCACTATATCCTGGAGCTTCCCCAAATGTGTTTTACTTATTATCATTATTATTATTATTGTTTTAAGTAAAGGCTGGTAGATCATTTATCAGGTATATTGTAAAGGGGCTTTTAATTTTTTTTTCCAGGTATTGATTGTATGGCATGGCTTCTGAGGTCCCTTCCAACTCCCACATTCCAGGATTCTGGGATTCATTACCCACTGCTTTTGTGTCCATGCTTTGCCAAGCATCCTGACACAATTTGGAAACCTGGCCAGAAAGTCCAGACGTAGCCACAAATCCAGATGTTTTGCAGCATATAGACAGAAACAGCGCCAAGATTTTTTGATGGGATT
The DNA here is from genome assembly GCF_900497805.2 of Vombatus ursinus. Taxonomy (NCBI): domain Eukaryota; kingdom Metazoa; phylum Chordata; class Mammalia; order Diprotodontia; family Vombatidae; genus Vombatus; species Vombatus ursinus. The sequence continues at coordinate 17,936,334 of NW_020954546.1, read as the reverse complement.
TTTCCTATATTCCTGCGTTCTCTCTCCTCTCCCACTCCCATGCAAGCCAACACTATTATCTGAACTGAATTTAACATCTGCTTAAAAATGGGGGCACAGGAAAGGAGGGAAAAATAAAAAAAAACAACAAAACAACTAAACCAAAACTATTGTTAAGAAAAAAAAAAACAAACTCCAGAGGGAAATTTGCAAAGCTGTTGGAATGCTTTGTATTAAGAGTAAAGTATACCTCTCCCATGAGCCTGGGGTTGGGGAGTGGTAGGGAGAGATGTAAGTAATCATTTAGTGAACAGCTCCACTGAAATATAACTCCAGGCTCTCTCATCTACTGGGACCCTAATCATCCTTTCTGCCAGTATTCCTCCTTTTTTGCTGTGTCTGGGGAAGTGATGCAAGGCCCCCAGAAGAAAGGAGAATGTAAAAGGGATACAAAACAGGCTTATCCATCCACTCACCTCCAGGCAGCACAGGCTGAACCAAGGCAAAGCAAAGGTTGCTCCTGGGGAGGATTTTTCATTGTTGTCTCATGGGTGAGGCCTGACCCTGGAGGGTTTAAAGTAGGGAGGAGGGGTCTTGGAGATTATCCAGTCCAAACTGATACCTAGACCACAAAGCCAGTAAGTGACAAAGCAGAGATTCAAAGCCTTGTCCTCTGATTCCAAACCTGCTGTTCTTTTAATTAGAAATAACTGACTCTTCTACAGGTCTTGAAAATTTGTCAAGAGTTTTACATCAATAGTGGTATCCAGTGGAGAAGACTCAGCTGCCATTGCCAGATCCAGGTGACCTTGTAGAACCTTGGGGTGGCTGCTTCTAGCATGACTCATTGCTGAAATTTGAGATAAGGAAGCGTCCCCCGGTTTGGCTCCTGAGAAAGAAGGGCTGATGACTCTGTGGATGAATAGAAATGAGCTACCCCCCTCTCTCTCTCTCCCTCCCTCCTTCTCTCTCTTTCTCTTTCTCTCTCTCTCCCTCCCTCTGTCTTTGTGTCTCTCTGTCTCCCTCTCTCTGTCTCTCTCTTTCTGTCTCTTTCTCTGTATATGTATGTGTGTGATTCCCTATCTCCCATCCAGCCTCCACAGTGCCGAGAGCACATAGCCACCTCTGTTACTTCTATGTTTGGTCTTTCTTGATCTCAGGTGAATGAGTATTCCATGGTGGACACCGCACATAGTACGCACTTACTAAATACTTACTGACCCACTGCCATGTCTAGGACTGAGAGTCACCTTTGGAGCTCAAACGATCCGAAGGTCCTGGAGCCAATGAGAAGAACCCTCAGTTGTGGAGGTGGGAGGAGTCAGCTGTGTCAGAGAGGCTGGCCGCCATGAAAAGGAACGGCCCAAACTTGGCCATCTGATTGGGCACTGTGAACCCAAGAGGACATGTAGATTGCCTGACTAGTGGTTCTGCAAAACTGCTTTATGTTTGGATGAGGCTTCAATATTAGCTTCAGGCAATTGTAACCTCGGTTGTAAGTTAAGGCAGGATCCTAGTCAGCTAATTCTACTAATGGGGACTGATTTTTATTTTTTGCACTTCTTTTTGTGTGTAGAAATAAATTACTTGTCTCATCTCTAATACACATTCTACACTGAATGCCTTTTTCACTCCCCCATTTAAGAGAGAACTAGACAGGAGCCATAAAGTAAGGTTTATGCTGTTTCCTCCAAGACTAGAGGCTGGCCAGCTTCTTCTGCTTCATATTTAAAGCCCTTCACAATCTGGCTCCAATCTATTTTTCTAAATAGGTTTTACATTATGTCCCTTCGTGTACTCTGTGTTCCAGCCCCGCTGGCCTCCTTCCCCTTCCTTGTATGTGACCGTCCATCTCCTGACTCTGTCCTACTGCAAAGGCTGTGCCCCATGCCTGCAATATTCTCCTTCCTCTCTCTAAGCTCACAGAATTTCTAGCTTCCTTCAAAGCAAGGCTCCAGGGACAACCAAGGTTGTCTCCCAATACCCCCTAGTCATTAGTGCCCTCTAGCCCCCTCCCAGTCCCCACAAATTACTTTGTACTTACTTCAAAAAAAATCTTAGAGTGAATTGAGGAGGCAGTGGTATGTAGTGGAGAGAGAAACCAAAGTCAAGAAGACATGCATTCAGATCCTTCCTCTGACACATCCTGGCTGTTGGGCAAGCCACGTAACCTCTCAGTGGCCCAAGCAATTCTAAGGCTATGAGTTGGGGAGCACATGTTGATGAAAATGGATAGAGGTAATTCTTCTTCTGTTGTTCCCTATACTGATATAATTACAAATCTGATTTAAAAAACCTCTCTCTCTCTCCCCCATCTATCCATCTCTTTCTCTTTACCTATCTCTACTTCCATCCATATCTATATCTATCTCTATCATAATTCATTCATCCATCTATCTGTCTAGCCATCTATCCCCATCTATACATCTACTTTATCTTTTCTACCATCTATCTCTATCTGATATATACACACAATATACTTATATAAACATATGCATGTGTACGTAGATGTGCATATACACATTATATGTGTGTGTGTGTGTGGACACGTGTGTGGATGTATATATAAGCATATGTGAATACACACATTTATTTCCTCAGTAGAATATAAGCTTCCTGAGGGAAAGGATTGTTTTCTTTTTCTTTCTATATGTTTCTTTCCATATTCTTTAGAATGTCTTACACATAGTAGGGGCTTGATGTTTCTTGAATGAATGAGTGAAGTCACTTGCACAAGGTCAGGTATCAGGTGCAGGATTTGAACCCAGGACTTCTTGACTCCAACCATGCACTCCATTTACTATGTAATATTGGCTCTCAATACCATGTTGCTCTCTCAGTTAGACTGTAAGCTCTTTGATGAAGGGACCACATTTTTACACTTGTATCACCTTGGACAAGGTTTAACCTCCCAGGGCTAGTTTCCTCATGTGTAACACAAAGGGCCTATAGTAGATGGCGTCTGAGGTCCTTTCCCGCCTTTGACCTTCTGATCTTCTTGTCGTTTAGCAAAGTGCCTTGCTCATCTTAGACTTTCAATACATTTTACTGATTGCTCAATTCTACTGTTCTTTATGACTGTCCTAGAAAGAGAGCCCGTACTTAGAGATTGGATGAATGTAGAAGCTTCCAGAGTTACCAAATCTACACAAGCTGATTTGCCAGACATTTATTTAAAAAGTCATTGAAAATATTTTTGAAAGACAATAGATTTTGAATTGGAAGGGGCCTTTGAAGTCATCTGGCCCAAACCCTTCATTTCACAGAGGGAAAAGCCAAGGCTTAGAGAAGTCAATGAACTCTCCTATGGTCACCCAGGAAGATGTAGAACCGAGCTAAACCTGGGTCCTCAGACTCCAAATTTAAAGCTTTTTACACGACATGTTTTCTTAAAGGCTTCTGGGTGATGAATGGTGGTCTTGGGAAAATTTTTGCATAATGCCCCAAATCTGTGAATTCAGCGTATATGTGCAGAAGAAAAAATGCCAGTGATAAAAAAAAAAAAAACCTGGGTTAACCTGGCTTAAGGTTAATGGATCGATCAATCCACAAGTACTCATTAATCACCTACCATGTTCCAGGTGCTAGAGGGTACAGAGGAAAAAAAAAACTGTCCCTGAACTCAAGACACTGACCTTTTCTCACTTATGTGACATTCCATATTTCGGTCCTCCATTCCTGGAAAGCAAGCTTTCCTCACTTCTGTCTCATAGAATCCCTAGCTTCCTTCAAGACCCTGCCCAAGCACCTCTGCTTACGTGGAGACTTCCTGATACCCCCAGGTACTAGCATTCTCACTCTCTCTTGATAATACTTTTGCATTACTCTGCATATTTTTTGCCTTTACCTACATGTATCTATCTTTACTGATCATCTATCTATCTATCTATCTATCTATCTATCTATCTATCTATCTATCTATCT
>NW_020954546.1:17928357-17932421 GCF_900497805.2 Vombatus ursinus | reverse complement strand
TCTATCTATCTATCTATCTATCTATCTATCTATCTATCTATCTATCTCCATCTAGCTATATTTTTCTATCTCTATTTTCATCTATATGTCTCATCTACCCATCCATCCATCTAACTATCCATCTATCTTTATCCCCATCTGTCGATCAATCTCTATTTCCATCTATCTATCCATCCATACAACTATCCATCTTTCTCCATCTCCATCTATCCTGTTCTCATCTATCTATTCCCATCTCTCTCTATTTCCATTTACCTAACTATCCATCTTTATCTCCATCTATCCATCTCTCTCTTTCTATCTGATATATAGGATATATACTTATATACACACACAACATACATATATAACATGTACATATAAACACATGTGTATGTATACACACGTGTACATGTGTGCATGTCAGATCCCTCTAGCAGAGACTTTTCATCTTTTTTTGTGTCTTGGATCCCTTTGACTATCTGGTGAAGGTTATGTATTTCTGCTAAGAGTAATGTTTTTAAATACTTAATACAGACTATATAGGATTACAAAGAAATCTAATTATATTGAAATAATTACTAAAATATATTTTAAAAAATGTTCCCAGACCCCAGATGAAGAGCCCCTGCTGGCAGAATGCTAGCCGTAAGTGCATGCCTTAAGGAGCTTTGTTTCTCCAGCACGTAGCACAGTGCCTGGGACCTTGCAGGTACTAAATAAAAGGGTTTTTTTTTTAACTTAATGGAATTGAACTGATGTCAGCCTCCAGCAAAACTCTAGAAGAGATGTCTTGTGAGCATTTTAAAAAGAGATCATCATGATTAACCAGGATGAACACAGATCAAACTCATTTCTTTCCATCATTTAATAAGATAGACTAGTAGATGAGATAAATCCCATAAATACAGTGGGTCTTGTTTTCAGCATAGCACTTGACAAAGTGCCTCATTCTATTTATGTGCATAAGATGGAGTAAGATGACAAAGAGGCTCATGGTTTTACCACCAGGCCAGGTCCATAGAGTGCTGACGAATGGACAAATGTCAAAGCCGGAAGGAAGTCTTTAGTGGTGTGATTTGACATGGGCAAAGCCACAGGAAAGAGATATGTGTGATGACATGAGATTGGTAGGGAGAGCAACACAGAATGCCAATAAGTGATGAGATTTTAAAAGACCTCTACAGAAGGGAAGGATAAGTTGACATTAATAAGAGAAAACACATACAAATGTTAGTCGGAGAGACAACATGGGAAAATGAGTTAAGCACTGGATTGAAAGACCTAAAACCTGTAGGCTGCCATCTTGACTGGGAATATTGATTCTGGTCAATGCAATGAGCAACTCCAATTAGGCCTGTTTCCTCATTGGCTGCCCTGCCTTAAGAGGGGCATTCAAGCATCCATCAAAATGGTGTAAGATCTGCAAACGTCCTGCGAGGACTGGTTGAAGAGAATGGGCATGTTGACCTTGGTAAAGAGAAGCCTCAGGTCAGACACAGTAGATGTCTTCAAACACGTGAAAGACTGGTATATGGGGAAAATGTGGTCTCTTAATAAATGCTTGTGAATTAACTGATTGATTGATTGACTGAAAAGATTAAGTATGCTGTTTCCAATCAGTGTAGATGCCAAGGCCAGCAAGGCTTCTGAGTAAGGCCCGTGTTGTTCACTGGTGAAACCAGCAGGCTCCTGGCTCTTATATCCAGCTCCTGTTAACCCCATCTGTTCTATGGCCCAGTCTCAAGCTATGACACATAAGGCAGAACTAAATAAGATCTTGGCTGGATATAAGGAACAATTAGGGCAGACAAGAGAGCTGTCTCAAAATAGAATCAGTGGCTTTGAAAAGTACTAAGCTCCTATCCCTGGAAATATGTGAGCAGGGATGGAGGACTTACTTACCAGAAGGTTGGCATGGAGGGTTAAGGAAAGAAGAATGCTATAGTGGCAACAGCACTGGCTTTCAAGTCAAAGGACTTGGGTTCAAGTCCTGCCTATAACATTACCTGTGCAATCTCGGGCAAATCATTTAATAATCATAATCATCATAATAATACCCAACCTGAATATAGTGCTTACAACGTGCCAGGCACAGGGCTAAGCACTTTACAAATATTAGCTCATTTGATCCTCATGATAATCCCGGAGGGTGAGGGGAGGGGGGAGGAATTATTATTAACTTCATTTTATAAATGAAGTACCTGAGGCAAGCTGAGGTTAAGTGACTTGTGCAGGGTCACACAGCTAGTAAGTATCTGAGGCTGGATTTGAACTCAGATCTTCTTGACTCCAGGCCCAGTATTTTATCTGTTGTGTGACCTAGCTGCCTCCCTGGGCCTCAGTTTGCTCATTTCTAAAGGAGGGGATTAGATCAGATGGCCTCTGGGGTCTCTCCCAACACTAAGTTTCTCCAGTTCTATGAAAATAAATACTGGTAAACATTCTCTTCTTCCCCATCATTATAACCACCTTTCACTAGCCTAGTAAGACGTTGCTGGAGGAAGGCACCATTTCCATTAATTACAATTTTAATTATAACAAAACAGTTCCCTAGAGCATCACTTTCTCATTCTCAGATTCAGTATCAATGCACAAAGACTTAGATTCAAATAATACCTGAGAAGCAGTGTGCCCCAAAGGATAGAGAGCTGGCCTTAAAACCAGAAAGACCTGGTTTCAGATCCTGAATCTGACATATGCAAATCACTCTAAGACCAAAAGTTGCAGAAAAGGTGCCAGTGTCTATGGGGGCAGGGAGCATCCTCACTTGGGAGTTCCCTATATCAATGAAATTGCAGGTCCAATAACTATCTCCATTCCAAATTCATGTATGAGATAGAGTGAAATTAGAAACACCGAAAGCCAGTTGCACAAAATACAAGCACGTTGGGAGCGAGGTGGTCCTGGTGCTAGTCTTACTCATTGGTACTGGCATGCTCAAAGGGTACGAGGTCATTCAGGAGAAGGATAACCCACTCATCAACCAGGTCAAGTGACTTGTCCAGGGTCACACAGCCAATTTGCATCAAAGGCAAGTCTTGAAACGAGGTCTTTGTGATGGTAAGGCACTTCGCTGTTCACTATGCCTCACTTCCTCTCAATTTAACAACAGACTCCATTAATATATTACCTTAAAGTTCATAAGGCACTTTACTAAATGTTAACCAAATCAATCAACAAGCATTTTTTAATGGTCTACTATGTGCCAGGACTTAAGGATATAAAAACTTAAATATACTAGTTCTTGTTCTCAAGTAGCTTATATTTAATCAAGAGAGAAAATACACATAAATAAGTATATTGTGTACATATATATGTATATATACAGGCACATATCTATATACATAGACACACATGTGTAGTTATAAATATATGTATGTATATATTTATTATATAATATGAGCTTATATTCAATCAAGAGACAATGTGCACAAAAAAGTATGCGTGCACATGCATGCATACAAATACATGCACATATCTATATACATGTGTATATGTGTGCATTTATAAATATATGTCTGCATATATTTATAATATATAAACTTATATTCAATCAACAGAGACAACATACACATAAGTAAATGTATATATGTATACATTTACTTATTATATGTATTATATACATATATACATATATTATACATATATACATTTATATGTATATATACACATATTTGTGTGCTGTCTCTTGAATGAATATAAGCTTATACATATTTGTATAATAAATATGTATCATATATAAATATATGTATATATTATATTGTATATATATAATATATAGGGTTGCACTTAATATGTGTCCCTTTTTACTCATCTCTTTATTTAGCTGCAAGTAGGACACAAAGGTAGAATGCTTTCTAAAAGGGAAATCCTTTCCATTTTAAATGCTGTTGGTCACCAGGTAGAAGGTTCTAGTATCTGTACATTGATTGACTTCTTCCTTCCTTTCTTTTCTTCCTTTCTTCCTTCCTTCCTTCCTTCCTTCTTTCCTTCCTTCCTTCCTTTCTTTCTTTTCTTTTCTTTCTTTCTTTCTTTCTTTCTTTCTTTCTTTCTTTCTTTCTTTCTTTCTTTCTTTCTTTCTT
>NW_020954546.1:17904280-17928347 GCF_900497805.2 Vombatus ursinus | reverse complement strand
CTTTCTTTCTTTCTTTCTTTCTTTCTTTCTTTCTTTCTTTCTTTCTTAGCATCTTTGGTATAGATCACAGAGATGCTGAATGAGTTATATCTGTGGCCACAAGGGGGATATTCACTCCCAGATAATTGATTTCATGGGAAGACATGGAAAGAGTAGACCAGAAGGCTTGAATTACAACCAAGGTTAATCCTCCTATTCCACATAGCATGGGTTTGGCTTGTGCCTATCAGTCTCTTTCCTCCAAATGTAGGCCAACAAGGGTATGTGGGGGAGGAAGATCATTGTGACCCAATGAGCTGCTTTTACAACAAGAATGACCCAACACTTTTATTAGGAGCTAAACATATGGGAGAGGAATGGATGTAACCAATGATCTCCCTTCCCTCATTTCCTTTCCCAGAACCATGTTAGAACATTATCTGCCCCCCTTCCCCTAAAAATAAAACAAAAAAATTTTCTGAGAACTGATTCTTAATGGGAATTTCAGTGGAAACTATAACTCACAGATTTAACACTCCTAAATTAAATGCTATAGGAACACCAAAAACAGGGAGAAGAAACCACAGTACAAATTGTTCTGACTCAGGAGAAAAAGAAGTAAAGAGGTGAAATATTAATTTGACTCTACAGTATAAAAAATGATTCCTCTGCAACAGAACTACCTTACATACACGCCAAGTAGAAGGCCACCTATATGGCCAATACACCTATGCCCCACATATTATGTGATGCTACCTATAAACAGTATAGTCTGGGGACCAGTAAAAGGGCCTTCTTCTCTCAAAAGAATCTTGGTCATTAGCCTGTCCCTCTGTCAGTAATCCCATCATAGCATTATTCCTCTAGCAGAAGCTCTACATTCCCAGGAGTGACTTATTAAAATGCAAATGTCCTTTTCCTGCTGTTATGTGATCTAGTTCTAGAAATGGTTGCAATACCAATTAGACAAGAGAAAGAAATTAGAAGCATAAACAGAGAGGAGACAAAACTTCCCTATTTGTCTATGACAGGATGGTTTTCACAGAAAACCCCAGAGAATCAGCAAAGAAACAAATGGAGACAATTAAGAGCTTCAGTAAAGTCAACGATTGCAAAATAAACCATTAAAAATCAGCATAATTTCCATTTAGCAAAAATAAAACCCAAGTAGTAATAATGAAAAGAGGAGGCTTGCTCAAAATAAAATAAAAATGCCTTCTAGTGCTAAAAACAATAAGATTCTACCCTTGGGACACAGAGTCTAGGATTTTATGGGATTATAGAGCTAGAAGGGGCCTGAGACATGATCCAAACATCTTGCTCATTACGCAGAAGGAAATGATATTTAAAGAGGAGGACATGAGAAGTAGGTGAATGAGTTTAACTATGGCTCCAAACTCAATGTTTTTGGTTTCTACTGCAGGACTTAAGCCATTATAAGCTACTGACACTTTCTTGAGAATAAATTTGAGAGATTAACCTATCAAGACCCTTATGGGAGGAACCATCGGAGCAACAAATTTTAATGGAGGCAGAAGGGAGGAATACGTTCAGAGTATCAAACATGGGGCAGCTAGGTGGTGCAGTGGATAGAATGCCAGGCCTAGAATCAAAAAGACCTGAATTGAAATCTGGCCCCACATTAACTGGGTGACCCTGGACAAGTCACTTGACCCTGTTTGCCTCAGTTTCTTCATCTGTAAAATGAGTTGGAGAAGGAAATGGCAAAACACTTCAGTATCTTTGCCAAGAAAAATCCCAAATGGAGTCATGAAGAGTCAGATGTGACTGAAAAACAGTTGAACAACAACAGGCAGGGGGATGCTGGAATCAACCCCAAGCCACACGATTGTTCAATTTTCAGTGTGAACATTTATACCCCAGAAATTGGCAAATGCTACAAATCAGTGCTTGATTTACTTTGCCTAGACTTTAAAAAGTGATGGAGAAAATATTGATAATATAGATTAAATTTAAGCATATTTTTCCCAGCAGACCCAGCTGCTGTTATTGGCCCCTCCTTTGTGAAGAGAACCAATGACATCACAGACATAATGCCTTGACTTGTACATGAATTGGATTTCAGTGAGGCAGAGCTGCACAAAGTCATCAGCCTACCTCTCTCCACCAGAATCACCAGAGTCCAATGGCAAGACAAAGGTCAAGATGACTGGCGATGGCCCAAGATGCAGTGGGAGACCTTGACTTTTCTAAGTTAAGGTCTTTCCTAGGTCTCAGTTTGTCTGAGGTCATGTCCATTCAATGACTAAATCCAGTTAAGAATTGAGACAAAAGATGACCCAATTTACCATCCCAAAGATATCAGTCTGTGAGAGGAGATCCTCAGAGTTTTGGGCCAGAACAGAAAATAATTGCTATTTACACTAACTCAGAGCCATCATTACCCAAACAGTAAGCCAGAGAGGCTCGGGCTGGACCTATTACTGGCCATTCAATGCAAGCCAGAATGATTTCTCCATTTAAAATACAATGGACTTTTTAAAAGCCTGTTTTTCAGAGCTATATTTCAAGAAATTATAAATGAAAACTGCACAGGACAAAAAGAGGAGGAGAAGGAGGAGGAGGAAGAAAAAGAGAAGGAGGAGAAATCTAACACTTATCTAACACTGTAATAGCATGACCTAACTTCTGGGCCCCCAGAGGGCATCAAATACTACTCTCAGATAACATGGCAAAGATAGTTAATACAAAACCTTCTCCTAAGAGCCTTGTTCACTTCTTCCCACAAATACACATTTATCAAGGAGTTCCCGCAAAGGCCATGGTACTAGGACTGGAGACAAAGAAAAAACACAAAAGCCTCTGCCCTTGAATGTTTTACATTTTCTTGGGGGTTTAGGGATGGGATATAGTAGAACAACAAGAATGAGAATAACATAGTGCTTTAAGATTTACAAAGCACTGATTTACACACGTCTTCTTACGTGATCCTTGCAGCAACACTAGGAGGTACGTGATACTAATAACCTCTTTTTAAAGGTAAAGGAACTGAGGCTAAGAGAAATGAAATGACTTACACAGGGTCACATAGCAAGTGAGCCTAAGCTAGTAAGAGGCAGGATTTGAATTTAGGTCTTCCTGATTCCAAGTCCAAAACTATACTCTGTAAAAGCAGGTCTAGGATTGGAAACACAAAGACAAAACACAAAATGGTCCCTGTCCTCAGGATACTTACATTCTTTTGGGGAGGAGGAAAGAATATAATATTTAAACAAGTAAGTATATACTTGATACTTTGAGGGAGATGGAGAGACAAACAAGTAGGGGAGATCAAGAAAGTCCCAGTGAGGACTCCCAAGGAGACAGAAGACAGCATTGGGCCACTGGGCATCTGGAAGTTTTGGACACATAAATAGGATAAAAGACAAAAAGGGCTTCCAGACAGTACCAAAGCTCAGTTTTGCCAACTTCCCCATCACCCTGCTGTAGAGCAGACCTAATCTCCTTCCCATAGACTCCTGGGGGCATAATTTGCAAACAATCAATTCAACGAGTAATCCAATCCATTAGAACCCCTCCCCCCCCATGGCTCTTTTATGGATCAAATCTCTAGTTGTTCATTGCTCTACAGAGCATGAAATATTTTTAACAGCCAGAGATTTGTCCTAGAATGATGAATAATGCATGGCCAGGCAGGCACAAATAGAAACTGTTGAGATCCATGAAAACTCATTCTCACAGCTCCCATCACTTCCCACACATCCCAAAGTAGGAAGTGCCCCAAGCAGGTCCTGAGCATCTTTGGAGGTTTGCCAGCTGCCAAAGAGATTCAGTCGAGGAAAAGATGTGGCTTATCAGTTGCTTCCTTTAGCACCATAACCAAAATTGTCCCCTTAAAAAAAAAACACTGGACAAACAAAACTTAGCCTGTTGGGGCTAAGAGCTGTTTTGTGTTCTTAGGATTTAGGAGATTCATTCATTCATTCATTCATTCATTCATCCATTCATTCGTTTATTGGTTTTGTACATTTGTTTGTTTATCTATTTATTGCAACTGATTTTAGAAACAGAGTAAAAAGGAAGAATAAAGAAATTAAGTCGATCTGCAGAAGAGGGAATGTATGGAGAAGGAAAGCGAGAGGTCAATATCAAATTACTCTCATTGGAACTTTGAAGACCCAGGCCAAGTTTCCAAAGGCAGTCAGTCTGTAGATGTTGCCTCTCTTGCCAAGCAAGAGCAAGCAGGGTCAGCCAAAGGGTTTGGACCCAGTGCCTGTGCTAACAGGTGGTGGGAGCTCTGATCAACCAGGCACCTCCAGGGATTCTCAAAGAAACTGTGCTGGGAACAATGGATAGGGCGGTACTCAGTACATGGCACATACTGCTATCTCTTGGGGTGCCTCAGCAGCTAGGGAGCAGAAAAGGAGTTGAGTTCAGACCTGGCAGTACATCCTAACTCTGGCTAAATTTTAGAGAGGTTTCTGGTGGGTGGGAGTGAGCTGCATCATATTACTGATGAAGAATTTCATAGGAAAAGAGATGTAAGGGAAATCACTAGAGAAATGACTTTACTTATATCACAGTTTTGCCCAGGGCAGCCTCAACTGCAGATACTTCCTGGCAGGGTATGTGTGGGAGTCTGATGAGGTTATCTGATCCATGATTAAACAGGGTTCTATGATGTGGAGACAGCCTGAAATAAAGTCCTGAACTGAGCCTCCTCTTCCATCCACATCCATTGATCCTACTGGGGTGAGAAGAGCATAGGCTTTGGCATCAGGAGACTCCCTTCTCCACCAACTAGCAAAGTTATTTCATACTGCCTCAGCTATAACAGGAGGAGGTTGGTCTATTAGAAGGGTCTTTAACATTTTTTGAGTCATCAACTCCTCTGGCAGTCTGGTGAAGCCTATAGACCCTTCCTTGGAATGTCTTTAAGCACGTAAAATAAAATACAGAAGATTACAAAGAAAACCAATGACATTAAAATAATTATCTGAATTTTAAAAAAAAGTTTACCCAACCTAGGTTAAGAATTCCTGAATTAGATAATCTCTAAAATTCCTTCCAACTCCAATATTTTATGATTCTAAGGCTCTGTGATCTATGTAATGATACATGAAACATTTGTGATCTTAACACTGCAAAGATGTCTTAGTATGGCACCTCCTTTCATCAAACCAATCCAGATTTGTCTGAGAGCCAGAAAGGTATCATAATACAATGGAAAGAGCAATGAACTTGGGGATCACAAGTTCAAACCTCAACTCTGACTTATTAGCTAAGTCACTTCTCATCTTTGGGCCTCAGTATCTTCATCTGTAAAATGAGGAGGGTAGGTTAGATCAAGAGAGCTTCCCTTTGGGTCCATGGACCCCCAATGGTTTTGTTGATAGATTGCAAGGGGACTATGAACATGAATGGAAAAAAAAAACACATCTTTACATCAATATAATTAACTTCCTTAGTAATCCTCTGTAATTTATTTTGTGCACTTAAAATCATTATTCTGAAAAAGGGTCCATAGACTTCACTAGCCTGCACATAGAGTCCATGACAAATACAAGGTTAATAATCTTGGTCTAGATGTCCTGAAGGTTTCCTCTGGTTCTAGATTTATGATGCTATCTATGGCTTCGTAGATAGGTCTTGGGGAGTCTGTGACTTAGTATATGTTTTATGGTCATATAGCTAGGGACTTGAACCCATACCTTCCTGACTTATCCCAACCCTTTAACCTTTAGGACAGGCCATTTCACTATATAACTACTGATCACATCAAATGTCATGGAGAGAATCATACGTGTGATCACTTACACATTCAGTCATCCCCTAAATAATGAAAACATCAGGTGTCCATGGTGATATTTAATATGATAGAATAGGGAAAAATCTGAATCAGAAATCAAGAGTTCTGAATTCCTGGATCATGGCTGTATGATGATGAGAGGCCTCAAAGGCCATTTTATAGATGTTAAAGGACTTGACCAAGGTCACACAGGTGGCTTTAAAGCAGAACTGAGATCAGAACTCAGCTCCTCTGACTCAATTCTGTGGCACTTACTGACAGCTCTCTCAGATCCAACTTAGCCACTGGTATGCTTGGGCCAAATTACTTATTCACCCTCAGCCCCGTCCATAAAACAATTACATTATGAAGACAGCCCAAAGATAAATGAGCACATTGGAAGTACGGGCATTGTATGAACATCCCAGTTTATCAAAGCAGTGATGGTGCCGGGATTAAACCAGAGAAAAGGATATTAGAATTAAAATTCAAGCAACAGGAAAAGAAACCACTTTACAGACCTTGATTCCAAGCTCTATGTTCTCTCCTCCGTACACGTCCATCCCTGGGTCCAGGAGGCCTATTTCCCCAAAAAACTTCCTGTTGACCACAAAGGAACATCCAATCATTGCTGGAGTCCTGCAGGAGAGAAAACAAGAAACAGTGAGCTTGAGTAACAAATGATGCATGTTGTCAAAAAGAGAAGTGGCCCGTGGCACAGATCATGAACTTAGAGGTGAAAGGTCTCTTAGAGTTCAACAGGTACGACTGCCTCACTTTACATATGGAGAAACTGAGGCCCATACCCAGCATCACACAGAACTCTTTTCACTGTACCCCTACCTCTCTGAGTCTCAGTTTCTTCCTCTGTAAAATTAGAAGGTGAGATCCAATTATTTCTACATCTCTTTTCAGTTTTGATCAAGCCAAGATTCCTTAAAACAGCCCTGACCTACAGGCCCAGTTCTGCCTCGGCCTGACCCGGGTTTTGACTAGATGTTCCAGACCATGCTGGTCTCTTCATTATTCAAACAACTTCCTGCCATGGGCTCTTTTGGCTGGACTGAGAGTCAGGAGAACTTGGTTGGAAGCCTGGCCTTGCTATTATTTTGCTCTGCAACCCGGGGAAAGTCATTCTCCCTCATCCCCGATCTCATCTGTAAGATGAAGTAGTGAGATCACCCTCAATGGAGGCTTAGCATGAAGGCTAGATGCCACATGTGGAAGATTCTGGTTGACCTCTGAGGTCCCTTCTCTTCGATTCTGTGATCCTTTCAGTAGAACATCTCTGAGGTCACTTCCAGATCTAAAATTCATTAGACATATAATAGAACTCACATTCTATTAGGAAAGTCATGAAAGCTGATTTCCCCAGGGAAGTCACAGCTAATTGACTCCTCAGCCAGGGCAAAGGAAACCAGAGCATGGTGAGAGTCCAAGAGAGAGGGGAAGGCTAGATGCACTGTGAGTGGAATGTGCCCACTGGAGCCACAGACAAGGGATGCCTACAGACCCCTGGGGAAAGGGGCAACTCACTAAGGTAATGTGCTGACTTTGAGAGGAGTGAAAGGCTGGTAACCCAGGAGAAACGCCTCTAACTCCTGTGACTATGAAGTAAACTGGATCTCTCAGAATAAGACATTTCTATTACCAAATCATAGATCTCAGAGCTTAAAAGGACATTTAGAATTCATCTGGATCAGGAGATAAGGTTTTTGTTTTTTCCTATTTTTACAGTTGAGCCAAAAACTTATCACTGCAGCTCTAACACATACTCTAAAAGATGCGCCTTGGAATGATGGCAGGCAGGCATGGAATAGCAAATATTTTTGATGTGGGATGGGGTAGATAGCTATCAGTCAACAAAAATTTATGGAGCACCTACTATGTGCCAGGCACTGTGCTAAACTCTGAAGATAGAGATGAAAATGACATAGGACTTTGCCTTGAGGAATTGACATTCTACTCAGGGAGACAAATTCACAGATATCAAAGACAAAAGGGAGGCAGCCCCTGCCCTCAAGGAGCTTACATTCTATGAGGGATCTTTCACCTTTTCTGTGTGTCCTGGGACCCTTGGGCAAACAATCTGGTGACGCCCATAGACCCCTTCCCAGAAAATGGATTTTAAATAAATAATTAGAATAGAATTACAAAGGAAACAAATTATAGTGATTTTTTTTTAAGTTCACAAAATTCAGGCTAAGAACCCATTTACTACAGGGATAAAATATGCACGAAGGCATAGGAGATACAGTGCTGAATTTTGACTCAGGAAGAGCTGTCTCCAACACTAGTTGTTTAACTGTGGCCAAGTAACAGCCTTTCTAAGCCTCAGTTTCCTCATCTGTAAAATATACTAAGAAGTCTGTAAGTTCCCTTCATATATTTATACGATTTCATGATCCTAAAAAGGAAGGAAAAAATCTCCCTCACAGTAGGGGAATCAGTAAAAGCTCCCTGGAAGAGGTGAGCTCTATAGGGTGCCAAGAGGTAGAGGCGTGAAAGGAGAATATTCCAGGCACAGGATCTTAGGGCCATTGGTGAGAGCTAGAAGAGAACCCAGAGGCCGTCTAGTCCAACAAACTCATTGTACAGATAAGGAAACTGAGGATCAGTAATGCATAGTGATTTGCCCAAAGGTCATAGAGACTATGAAAAGGTACCGAAAATCAGAACAGGTGTTCATGGGTCACAATGGAAGGAGAAAGTAAACTTGAGATAGTTACTGGGGAGTGGGAAGTGCTGACATTAATGAATTAGTCAACATTTAGTTGCATATGATTCTTCATGATCCCATGTGGGGTTTTCTTGGCTGAGATCCTGGAGTGATTTGCCATTTCCTTCTCCAGCTCATTTGACAAATGAGGAAACTGAGGCAAACAGGGCTAAGTGACTTGTCCAGGATCACACAGCTAGTAAGTGTCTGAAGCCAAATTGGAACTCAGGTCCTCTTGACTGCAGGGCTGGTGCTCTATCTACTGTGCCACTTGCTATATGCCATGCCCTATGCTAGCCACTGGAAATATAAAAACAAAGAACAAAACATTTTCCAAGGAGTTTACGTTCTAATGGTCCTCCCCCACTGCCTCACCCCAACCCCCCAACAACTTCTTTCTGAGAATTCCTTTCTATTTACTCTGGATGTATCTTGTATGAACAAAGTAGTTTGGGTGGCATTTACCCCAATAGAATGTCAGCTCCTTGCGAGCAGGGGCTGTGTTTTTGCCTTTGTTTATATTTCTAGCTCTTAGCACAGTCCCTGGCACAGAGTGGACGCTTAATAAATATGTGTTAACTGATTCACATGAACAGGTATGATCAAGCAGAGAGAGTAATGATTAGTGGTTGTTCTTAATCCTATGAGCTAGTCAAGAAACAAGGGGCAGGTAATCCCCCAGTCCCAGAGTCAGAAAGCCCTGGGCCATGGAAGACAAACTACCGGCCTATAGTAATTGGAACTATCAAGGCCATTTTCTGAGCTCCAGAGGTAGGTTGAGGAAGCCTCTATCCCTCAGCCTGCCTCCCTAGAGCTTCTGTTTCCTACTTGGTTGGAGATTTGAACAATAACAATGAAAATGCTCCAAGTCTGGCCAAGTTCCACCATCTGGGTAGAGGGAGCCTGAACTTACTCCATGTTCCCGTGGGTTTCCATGGCTCGGCACTGTGGGAGGTGATGCTGCCGTCAGAGCTTCCATCCCAGCCTGAGTCACCAAGCAAATGGCATCGAAAGCATCTCCTCCTGGCCTCCCCTAAAGTCTCGACACCTGGCAGGTACCAGGGACAGAGGTGGCGGGATGAAGGAAAGAGAAGCCCTCATTCTGGAATTGTAAAAAGTCAGCCCAGCACAGAGGGACACAGGCTGGAAAAGCACCCAAGGCACATGCATGAGGGGATCTGAGAGTGAGCAGGGAGCAAAACTTGGCTTGGGGGCAGCCTGCAGAATGAGTGGAGGATGCTGATGACAGCTGTGCTTGCATCCCCAGCGCTGGCTTAATCTTCCAGAGAATGAGCATCAGCCGCACTTTGCCACTGGAAATTTTGCTGAATTTGGATCCAGCCCCTGGAAGTCTTCTTTGCAGCTCAGAATAATTTGGGAGTTGCACAGATCTTATGCTATTCTGATGCGTTTGTGGATCATGAGTCCTCTATGGTCCTCAGTGACTCTCTTTGCCAAATGGAATCAGGAAAAACCAGAGGACCACAGATCTAGTTAGCATCACTCAGCTAGCAACTTTCTGAGGCAGGAGTTGAACCCAGGTCTTCCTGACTCCAAGTCCAATGCTCTAAACACTAACCCAGTCCACTTTAAACCCAGAGCTCTATAGAAATCTGTATCATTCTTTGTTCAGTTCTTTGGCTCAAACCACAAGTGGGAAGGAAATGGAGAAATGAGACACTGTGGGGCATAAGGACATGCAGAAGGGACAACATATTTTTGACTCATGTCAAAGTGAGTGGCCCACGGTCTAAGATGCCTGGGGCTGAGGTTTTGTTTTTTTAGTTATTAAATTTGCCATTTAAATTATGAATTTAATAATCACCAATGAACTCAAGAATTCCAAGATACCAATATATACATACATATATATATATATATATATGCAACAGTGAACTTCTATTGTGTATACTTTTTAAGTGTATATTAAATTTAACAAGATAGCAACAAAACTGCCCCTTCTGAACATCTTTGTGTTTTCTTCTGTGTATTTTTATGTTTTATTGATGCCCACCCTTTTCTGCATTTGTTGCTTCCCTGGGCCTGCCCTCGTAACAAAGGAACAGTCAAGCAAAACAAAGCAGCCTATTGACCCTATGTGAACACACCCATCTTAGCTGCAGCTAGCTCACTGCCTCTCTGCCTAGATGCGGGCAGCAGGCCTTAGCCGCAGAGTCTGAAGGCAGATTGGTCACTGCGCTGACCAGAGCGCCTCCAACTACGTTTCCAGGAAGTCTAAAACTATAATGCAATTTTCCCATATTTGGATCAAGCAAACTGGCCTAGAAAATCAACCCTGGGTTCATCTTTCATCACCAAGTGAGTGGCCCAAGGCAACATTGCTTTGGACTCTTTCACTGACTACCATTTCTCCACTGCACACGCAAGTACAAATAGCTTTGGCACGACTGTACATCCTGGCCCCAAGGAGTAACATGCTCCCCTGCCAGCCTCCAGACTCCCTTCTGGGAGAACCAAGGGGCGAAGCTGGAGTAGTCTTCCTCCTTCCCCTAGCCATAGGGCTAGGACCATCTAACTGCTCACCTCAAGCCATCAGCCAGCAAGGGTGTATTAATAGCTGGCTATGTGCCACGTGCTGAGCTAGGTATAGGGGATCCAAAAGGCAAATATGAAACCTGCCTTCCTTCAAGTGGCTAACGTTCTATCAGGGAAGACAACATGTGCACATGTGCATATTAAATGCATAAAGAAGAAATCCAAAATAAGTCATTGGTCATCAGGGGAAAAGGCCACTAGCAGTTCAGTGGTCAAGGGGAATGGATGATAAGGTATGGCGCAGATAAGTGGTGGTTGCTGCTGTTCAGTCATTTCATTTGCTCTTCATGACCCAATTTGGGATTTTCTTGGCAGAGATACTGGAGTAGTTTGCCATTTCCTTCTCCAGCACATTTGATAGATGAGGAAACTGAGGCAAACAGGGTGAAGTGATTTGCCAAGGATAAAACAGCTCATTGTGTCTGAGGTCATATTTGAACTCAGATCTTCCTGATTGTAAGTCCAGCACTCCATCCACTAGCTGCTCAGATTAGTGACATCCAACTGAAACAGAAATAGGGCCATGAATCAGGGAATTAAAAAGCATACAGAGAGGTACATTGACTGGGAAAATCACAAAATAATATTAGCTGTTCTATGGCGTTTGTTTTTTTGTTTTTGTTTTTTTTTTGCTAAGTATTTCCCAATTACACTGTAATCTGGTTGGCAACACTCATTGTTGGCTATGTGTTTGACATGTCTGGTGTCAAAAGAAGGGGGTGCTTGAGGGGCATCTTGAAGGAAGTGTGAGATTCTATAAGGCAGAAATGAGGAGGGAGTCTGTTCTAGGTTGTCAAGTACAACAAAATATAGTGGGATGTGAATAAAGAGAAATCAAGTTTCGATGATGGGCCAAGTGTGAGGAGGGAAGTAATGTATAAAGAGGATGGAGAGGTAAGTTGGGGCACCATAGGGTGACTGCCTCCTATTTCCTCCCAATCATGTATACCCTACTTGGGAATTCATTTTCTGCTGACGTCTCTAGTGAAGTAGAGAAGATGGTCACATTCTCTCATTTCTCCTCCAAGATTTCAATGCATTCCTCACTCTAGGGTGAGTTACAAGAAGCATCATTGGTACTTAAATCTGTGATTTCTCTGCTCCACCCCTGGTGAAGGAACCAGCATTAGAAGAAACAATTAATTTCAAAATCAACTCAATATGATAACAGTACTAACCCCATTCTAAGAGCTCCATTATCAAGGAAGAACAACAGGAATTAAAAATAATTACTTTTTATTATCGTTGTTGTTTACATAGATTTTATGGAAAATGGTTGAAATGTTCTAATGCAGAATAAAACAGAGGAAGAGAAATAAAAGCAAGCAAAGTTGGACAGCTACTAGAAGTGCCATTAAGAATCACTCGTATTTATTCATTTCTTGATTCATTCCACAACTATTTCATTCATTCAAACAACCACTTCATTCATTCATATAACAACCCTTTCATTCTTCCATTCAGTATCCACTTCCTTCAATAATTTTTACTAATTCATTCATTCAAAAACCACTTCATTTATTCATTTGATAACTATTTCATTCATTCATTCAACAACCACTTCCTTCAGTGACTTTTATTCATTTATTCATTCAACAACCACTTCATTCATTCATTTAATACTCACTTCCTTCAATAATTTATTCATTCAATCATTCAACAACAATTCATTCATTCAACAACAATTTCATTTATTCATCAGCACATACTTATCTTTAACTACTTACTACTATAGGCAGAATACTGTATCTGGGTGCTGGGGAGCCATAGATAGGAGAAACAATTTATGATAAGATATGTAAAACTTTTCTAGCATCCAGAGTCTGAGATCATCCCTATTTTGCAGATGTGGAAAGTGACAGATCACTCAAGTAATTGGTGGAACCAGGGCTGGAGCCCAGGCCCAACAACTGGTTCACCATCTTGGCCCTCCATCTGGCTCAGACGTGGTCCTTGACTGTGTGCTTCAAGAGGCTTCAGTCCATCAACAAGTCTGTCCATTTGAACTCCACTTCATTTCTTACCTCCATCCCCTTCTCTCTATCCAGAGCTCAATCCAGCCACTCAATCCAGTAACTGTAATAGCCTCTTAATGAGTCTCTCTCCCCTCAATTAACCTTTCATGCCACGACCTACATCACGACCAGGCCCTTCCCTCACTCAAGAAGCTTCAACAGCTCACTATTAAATAAAAGATAAGTACAAATTTCTTAGCCTGGCCTTCCATGATACAAGTGCAATCCACCATCCCATTCTTCTTTCATACAACTCTCCTTCACATATCTGATGCTTAGCTGAACAACTAGCTTATTCCTTGAACTTGACTTGTTATTTCCCACCTCCATGCATTTGTAGAGGCCATGCTGGGAATGTTCCCTCTCATTATCTTTCTTTCAGAATCCTTGATCTTCCTTCAAGGCTCAGCTAAGGTGCCACTTCCCTGATCATCTCAGTTGAAAAAATTCTCTTCCATTTCAATTTTTACTGGAGCATTCTTCTTGGTTTTCTGCTTTATGCCTTCCTCCCCCCCGCCCAGTTTCCATTTCATACTATAATTATAATTTCAAATGTTGTAATTCCTTAGTAGAATGTAAGCACTTTGAGGGCAAGTCCTATTATATAATAGTTGTCATTTACATAGTGGTTTATTAAGGTTTGTAAAGTGCATTTTATCAGTATTCATCATCTCATTTGACACTCACACAAACTTGGTGAAGCAAGCACTGCATGTATTATTATTCCCATAAGAAAACTGAGATCCAGAGAGGTTAATAAACTGGACCAGGGTCACATAGCTAGTAAGTATCCAGGGAAGGATTTCAATCCAGGTTTGTTGGTTTGTTTCCTGATTCCAAGCCCAGTGTTCTATCCATTATGCCCTATTAAGCTAAGCTTTGTATCCCCCTCACTTTAGAGCAGAATCTAGTACATCTAGACGCTAAATAAATATCTGTTGACTATAAGAATAAAGTAAACTATTTGCATCATGGAGGATGAAGAATAGAAAATCTTAGGCAATAAGTGAATTGAACAGCTAGGTGGCGCAGTGGATAGAGCACAGGCCCTAGAGTCAAAAAGATCTGAGTGGGAATCCTGACTTAGACATTTACTAACTGTGTGATCCTCGGCAAGTCACTTAACCTCTATCTGCCTCAGATTCCTGATCTGTAAAATGGGGGTAACAATGGTATCCCTGTTTTAGGATTGTTGTGAGGATAAAATGAGATAATATTTAGAAAAGTGATTTGCAAATACTTAAGCACTATATAAATGCATAATAAATATATATATATGCTAAGTATTATTACTACTACTATTAATTGACTGTTGGACATTTTGCTCACATATTAGAGGTTGGAGAAGGCTAAGTATACAAGTACATAATTGGTATGAGGACTAGAGAGGGTGTATACATGTGTTGGGGGGGTTGTCCACTTTTATTTTTATCATAACTACTTCTTCTAAAACTTGATATCTTTTGCACTTACATCACCCACATTTCTCAATATATCCCTCATGAGTGGTTAGAGGGGAAAGTGCCTTGTAATAAAGAATAAAAAAGAGGAAAAAAACAGTTCAGCAAAACTAACCAACATACTGGGAAATTATGACATTATTTACAATGTTCTACACCCATAGTTCCCCACCTCTGCAAGCAAGGGGGAGGAGTCTCCTCATAAATCTTTTTTGAAGCCAAAATTTATTATTGTGATTTCACAGCATTCATTATCAATTGTTATTATTACTGTTTTTAGTGGTTGTTCTTTCCATTTACACTGTTGTGATCATTGTGTGTATATATGTGTGTGTAATTGCAGTGTTTTAAGAGGAATATGGTGAATACAGAAAAGTATGGGAAGACTTATATAAACTGATGCAAAGTGAAGAAAATAGAACCAGTAAAATATATATATATGTATTATATATATACACATACAGACATATGTATCATACCCACACACATCTTACATACATATACATACACATGTATGTGTGTAGGTATGTATAGAAGTAGAACCAGTAAAATACATATGTGTATGTCATGTATTATATGGCATATATATGTATATATGTCTTTCCATACTTCTCTGTATCCACTACATTCCTCTTAAAATACAGCAGTATTTCATTGCTTTCATGGACTACAATTTTTTCAGTCATTTAAAGGGCCACCTTCTAAACTGAGCAGGAGGGAGGGAGAGGGTATTTATTAAGCATCCTCTACATCCCAGGCACTGCACTCAGCCTTTCACAAATATCTCATCTGATCCTCACAATGACGCTTGGAAGGTGGGTGCAATCATTATCCTCGTTTTAGAGTTGAAAAAATGGAGGCAGGCCAAGGTTAAGTGGCCTGCCCAAGATCACCAGGGAGTGTCAGATTGGGATTTGGAGCTGGGCTTCACTGTTTCAGTGATCAGAGTGATCACTCTTTTCCCAAATTGCACTATACTGTACGTGTCAGGAAAAAACAAGGTATTGTGACATTCCGGGGTCCGTTTTTACTTCCTCCTCATTTAAGAGCACAGAGGAGCTGATGAAAGGATGATGGGGATGTAGGATTTGGGAATTCTGTTTATTATTCCTCTACTCTGAATGCTGGACCCGCAGACTCCAGACTGAGTTTGATTGCCGATTTAGACACTGGGTAACCTTAAGTAAGTTATATAAAGCCTCTGAGTTTCAGTTTCCTCATCTATAAAATAAGGGGGTTGAACTCATTGACATCAGAGGGAAGGAAGGAAGGAAGGAAGGAAGGAAGGAAGGAAGGAAGGAAAGAAGGAGGGAAGGAAGGAAAGAAGGAGGGAAGGAAGGAGGGAAGGAAGGAAGGAAGGAAAAGAAAGAAAGGAAAGAAAAAAGGGAGAGAGGAAGGAAGGGAAGAAGAGGACTTGAAGGAGGAAAGAAGTAGAGAGGGAGGAAGGAAAGAAAGAGGAAGGGAGGAAAGAGGGAAGGAAGGAAGGGAGAAAGGGAGGAAAGGGAGAAGGAAGGATGAAAGAGAGAGGAAGAAAAAAGGAGAGAGAAGGGAAAGAAAGAGGAAGGGAAGAAAGAAGGAAGGAAGGGGAGGCAGGGGAGAAAAAGGGGAAGGGGGAGGGAAAAGGAGACTGAGGCCTCCAGAACTAATTGCAGCTGAGATTCCTTTCCTGTTATGAGGAGAGGCGAGCGGGTCTTGGGTTGTTGCCAGAGACCAGGGGTGAATTTTCAGGGGAGATGTTGGCCAGCTTGCTGGAATTCTCCACTGGCACAGAACAGCTATTTAATAGCGAGAACCTTGATCGCCTCTGCTACATATCAAGATGTTCAAAGAGCAAGAAGTGATGTTTTCTGTCAAATTCAGGATCTGGGGCTCAAATCTCTTGCAAATGCATTCCAACCCCAAGCCAACCGTTCTCCTGCTTAATGGAAGACACACTTTGGCTCTCACTGCACAGAAGGGGAAGGGGTTATTCAGTTTACAAAAATAAGGAAAGGATTCCTTCATTGCAACTGGGATGCTTTATCACCAAGTGTTTCCCAGCTCACTGTAAAACCCAGGCAAATAGAAGAAATTCAATTGCATTTGATTCCATTAAAATCAATATAAGTCAACAACCTTTATTGAGCACCTACTATATACATGACACTTTGTTAGGAACTGGGGACATAAATATAGAAATCAAAAGGGTGTTTGCCCTCGAGGAAGCTTTTATTTTGTTGGGGATAGGAGTAGGGCACAGGATCCACCGCCCCTGGGCACAGGCTGGTCCTTTAAGATGCTCTCGCTTCTCATACTCATCTTTTAAAACTCAGCTCAAGGGGTCCCTTCTACATTCAGACCTTTCCTGATCCCCTCGGTGGTTAGAAAGTTCTTCCTCCTCTATTACCATGAGTGTGTATGTGTGTGTGTATGGGTGTGTGTGTGTGTGTGTGTGTATTGTATTTACTTACTTGTGTATTCATTTTTCCTGCCCTTCACTTACCCTCACTCCCAGAATGTAAGACTTCTGAGGGCAGGCACTGTTTCTCTTTTTGTATCCCTAGTATAACTTAGCAACATGGTACAGTGGAAAGAGTGCTGAATATGGGGTCAAAGGTCACCAAGAAAGGTGACTTAAACCTGGGATCCATGGACCCCCAAGTCATCCTTGGAGAGAATTTAGGGCATTCATGAACTTGGATGGGAAAAGTAATTCCATCTTTATTTTCACTAATCTCTAATTGAAATTGATCATTTCCTTCAATTACTTAAAAGTATTATTATTCTAAGAAGGGGTCCATAGACCTCACCAGATTGCCCAAGTGTGTTGTTCAAAATGTATACACACATTTCATTAGCACATAACTCTGTAATTTCTTTTTCAGAAAATAAACATTACCTTTATTAACAACCTAAGTGCATGCACACTTTGGGGGGGACACATATTTGGGGGGCAGCCAGCATATACAAAATGCTATAGCTAAGTTAGGGTGGATAATGAATCTTGTTCAGTGGTCACATGTCTTTGAATTCATGCTTTTCAAAAATTATAATAATATAAGATATGGTCATTAGTTCCAGCCCAATGAAAACATGCATTGCAAATTCAAATAATGAGACTGCTTCCTGAGAGTCATTCTTCGCATTAATAGGGGCCTGACTATACAAAGTTGTTTCAAGAGATAGTAAGCAGTACTATCTTGGAATAGAAGGAGAGGCTTTCAGAAGAAGTGATTCATCTGATGCTCCAAGGGATGATTTAGAAGGGCAGAAGGAGGAGAGAGGGAGGTGGGAATTCGGGTGGGGGGAGGGCCACGGACTCTTTTCTTTCAAGGTCTAAGCTCAGTCAGGGACCGTTGGGTTTTGCAGAGCATGTCAGTAACCCCCACCCACTTCATCTATCTACCAAGTTCCCTCCCATAAGTCATTTTCCAGACATAATATTATTTGTTCTTTTCATAATCACGTTTTCTTTAGGACTTTTAAACTCCTATCCACCAATTTCATTATGTTTGACATTTTATTTCCCCTAACCAGAATTACCATGCGTAATTAACTAGCATATCCTGGGGGATTCTAGTATTCCTCTAGTTAAAATGTTTGGGCTTTTATGAATAGACTTAAAAAAACTCTAAAAAAGGTCTTAGAATTAGGTTCTGAAAATACCTGTACAGAGAGAGCTGGCCTCTGAGCCAGGAAGACCTGGGTTCAATTCTTTCCCTCAGACACATACTGGCTGTGGGATTCTGGGTAAATCACTTGACTTCTTAGTTCTCTGGGAAACCCTGTAAGGCTAAGATGTAGGGAAGGTACCAACCTGCATCAATGTCACCTGAAGTTTTCACTCGTAGTGAAATTACGAAGATTACCTGGCACCCTGCATCCTGAAGTTTCAATGAGGAAGAGTAAAAAAAAAAAAAAATATATATATATATATATATATATATATGTATATGTATACACATATAGAGAGAGAGAGAGAGAGAGAGAGAGAGAGATATGGGTTGGGGGAACAAAAGCACCAATCAGGGCAGGGATGGTGGCCAGATAAAAACCTGGGGGTTGTGAGATCAGGCACTGAAGACAAGTTTGGCCTACTTTGCAGTTGTGCTTAGGGTCACTCCTGATCATGGCATTCAAGAATTCCATCCAATAAGAACCATGAGGTACTTAATAAGATCACCTCGCCGGGCCTCAGTTTCCTCCTCTGAACAACGAGAGATGGACTTCATGGCCTCTGGGGTCCCTTCCAGTCCTATACCTATGATCTTAGGGGCCTAATTCACTTAACCACCCTCTGCCTCAGTTTCTTTCTCTGCCAAACTGAGGAGCTGGACCAGATGGTCTCTGAAATCACTCCCAGCTCTGATCCTATGGTCTCTTGACATCATCCTGCTGGCTGCTAAGGTTATCTGAAGGAAGTTTCCTTAGTCTAAGGAAGATAAGCTTACACCTCACCATTTTTGCTCAATTATAAAAATCATTTCTTTTATCTGCTTATGACAGTTTGCTAAACATTCAATTTAAAACCTTTGTTTTGTGGGTTATGAGCTCCTCTGGCGGACTGGTGAAGCTTATGGACTACTTCTCAGAATTATGTCTTTAAGTAAGTGAAGGAACCGCTAAATTATATTTAGAGATTATTGACAATCAAGATATAATTTTTCCCCCATCCAGGACCCCCTGAAATCTATCCACAGACCCTTGGATCTCAGGTTAAGAACCTCTGATTTCAAAGAGCAAGAGCAGAAGAAATGATTCATCTGATGCTTAGGTCCATTTTATTCTGAACACAGGAAGGGAGGAGCAAATGAATAATGTGAAAAAATTATTATTTATTTATACTTATTTATTATATATAAAATAATATATTATACTATTTATTTATATTTATATGACATTTGTTATTTATTTACATAGTATTTTAAAGTTTGCAATGTGACTTATATATTAACTCATTTGGGACTCAACAATACCAAAACATAAATGCTACAGGTATTTGTTATTTGTTGTTGATCACTTGTTTCATCTGTGTTTGAAAACACCCATGTGGGGTTTTCTTGGCAGAGATACTGAAGCTGTTTGCCATTTCCTTTTGTAGCTCATTTGACAGATGAGGAAACTGAGGCAAACAGCATTAAGTGACTTGCCCAGGGTCTCACAGCTAGTAAGTGTCTAAAGCCAGATTGGATCTCAGGGAGACGTGTCTTTCCGACTTCAGGCCCAGCACTCTGTGTCCTATGCCACCTAATTGCCCCTAATTTGTTATTAGCTCCTTTTTTACAGATGAGGAAACTGAGGCACAGCAAGATGAAGTGATTTCCCCATGGTCACATAGCTTATGTTGGAGGCAGAATTGGAAAGTCCGTTTGCTCTTCCTGACCCCAAGTATGGCGCTCTATCTATTGCACCAATCAGGCTTCCTAGCTATGGATCCTTCTTAACCTGATCTTGTTCACACTGAGCAGAAGAGACTGGCTCTTTCTTGGTAGATAAATTTATTTGTACCAAGTTTCCAGTTGTTCCCCTTCACGACTCTCATGGCTGAAGGGGAAAAAACAAAACAAAACAAAACAAAACAGAACAGAACCCAGCATCTATTTCCTGGCTTAGGCTAGAGAAAGTCAAATAATTTGGAATGAAATCACGGGTCAGTTGCCTTAAAAAATGTTTATAAGCTTTTAAGCTTTCAAATGGAAATGGAAAGAAGCTGGAAAGCTTCTGAAAGCACACAGCCCTTTGGGTCCGCATGTGAAAGCCAAAAAAAAAGTTGAAAATCGGTAGCTATGAGGCAATCCTCCTTCAAAAGTGCCCCTGGACTGGTTTTCTCAACTGAGAGGAGACTGTTCCAGTCACCTGACTGATGTGTGGTGACCTGCCTAAGGATTTCTGGCTGTTTTTTGAAGAGCTAGAGAAGGGTTGGTCTTTGGGATGATATTTTTACTCATTTATGCAACAAACTTTTGTTGAAGACCCACTGTGTGCATGGCAACATGGGAGCTGCCATGATGAGGTTGGAGTAAAGAGTTCAATGAGAAATAGTATTTATATCTCTTAATTTTTGTGACTTCAGAAACTGAGGGAGGTAGGTAAGGGGGGAAAAATTTTGGTGCTGGGGAGATCTCACAGAATTAGATTTCTGGCACACTTGGAGTCTCTCAGGTGTCAAAAAAAAATTGCTCCCTTCTCCATCTCCAAAATCAAAGCAACTAAGAATTGTAAGGGGCCTTCAAGGTCATCACGTCCAACCTGTACCTGAACCAGACTCCCTTCTTCAATAGCCCCAGTGAGTAAGTCATTCAGCCGGTGCTGAAGGGAGACCCACGACCGCCCAAGGAAGCTCCTTCTACCTTCAGAATGCTAGGTAATTATCATGAAGTTTTCCCACCCTGTTCCTACTTCTATTGTCCGGGGCTGCACAGTCAGTTAAGACACATTTATTAAGTGTTTACTATGGACCAGTACTGTAGACACAGAGAAAGACAAAAACAGCATCTGATCTCAAGAAGCTCACAATCGAAAGGGGGGAGATAACAGGCAAACAACTATGTACAAACAAGGTATATGAGGGTAAATTAGAGGCAATCCCAGAGCAACGGTGCCCTGCCAACCCTCTCTCAAGAAATCCTATGATTAGCAGCTAGGTGGATACAGTACCAGATGTAGGACTAAATATAGGACACAAATACAAGATACTGGATACAGATACAAGACAGGACCACTGCAGTGGATACAGGACTAGATATAAGATACAAATACAAGATACTGGATACAGATACAAGACTGGACCACTGTACTGGATACAGGACTGGGCCAAGAATGGAGAAGAACTGAGTTCAAATCTAGCCTTAGACACTTAATGGCTAGGTGATCCTGAGCAAGTTACTTAACCTCTATCTGCCTCTGTTTTTTGTCTGTAAAATGGGGATAATACTAGCAGCCTCCTCCCAGGATTATTGTAAGGATAAAATGAGATATTTTGTAAAGTCCTTTGTAATCCTTAAAGCAATATATAAATGCTGTTATTATTGTTAATTGTTATTTATAGGGTTTAGAGCATTACCTCTCCAGTTCTCTTATAAAATGCAATACATCTGGCACAGGTAATATATTTAACTGTATCAGCTACAAATATTTTAGTGTTCATTTCCTTACCCCTTCATTGAGCAATTTTGCCAGTAGCTTTAAATTATTTGGCCCCCTTAAATAACCTCCCAGAACTGCTATGGCAAGCAGTGGTGACTCTGGGTATTCTCTACATCCTGGGCACTGCAGGAAACATCTCCAGGGCATCACAATCCCCGAACATTGGCCTGTCCTCTTGCGCACTTTTCCTTCTGGCAGTTCCCTACTGTCCTGATGACCTAGCTGCACATAGAAGTCTCCTAACTCTGTGTTCAGGCCTTTCTCCTCTTTCAGACACTCAATAGAGAGGGAGTGTGGTACAGTGGGCAGAGAGCTAGAGTTGGAGTAAGAGAAGCTGGGTTCAAATCCTGCTTTGCCAACATGTTATGTGACCTTGGGTAAATCACTCCTTATTCTTACCTAAAAAATGAGGTGATCTCTCCAGCCTCTAAATCCTATGATCCTATGCCGTACCTTGAATTGAGATTCATCCTTGTATAGGGCCATGTCCTGTCTCCTTAGCTAGACTATAAGCTACTTGAGGGCAGGAACTATATCTCAAATTTCATGACAAATATAGTCATGGACCTGGTGTCAGGAGGATCTGTATTCACATCCTGTTTCAGAGATTAGATATATGGGCCTGGGTAAATCATTTAACCCTATGGGAGCCTCAGTTTATTCATCTGTAAAACAAGGATAGTAATAGCCCCTACCTCTGAGAGTTCTTGAGAGAATAAAAGGAGGGAATCTATGCAAAAGGTTTTGCAAACTCTAAAGTCTGTATAAACAGAATGCATCCCTAGCACCCAGCAGAGGGCCTTGAATTCAATTCGATCAACATGTAGCATTTTTTTTAGTATTGTTTTAGTTGATTTAATCAATCAACAAGATTTTATTAAACACTGCCATGCATAGCCCAAGCAACGTGCTGAGTATGGGCATAATAATACAAAAAGGAGACCATGCCTGCCCTAGAGGACCTTATGTTCTAATATCCTACTCACCCAGATGTCCACAGATAAGTATGTACTGGGAAGACAGAGAGACAGAGAGGAAGGGAGAGGGAGAGACAGAGAGAGACAGAGAGTGGCAGAGAGTGACAGAAACACAGGGAGACAGTGACACAGAGAAAGAGTCTATATGTTTGTATGTATGTATGTATACGTGTGTGCATACGCACACACATTTGTGTGTATATGTGTATGTATATACACATACACAGAATATTTTTACTTAGAGCCGGGGGTAGACCAGCTGGCCTCCCCATATCTTTTCCAGCCTGAAAATTCATCGTTTTTATTTCTAAGCTAGGATCTGTAATTCAAATCAGAAAAGAAAGAGGGCCTGGGCGGTTGTGAAGAAGCCTGCCAGTGGCATCAGCTCAGAGACTGTTCTTTCCAGCTTGTGACAAGCAGAGCCAATTCCTCACCTCAGGAAGGGCAGTCACAATTAAGTTCCATGACTCAAGTGCCCTCAGCCCTCGCTCATCTACCCCCTCTCCTCTGATGCACTTTGTAACCTTCTGATCTCAGGGACAAGGACATTGAAGAAGAGAGAAATGGCAGGAAGGATGGCCTAGGTCAGGATCTATACTGGATTTCTACTGGCTAAAGAGTGGTCACTGGCTACCCAGAAACTCAAGATGTGGAATGGTGGTGGGGATAGAAGTGATGGACTTTGAGGGAGCTCTGGATTCAAGTCCTGCTTCAGATACTTATGACCCCGGGAAAGACACTTCATCTCTCTGCACCTCAGTTTCCCTAAAATGAAGGGGTTGGATGACCAGCTCTAAATTTATTTTCCTAGGCTACATCTGAGGTCCCTTCTGGAGCTAGAGCCTGACCCTTAACTTCAAACCATGTGATGTCCTCACTGGCCATTCTCCCCACCCTCCTCACATGATTCTTGGTCTCTTTCCTGGAACAGACCTGGGCTCTCACAGGTGAGCATTCACTCTCTTGTCCAACACCAGGCTTCTGAACCACTTCCCAGACACCAGCTTGAACCCATGGCATTGAACATGGAGCCTTTGCTCCCTTGTTACCCAGGTACCCTTTATAGGTTGTGTTTTCCCATTCAATTTTAAACTGCTGGAGTTCAAGGGCTGTGTTTCTTGATTATATTCACAGCACTTAACACAATTCCTGGCATACAGTGGCACAGTGCATATAGTGCTGGGCCTGGAGTCAGGAAGATGAGTTTAAATCCAGCCTCAAACATTTACCAACTGTGTGACCCTGGGCAAGTCACTTCTCCCTGTTTGCCTCAGTTTCATCTGTGAAATGAACTGGAGAATGAAATAGTAAATCATTCCAGTATCTTTGTCAAGAAAAACCCAAGTGGGATCATGAAGAGTTAGAAACCACTGAAAAATGACTGAACAAATGCTCTTTCTCTCTCTTTCTCTCCTTCCTTCCTTCCTTCCTTCCTTCCTTCCTTCCTTCCTTCCTTCCTTCCTTCCTTCCTTCCTTCCTTCCTTCCT
>NW_020954546.1:17900753-17904270 GCF_900497805.2 Vombatus ursinus | reverse complement strand
CCTTCCTTCCTTCCTTCCTTCCTTCCTTCCTTCCTTCCTTCCTTCCTCTCCTTTCTTTTCTTTTCCTACGAAGATCTGTGCTTCTGACACCAGGCCATTCCTGACCTTTGCCCCACATTAGAGGACAGCACCAGAGTCCCCACTCACATTTACTCCCCCAGAGTTTTTTTCACATCCCTTCCATCGGCTTCCTGAAGTTAAGGAGACTTGGCATCTCCACCTTGGGGGAAAAGGACAAGCACTGAAGAGAGAAACATCTTTTGTTGGACTCCCAGAGCAAGTGCTTTGCATCTTCCCTCTGGCATCATGTGCTGTGGATATTTCTGGATCTCAGTCCCAGCTGCTCTGCCCTTTATAACCTTGCTTAATCATGCATTTCTATTTTCTCACCCACATATAAGTGCTACAGTAGCAGAAGTGCACTTTTAAAAAAAGGATACCATATAAAAGATCAGTTAAATTTAGTGTCTTTCCTGAATTCTCTCTGCACTTAACAAGTCTTAGAGGAACTTTTCATGAATCAGAGACCAGGGGCCCACTACACATTCCTCCTCCCTCCTAGAACTAATGAAATCTCATACCTCATCTTCAGTCCTGGGAACAGGCTGTCTCCAAGCAGACACAGAGAGGTGATGATAGACAAAATGTTGATTTGCAGACCAGCCTTGAGGTTGTATCCTCCCCACATCCATTAGCCAATAGCCATCTTAGCATTTCCCTTGCTAGATGACCCATTTCCTGGGGCATCCTTGGAATTCACTCCTCCCTTCTTTATCAATCACTTAGTTATTGACATTCCCTTTGGCCTGAGGATTTCCTTCCCCTCCCCCATTGCATTGGGAATCACTAAGATTCCCTCAACTTAATTCCCTCCTTGCCTCATTACCCCTGCAGCCTTCTTTATACCCTCCCGTGGCAGCAGCCACAGATTTTACTGTGGTCCCTCACTGCATCTCCAAAGGTCCTAGTGGCTCAAGGGGCTCAAATATTAGCTCTCATGAATCTCATGGATTCTTCTTGATCCAGAAGTGCTTAGGGCTCATGAGACTTAGGGGAATTTCAAATCATAGATCATAGATTTAGAGCTAAAAGAGGCAGGTAAGTGATGCATATATACATATATACTTTACCTTTCTGGGCAGCTAGGTATCACAGTGGAGTGAGAAAGATCTGAGTTCAAATCCAGCCACAGACACTAGTTATATGACCCTGGGCAAGTCATTTAACCTCTATCTGCCTCAGTTTATTTGCAAAGCACTTAGTACAGTGCCAAGTACATAGTAGGCACTTAATAAATGCTTTTTTTCTTCCCTTCTTAGGGGCCATGGAGTCCAGTCCCCTCATTTAGATATGTGGAAACTCAGGAACAGAGATCAATTGATTACTAGTCAGTAAAATAAACACTTAAAAATGCTCTCTTCTTTCACTCATTCATTCTTTTGTTCATTCATTCTAGTGTCTGAGAAGGCATTTGGACTGAGGTCTTCCTAACTCCAACTCTAGCTCCCTATACACTATACCATACGGTCAGGAGGGAGCTCAGAAGTCAGTGAATCCTCAAAAGTCTCTTATTTTACAGATGAGGAAGCATGTCCAGAAAGAATATGGGACTTGCTTGAAGTCACACAGGAAATACAGAAGAATCTGAACCGGGGCTTGCCTACCAATCCAACATTTTTTCCATAGTACCATAGCTCATCTGACTAGGACTGACTCTCTCAGTTACTTCTGATACTCAAATAGATCTGTAGGTCACTCTTGGCCATGTTCTCTCCTCAATTTGACCCACAGGGTCCACCACTTGGAGGACATTTCCAGGAGACTGATAGCCCACTCTGGCTGTCTGTATGTTATCCCTCCCCTTCATATGACAAGCACATCTTCTCTTCTTACCAAGACTTTTCCTCAAAGGCAACTTTTATTCCTGTTTGGCACCTGACACGTAGTAGGTGCTTCA
This sequence comes from Vombatus ursinus, assembly GCF_900497805.2. Lineage (NCBI taxonomy): Eukaryota > Metazoa > Chordata > Mammalia > Diprotodontia > Vombatidae > Vombatus > Vombatus ursinus. The sequence continues at coordinate 17,902,313 of NW_020954546.1, read as the reverse complement.
TCAATGGTTTTTCACCCATTCATTCTTCTTTGAAGCTCCTCATTGTTTACATATTTCAGTCTACTCTGAAGTGGTCTAAAACCCAGCTGACTCCAAGATCAGCTTTCTATCCACTATCTATTATGATCATAATGATATTAGCTCCTTGCCTTTTATTTAGGCATGGGATTCTTAACCTACAGTCTATGAATTTGTTTCTAAAATATTTTGATAGCTGTATTTCAATGTAATTAGCTTCTTTTGAAATTCTATGGATTTCATTTGATGCCTTTATAAACAAGATTCTGAGAAGGGGTCCACAGGCTTTGCCACACTGTCAAAGGGGTCCAGGACAAACACACACACACACACACCACACAAACACACACACACACACACCACACAAACACACACACACACACAGATTAAGAACATCTGGTTTAAGGAGATGACATTATTAATGCCACAACATGCCTCTATGTGAAATTCATTTTCATTTCTTTGGAAATGATTATATCCTATGTCTCAAAGCCAAACGCTTTAACATTCTGGATTAAATCAATTTTCAGGAGCTGAGTTAATATGCCACGGACACAGTGATGCTATGTGGGATTAACAAAGCAATTTTCTTTTAGGGAGGTGAAGATACTATCATGATTTATACTTCTTTCATCCTTCCCCTATCTTTGCTATGTAAGAAGGGCTGGTTCTCCTCATTTCATAGAGAGAGAAACAGAGTGGCCCCAAGAATCTATGTGGCCAACAGCCCATAGAAGGACACGGGCTAGTACTCAGAATCTAGAAAACAGATGAAAGAATGTTGGAATCAGAAATCTGAGCACCTGAGTTTGAACCCAGGCTCTGCTATTTTCTATCGATGTGATGTTTGGTAAGGGGCTTCATGTCTCTTGGTTTTATTTCCCTTGTCTCTAAAATAAGAGGGTTAGGCTCAATGACCCCTAAGAGCCCTTCTACTTATGAAGAAGACAGGGCTGGGGTTTCCTGCGGAAAAGACTAGCCTGAGGGCCCCTGAGTAGGCTATGTCCTTTTCTCTTGCTAGACTACTACTTAGTGTCAATCTGTTGTAAAGGAGAGAGAACTGGGCTGAGAGCCAGGAGAGACAGAGAGAGCTGGATTTGGAGTGAGGGGTCCTGAGATCAAGCCCTGACTCACTAAGTACCAATGACACTAATTTGTGTCTTTGGCAAATCATTGGGCTTTAGTCTCCTCACCTTTAGAAATAAGGTTAGACTACACGGCCTGTGGGGTCCTCTCCAATCTAAATCTATAACTATAACATATATATATATATAATATCTATAAATATATCTCTAAATCTATAAAATATCTATAAATATAAAAAATTTATAAAACATCCATAAATACATCTCTAAATCTAAATCTATAACTATAATATATATATATATGTATATATAATATCTATAAATATATCTCTAAATCTATAAAATATCTATAAATATATCTCTAAATCTATAAAACATCTATAAATACATCTCTAAATCTATAAAACATTTATAAATATATCTCTAAATCTATAAAATATCTATAAATATATCTCTA
>NW_020954546.1:17804114-17900743 GCF_900497805.2 Vombatus ursinus | reverse complement strand
ATCTCTAAATCTATAAAACATCTATAAATACATCTCTAAATTTATAAAACATCCATAAATACATCTCTAAATCTAAATCTATAAAATGAGTGATGTTGTGTAAGTCACAGCCTCTGGGCCTTAGTTATCCCAGCTGTAAAATGAGGGGCCTGGCTTAAACAACCTTCAAGGTCCATCCTGTGATTAAAATTCTGTGATTTCATGATTTTCATTGTTTTTCCAGCTTTTCTATTTCTATTCCTACATTTCTATTTTTAGTTATGGGTATTTTGGTGTTCTTTTCATGCCTTCTTCTTCTGAATACCACTCCCTTCTTCCCCCAGCAGAGTTCCCCCTATCCTTTATCTCATAGTCATCCACTTTCTAAGGAGAGTGGAGAAAGATCTGTCCCCCCACAACAGGACAGAGCAGTAGAACGCTCAGCGTCAGAGGAGGCAGGCAGCTGCTTGAGACACAGGGCTGCGTCCATCTTCCCCTGGGATTGAATCCGGTCACCAGTGTCCACTGGCAGGCCTTTCACACTAGATTGCCTGCCTGCAGAGGTTGATGGACGATGAGTGTATAGGGGTGGGAGCCGGTCACTCTGCTGGTGAGAGCCCCATTGGTCCAGAGCTGCCGTCTGCCCAGATGATGCTGTTGTCTCCAGACACCTCATTCATAGGCCGAAAGGCCACAAAAGAGGGGATTATAACCATGGCAAAGGCACTAGGGAGCCAAGGATGCCGAAAATAGCAGGCATCAGCTGATGTCACCAAGCACTCAGGCAGACGGGAGGCCTGAGACATAGGCACGGGATTGAATCTACTCCCCAGCATGGACAGCACTGAGGAGTTAAAAGGGATAAAGGCAACATATCCCAAAAGACAATTCATTTTTAGGCTCTGAAACTCTAGGGCACACATGAATTTGCACTGTGTATCTGGGCATGTAGGTACTACAAGGTATGATTGGAGGGATGCCAATAGGGCCCATGGGTTCAAATCATGACTCTATCACCTGTTACTTCTGTGGCCTTAGGTGAAGGCTTTACTTCCTGGGCCTCAGTTTTCTCATCTGAAAAATGAGTGGATTGCAGTCATTGGCTTCCAAGGACCTTTCTAGTTCTTGTCAAAGATTCTTATGTGAGAACTCAGAAAGACCTTAGCTTAAAAAGGCCAAGGTCTCCACTGCATCCTGGGCCATCTCCAGGCCTCCTGATCTATATCTTGCCACTGGACCCAAATGGCTCTGGAGGAAAGAGTGAGGCTGGTGACTTTGCACAGCTCTCCCTCACTCAAATCCAATTCAATTGTGACTGATGACATGTCCTTCCTCATGTCATGGTCCTCTTTGAGAATGAAGGACAAACCACACAACTTTTTTAAAAAGCCATCTGATGACTATATTTGATGACCACTACAAGTGGTTTCCTTGATGATCCTGTGTGTTTTATTTTTTGCACTTAATAACATTATTCTGAGAAGAGGTCTTCAGGTTTTGCCAGACTTTGAAAGGGGTTCAGGACACATAGGAAAAAGGGTAAGAACCCCTGGCGTATATGACATCACCCAGAAAACAGCCATAGTGCCTAAAATGTCCAACATTGTCCACAAGGATAGACCCTGGGCGTAAATCATAGCTTTAGAACTAGCAGGGAGCTTATGACATCATCAGGCCCAACTCACTGATGCCAGTGCAAAAGGAAATGGAGATTCAGAGCGAAAACAACTTGTAAATGACCACATGGGCAGAACTAGGGTTTGAGTCTGGGTCTTCAGCCTTCAAAGCTAATGCATAGAGTGTCTTATGTCAAACTGTGTAATGATCAAAGTAAATATGAGGAGATAAGAGCGAATGACTTGATTTAGGGAAAAGAATCAGGAAGGGTCCAGAACATGAGGTGCTGCCAAGGTTGGCAGACACAGATGGAAAAGTACAGTGTGGAGGGAGGCTTGAGAATGGCATGAAGGCATCTAGAGACAGGTGAAGAGATGGAGCCCTGAAAAGAAGAAGAGAGGACAGAGGATGGAGAGGCAGAGGACTGTAGAATATGGGAAGAGCATTGTGGTCTTAAGGCCAAAGATTCAGAGTTGAGTTCTACCATCCACCAAAGCCACCATGTGCCTTTGGGCCAGGCCCTTAAGCCTCCTGGAGCCCTAGCTTTTCTCATCTATCAAATAGGGACCATCTCAGTCCCTGTTCTCCATATCTCACCAAGTCTTTCTGAGGCTCAGACGAGATCATGGATGAAGAGAAGCTTTGTCGGTCCTTTATTTATCAATGGATTGTCATGTGATCCTTGGGTTCACTTGAGCCAGTCGTGTCTTGGCTAGGGATGCTCTGGGTGTAGATCACTCCCCTTGGAGCTTTTCCAACAGTTCCTTCGAGCATTGGCCATCAGACAGGAAGCTTCTTATCCTAGACTATGGGATGGAGAATGTGCCAGAGACAGACTGTCCCAGTCCTAACCTTCATTTCTAGAATTGCATCTTTCAGAAGCTTCACTTTCCCTCAGGCTTCAGCTCAGTGACTACCTTGCTTCCTAATTCCTCCAAACTAAAAATATTTTTTTCTCTCTCCTCAAATTTTCCTTGATCACTTTGCTCCCCCCATAGTCCCTTATTTGTATATTATTTATAGGCATAGGCATCCTACTACCACAGGAGAATGGAAGTACCTGGAGGGCAGGCGTTTCAGTATGGTACCTTACACATAATTAATCTTCATCGAATTCACCAATTTAACATCACAAACTAGGCAACAGGCGAACGGGTGTGGGAGAGCTTCATAACTCTTCTATAACTCTTGAAAGGCGAAATCTGGGTTCACCTTCCGCTAAACAGGCCCTTCTCTGACCAGCTCTTGTCCAGATCCTCCCTAGGGTGTCGTTTCGAGGTAGAAGTACATAGGGCAGAGGGAGAAGACATGGAGAGGTGCCATGACTTAGTGGGTAGAATTCTAGACTCGGAGGCAGGAAGGCTTGGGCCTAAGTCCCATCTGCGATCCTTATCAGCTGTGTCACCTTGGACAAGTAACTTCCCTTCCTTGGGCCTCAGTTTTCTCCTCTGTAAAATGACAGGGCTTGGACTAGACTGTCTCTGAGGCCCCTTCTGCCTGGAGATCCAGGATCCTGTGTCACTTCGGGTCTCTGGGCCTCATTTTCCTTCTCTGTAAAATAAAGGGGTTGGCCGGATGATCACTAAGGTCCTGGTCAGCTTTCAATCTATGAGACGATGAGGGATGTGTTCCAGGCCAACCAGAAGCACAAAGAGAAAAAGGCAAGGACACCATCCCTGGCATCTCCTTATTCACTATCAGGGTAAAAGAAACACCCTCTAACTTCAGTCACTTATTAGCCTAGGAATACTGATTAGACAATAATTACTTTGGGATATAATGCATGTAATTAGCAAGATCTCCAGGGGAACATATTATTTGCTACCTTTCTCCTCACATTCTCTTTTCTAGCCTGAAGCTGTGACTTCATCTATGTGGGGCGCTCCATGCACAGATACACCCTCCACCGGTGCAGATCAGCCACACATGTGCCATTCATCATGTTCATGATCACAGTCCCAGAGCTGGAAGGGACCTCTGAGGCCACCTGGTCCAACTTCCTCATTTTACATATGAGGAAACTGAGGACCATAGAGGGAAATGACTTAGCCAGGGTGACACAGCTAGTAAGCATCAGAGGTGGGTTGTCCTCCAGGTTACATGGCTAGCCCATGGTAGAGACAGCACTTGAATCTGGTTCTTCCTGACACCAAGGTGGGCCCCTCTCACCTCTATTCCTAGTAAAGTCATTCTCATAGAAATGGTTGGATGGTTCTGAGGGGATTGATCATTCCATGGCTCCCATCATAGAGACCCCACTGCCTGAGCCCACTCCAGCAACCTCCCTCCACATCTTCATGCCCAACGGACAGCAGTGCGGACCATGCCAGGTCCCTCCTATCATGGGCACTAGGAGGTCAGAATCCTTAACCTCCAACATTATTAGCATCTTATATCACCACCTATGCTTTCTGCCTCTCTTGGTAGAGAAGTGTGCAGCTGCGTGTGTGTGTGTGTGTGTGTGTAGGCTGCCCAAAATACCTAGAGGGAGATCCCACCCTAATTAAATTATAGATCCTTACGTGCATTCTCCCATTAGGCCTTTACAAAGACTTTGTGTGATAGATAGAGTGGGAAGAATGTCAGAATCATTGAATTTTACACCTGGGAGGGAATCTTTGGAATCATCATCACCCCCATTTTCAATATGAGGAAACTGAGATTCATAGCAGCTAAGGAATTTCCCAACAGTTATAGAGCCCAATGCATAATCCAGAAGAGTACCACATTCACACTACCTTACTTTAAATTAAAGAAAAAAAAAAACAAAGCTTTCCGGGGAATGTCACCACCTCTATAGGAAACAGCAAAAGGAGTATTAAAAATAAGAACAAAAAATAACTAAGGGACCTGAACCTTTTCTTTCATGGGCTCATCCCAAGTGGGGAATCTTCATTTTCTCCAGCATGAGCACTTGAAGCTACCTATACCCACCCTTCCATCAGCTCACCAAGTTTCTTGGCTTTTTTCCCATCCCAACAAATTTTCAAATCTCTCCTCCCTCCTTTCATTAAATGATCAGAAGCCTCCACTAATCCTCAGCCCTCGGTCATTTGCATTTCCAGGCTCCAGCATAAGCTAGAATTGGACTGCTGCTTTTTAAATCCACGGTGTTTCTCCCTGGCTTCTCGCCTGGTCCAGGTCTGCAACTACCAATCTCTTCCTCACTGCCGGGCATTCTTGCCGAGTTATCCAAACATTCTCCGATCTAGCATCCGGTCCTTGGAAAACCAAGGCTCTGTGACCAAGGATATCATCATGGTGAACAGATACCCACTGTGATGAGAATGGAAAGAATTGACTGCCCAGGGCCAGAGAGCTGGGATTTCATTTCCCGAGCTTGCCATGTGACAACAGGATAGAAGAGTCAGGATTGGTCTACAGCCACAGCTGGCAGGCAGCTTTTTCCTCTGCGCTCTGACTCATATCGCCACTCCAGGTGATGCCAGGCTGCAAATGGGAAAACAGATTAAACTCTCCCCCCCAAAAAAGTGGGTGTTCTCTTCCAAGAAAGGGGACCTGCTGAGTGATCCAGAAAGTCAACTGTCAGGGCCAGAGACACGCAGCCCACCATTGTGGGAGGCGTGAGGATGTGGGTGGGTAAGCAGGCAGGCAGGCCAGGCAGGGGAAAGGAAAGAAAGGGCAGGGGTCTGCCACAGCCACCTGGGAAAGCATGGATGGGATTTCAGGATGAGATCAGAACTCCAAACTAGGCACAACTCCCCAAACCACAGGGAAGTCTTTGGCAGAAGGATTGGGGGGGAGCCTTTTATCTGGGAATAGAGTTCATCCTGAAAGGCTCCAGGCTCCTTCCAAGGAACTAACAAGCCCATAAGCTTTCTTGCCTGGTGCTTGGTGCAGCCTTCCAGGCCTGAGCTGGCTTGGATTCAGATACCACCTTGTTCTATTGTTTCCAAGCCCCTAAGCATTTCACACATCTGCTGGGTGTCTCTGAGAACCTACTGGAACTGGGACTTCTTCATCCGTAGGAGCCTAGATGCAAACTCATTTCTGCCCCTTTTCCATGAAGATACTGCTAAGAAGGCTCCTAAATGCCTGCTTCTTTCCCAACCCATGCTCTGGCATCTGTCCCTCAAGGATGGATTTAGGGCTAGACTTCCATTTCCAAGGTGGGGTAGAGCAGAACCTTCTTTCAGTTGTGGCTGTTGTTATTTTAACTGTAAATTTAACAAGGACCAGAGAAAACTGGGCATGTCCCTCGACATAATGGAGATCCTTGTACATGAAACTGAATCTCCATTACATATATCACGTATACCACTTGTTTTTCTTTTAAAATATATAATAAATTTAACATTAACTTTCAAAGCTATCCTATCTGTCTGATTCTTTCTGGTCTTCCTTCTGTTTTCTTCTGCTTATTTTAAAAAATGTTTCAATTCATTTTCAAAAATGCTTCAATAACTCACTCCTTCTTCCTCCTTTCCTCCATCATGCCCTTCTTTCTTTATTTTTCTTCCTCTTCCCTTCCCTAGCTTCCTTTTTCTTCATTACTTCCTCTTTTTTCCTTCTTTTTCTTCCTTCTTTTCTATTCTTCCTTCCATATGTACATATATTATATTTATAATACATGTATGTATGCTCACATATACAATCATATATGTGGGAAACAAAGGAAGGTGTATAATATTACAGATATATAAGGTACACATACCTATTATATATATGTATACACACACACTACATTATTTATGATAATACTCAGACAGTTGCATTCAATCAATCAAGAAGCACTTATAAAGTGCCTACTATGTGCTGAGTACTGTGCTGTTCTGGAGTTAAATGAAGCCTACTGGGCTGATGCACAGGAAGAGAAAATGGGGGATAGCAGAAAACCCCTCTAAAGAAGCATTAGTTATGGGGGATACGGGGTGGGGGAAGGGCTCTCTACTCCATCACAACCAAAAAGGGAAGCTGATAAAGGGGATGAGTTATTTTATCCCTCAGAAGAATTGGAAAGAGCTTCCATAGGCCCTGACCTCTTTCTCTCAAGTTTAAAGGCTTTAAAATCAATTTTATTAAGTTAATCGATTGCCATTTCTGCGAATGTGGCAATGCTGTTTTCTATGTTCTGTTGGGCTGAGCGAGCAGCTCCCCAGCCTCCTGGCTGGATCTGATAGGATTGTGTGAACAAAGAGGAAGAGAGGAGCCTCATTAGACATCATTAGAAAAGCAGAATTACAGAATGGTAGAGCTAGCAGGGGCTAGCCATCATCCAAGCCAACCCCCCTTGCTTGACAGAGGAGAGAAGGGAGACCCAGAGACAAGTGACTTGCCCAGGTCGTGCCTCCAGCTCCTAGCAGGCCAAGGGGAGAAGCCAGATCTCCTAGCCTGGGGCTCTCTCTGTCTCCTTCCCTTCCCACTGCTGTAGACAGCCTCACTTTCCAGGCTGGCCTAAGAAGACACAAGCTCATCCTCTTAGCTTCCATAAGAGGACTGTGCCCACAGTTCCTTACAAAAGCTTTACTTCCCAGGATTCCAAAGACCACCAATAAAACTGCTCCAGGAAGAAGCTTAGTTTGAACCTAGAGTCTTTATTCTGACTTTATTTGTTTTCATTTGACATGGCTTTGACTCCTTCAGGTTCCCTCAATGAAAAAACACATCTGTGTGACAGCCAGTTTTGAAATAGGAAAGGCACCTGAATTATCTCCCCCCAGGTGGGGACTAGAGTTGAGGGCAGATCAGAGGCCTATACACTTACACTTTTCATGAGGCCAATATACATGCTCTGGGTGTCCTTGTTCCAACTCCACTCTCGCAGATGAGCCTCAGATCCTGGAATAAGGCTACATCTTCCCCTCAGTGTTTTAGGAGTCAGGGCTGATTCTTTAATGTCATGTCTTCACACCCCAACCCAGCCAGGATTATCAGCTGAGAATCATCTTAGCAAGCCAGTTTTAATTAACTTTTAGAAAGAAGTATTTACTAAGGTGGTGTTATAAGGGCAATTGTTTTGAAACATGCCCCCAAAACTCTGTGACAAATTTTCCCACGAGAACAAACACAGTCAAAGGGAAAATGTGCTCAAACTCAGAAAGAGTTGAAGGGGTAACCACAGCTGCCAGGTGCTGAAAGTCCTTGGCTTACATATTTGGGGTGCTTGAGAAGTAGGGTAAAATCTATCTCCAGTCTGGCCTTGGCTCCCAAATACAGACCCCCAAATGCAACACATTGTGTTGCCAGCCACTGCTGTCTGTGGGAATGAGGCTAGAACGCTGATGAGAAGATAGGAAGCCAAAAATCCTCTGGACCCTTTGAAGCTCTGGCCAAAGGGGGCAGAGGGAAGAGAAAGACTTAGACCAAAGATGAAGCTGATTTCTCTCCTTCTTCCACCCCAGCCCCCTATTTCCTCAGGGGTTGTGCTGAAATTCTCTTTTTCATAGGAAATTAGATAGATAAATAGAGAGGATGGATGGATGGATAGATAGACAGATAATGTATATATAAATATATTTGCATACATACATATATAAGTATATAGAATATATAAACATATGTGTATGTATATATATATATACACACACACATATATGTGTATACACACACACACATACACACAGAACCACAGGATATGATGAAATTCCTCAGCCCACTAGAACAGATTTCCCATCATTTTACTTCCTCAAATGGCTTTTTGAAGGCTGATGGATTGATGAGATGAGATGTGTTCTCATACAGTTAAGATATCAAGGCTAAGATGGGGTGGAGAGGTTTAGACCTCATCATTACATTAGGAAATACCACACTGGATTCAGCATAGTGTCTGCAGATGCTTAATAAATGTTAGTCAATTGACTGGGCACCCAGGAAATCCAGATATAGTCTTGACTCTACCAATAATTTACTATATGACCTTAGGCCAATCATATAAGCATTTCTATGCCTCTGTTTCTTTTTCTGTAAAAGGAAGTGAATGACCCTAGTTTTTCTCTCTTGGGGCAATAATTTCTTTTCTTATTTTGGGTCTTCAAATGTGTGAAGATAGTGATGTCATCTCCTTTAGGTTTTCCCTTCTCCCAGCTAAAGACCACCACCCCCATCCTTATATGATGGTCATATAACATGCATTTTAGTCCACCCACAATCTCGCTCACTCTCCTCTGAATCCATTATAGTTCATTAATGCTCTTCGAAAAATGTATCAAGTCATATTTCACATCCTAATCCAGATGGGCTCTGGCCAGGCCAGATGACTGTGAGATAATCGCACCCCCTGTTCTGTGCCCTCACCAACACAATTTAAGACTGAATTATCTTCTTTTGCTGCAGTCTACTACAACTTCCAAGCTTTTGTTTATATGTCTACTGCTAATTAGCCATATAGGCCACCATTCTGTGCTTGCAAAATTTATTTTTCAAACCCAGTTACATGACTTTATATTCAATTTCAACTTCTTGAATTCAAACCATTGTTCTACCCTGTTAAGATCTGTTTGGAGTCCAATTTTGTGTTCTAATAGATATCCCTCCCAGCTTCTTGTCATTAATAAATTTGATAAGCATGCTATCGATATCATTGATAGGAATGTTATGCGTAACATCGGGTTTCTTCTGGTTGGCACTAGATGGACAAAATCAGGAGTGGAGGGTGGAAATTATGGAAAAGTAGATTCTAGCTCAATATTACAATTAAGAATTGACTAAAAATGGAGCACTGCTGATTTTCCAAACAACAGAAGCTTCCAATGGGGGCTGAATTAATACGTGGCAAAGATGTTGTTGAGGGGATTCTCACTTTGAGTAGGGTGTTGCATTAGTTGACCCCGAGATCCTTTCAAACTCATCAATGCTAAAGTTCTATTTTTAATAAAGTAGGGTTAATGACAGAGCCCTGTGGCATTCCAATAGAGATTCTCTTACACATACACTCCAGGGTGACGCTGCATGAATCAACATTCACCATTGTCAGCCAACAAATTCTAAACCCATCTAACTATTATCACCCAGTCCAAATTCCTCCATCTTATTTACAAGTATATTATCATAGTATTCTAGATTGAGACTTGGAATGGACTGAAAGGGTGCCATCTAGTACAACTACCTTATTTTAAAGAGGAGAAAAACTGAGCCCTGAGAAAGTTAAATGACTTGTTCAAGGCCACACAAGTCAAGTCAACCAGCAACTATCAAGTATCTATTATGTGCCAGGCATTGTACTAAGTATGGAGCCCAAGTACTGAGTGTTAGTATTTGCATTCAAACCCAAGTCTTCTGCCTCCAAATCCAATGCTGTTGTGAGAAATTTTCTCAAATGCTTCTCTGAAAACCAAGGAGAGAATGTTTATGGCACTTCCCTGATTTACCAGACTAATAATCCTGTCAAAAAATGAAATGAGGTTAGTCTGGCATGACTTGTTCTTAATGAACCCATGCTGGTTTGTAATGATAACTGCTTCTATTTCTAAATGCTTGCAAACTACTCCTTTCATAATCCAGTCAAGCAATTTTTTCCCCAGGAATTAATGTCAAATTCACCAGTCTATAATTTGAAAGGTTACTTTTTCTCCTTTTTTGAAAACAAGGAAAACGTTTCCTTCTCCAAGCCTGTGGTATCTGTCCTATTCTCTTAAAACAAGGAGGCAAAAAGGACCTCTGGCATCCCTGAGGCTTTGTGGGATTCAACTCATTCCTGGAATATGGTGATGGTTGTTATTCCTTATAAGAAAAATATAGAATATACATAAGGCTTGTCACAGTAGCACTGCATATAGAGAACTTTGTAGAAATCTACCAACCTGAAGGAGAGAGCCTGATGGGCTTAGCATTTGGCTAAAGATAAAAGGAGAGCCAAAAAATAAGCTAACAAACAAAAAACAAAAAACAAAAAAACAAACAAAAAAAAGATATAAGGAGAGCCAAACAAAAGCAAAGCTACATTGGAAGTATATCACATACTGTTTGGCCAGAAGGAAGAAATGGACAATAACTTCTTGACTCCAACAAAATTTGGCTCGAGAAGAGAGATCATTGTAATGGGAAGCTTTAACTACCCAAATATCTGCTGAAGACCTCTCTCTAATAAAAGCAGAGAACCTGATAAGTTCTTAACTTTCCCTGCTGATAATTTCATTTTTTGGGAAAGTAGAAAAAATGACAAAGTAAACTGTTTGGGCAGGCTCTATGTCTTACTCATCTTCAAATCCCCAATAGGAGCTAAAATACGTTGCGTATAATAACCATTAAGTAAAGGTGCACTGAATGATTTCTATTTTCAAGGTCACTGAAAAAATTATTCTACCTTTTCCTCAAAGTCAAGAAGACCTGGGTTTAAGCCTTATTTGACACAGATTGGCTTTGTGGTCCTAGGCAAGTCAATTAACCTCTTAGTGCTTTAAACCAGCATTGTCAAAATACTTAAGGATTTCTACAGGCTGCCTATTGACTTAGAAACCCACATATTAGCATTATCTATGTTTTATTATATTTTTATTTGTTGACTATTTCCCAATTACATTTTAATCTGGTCCAAGCCATGCTAGAGAATGTTGTGGATCATATAGGGCCAGTAGGTTGGGTGTCTGTTTGACACTTCTTCTGTAAATAATTCTCTAGGTCACTTCCTGACCATTTCTTCATCATGCTTTCTTTAATGAGACCATGTCTGCCTCTTCCCCACTGGAGCTTTGGATTCTACCCTTGCGTCCCCTAGGGGAGATTTTTCCTTATATAGGCAGGGCTCATAGCTCCATGCCACTTTCTGGTCATCACTTCATTATGAAATCACATGGGTACTCTCCCCTTGTTTTCCAGAACCACTTTATGCCTCATCTGCTCCCAGTAGAACGTAAGCTCCCTCAGGGAAGAGATTGACTTGCTTGCTTTTGTATTCCCAATACTTTGCATAGTTTCTGGCACATAGTAAGCATTTAATAAATGCTCACTCTATTTATCTACCTATCTCTCTATATCCATCCATCCATATCTATCTATCTGTCTGTCTGGCTATTGCTATAAGTTATAAAGAAATCACCCATTTGCATTGGTTAAGGGAATTTCCTCCCTGGGGAGTTCTCTATACCTATGACATCAGAGATCCAGTCCCTATCCTTACCCCTTTTCTCTTGCCTTTGCCATCCTTTGACACATATTCAGGAGCATAGCTGTTCACCACTGAGCAAATGGGAAGATTTGGTGAGTTCTATGCTCTCCATAGTCACGGCATAAAATGTCCAACAGAGAAGCAAACAACTTGTGACTGCCAAGACCCAGTAATCCCTGCTTCTGAACTGGGCCTGAATCTTGGCTTTGCTGTTTATGATTTGTATGACCTTGGGCATGGCTCTTAACCTCTTTGGTTTCGATTTCATTTACAAAATGAGGAAGTTGGACAGGGATTTTTAACCTTTTTGGGTCATGGACTCCTTTGGCAGTATGGATGCCTTCTCAGAATTATGTTGTTAAATGCATAAAATAAAATACAAAGGATTACAAAAGAAACCAAGTATAGTATAATGAAAAACTAAATAATATTAAAATATCAAAATAAAAAAATCAGATTATAGTTAAGGAGATTCACTGCTTGCGACAGAATGGGAGACTTAAGGAATGCAAAGACACAAGGGAAGGACTATCCATCAATCAATCAACAAGCATTTATTAAGTGCCTACTACATGCCAGGCACAATGCAAATAGAATCAATGAAACAATCTCCATTCTCAAGGACCTTCATTCTAAAGGCAATAACAAGGACATTTTAAAAAAAGTACAGTGGATAGAGCACCAGCTCTGGAGTCAGGAGGAGCTGAGTTCAAATCCTGCCTCAGACACATAACACTTATTAGCTGTGTGACCCTGGGCAAGTCACTTAACCCTATTGCCTAGCCAAAAAAAAAAAAAAGTACAAAATGAATTAGATACAAAGTAGTTTGACAGGGGGAGCACTAACTGTGGAAAGGATCCAGAAAGCATTCCCTGGAAGACATGAGATTGAATAAAAGTGGGCTTCAGTGGAGAGTGAATTCCAGACACAGGGAATGGTTAGTGCAGAGGCACTAAGTTTGTAATTTTTTTAAAAAGAAAGAGAAAGACAGTGAATGAAGATGCTAAATATTCTCCTGGGGTCTGAACACTCATTGGAAATGTGAACAATATTTTTCATTTCCTAATGGGCCTCTTGTAATAGGGGTGGCCTGACTCCGGAGAGATTACATGACCTATTACATTAAATTGCCTCAGTCTCAAAGATTGCCTATTTAGAGTTTCCTGGAGTGGAATCCTGTGATATGCATGCCTGAGTAAGGGGGTATTTTATTATGGTTGGATGTGGAGAGATTGGGCTACCATTGGCAGAGCTCAGCGACCTTGGTGTACTCCTGGCACTCGAAGAAGAAGGGGAAGAATTCAGAGCTACGGGGAGCAGGGGGCTGAACTGGGGCAGTCCGATGTCCTGGGATGCCTTCAATTGAGCAGCCACGCCTGGGACCCAACTCTGCAAGGTGGGAACAGACAGCACCCCTTGTTGGAACAGGTTTTCTGAGGCACAGTTTTCACTTGAGCTACCAAGACCCAGTTAAAATGAGGCAAGAGTCAAAACAGATGACACCTAAGCCTATCTGTATAGACACGTAAGTCCATAGGAGATTCTATGTGGAGGCTGACCAGTAGTTCTTCTGCTTGTGTTTCAGTTAAATACTTTGACTGATTGAAGGTTTCTGCTTGGTCTATGACCTGGTATGCATTAGAGTGGAGGCTCAAGGCAAACTTGTATAATTGTGATTATTTCCCCTAAGTCTGAGGTAACAAGTGTTTCCAGAGTTGATTGAGACTTGTGCTACATTTTAAACAAAGGCGCATCTATTACTTACATAGATTTGTCAACAACAAAAAAAGACCCCCAAAAAGGACCAAAAAATCCTCTTAATTTTGTAATTTTTAAAAGAGAAAGACAATGAATGAAGCCGCTAAATATTCTTCCGGGATGTGAACGTTTATTGGTCTTTAGCTGTTGACACAAACACATAAAAAGGGACTCGCTGTTCTGACAGTTGTTTCAGGGGGGGAAAAATCAGTTGTGTGAATGGAATAAGGCATTCACTGACCCGGCTGTCGTAACAGTCTGTCTTGTGGAGCGTGCAGACACAGCCTAAGGGGTAAAGCACAGATCAAATGAACCAACTATGAAAAAAAATTAATAGCATCTATTTTACCAATTAAATTGCTTGGAAGGGGGAGGAGGGGACAGCAGCGATGGTCGATACAAACCAACTAAAATCCAAATCATTAGAGAACATTAGTAAGTGTTGGCCCAGGAATTACATCTGTCTTCTTAATGAACAGATAAAAGAAAACTGTAGCCATGCGATCAAAGATTTCATGCCTGGTCCCTTTTCCTAGAGCAGATGCCTGACAAAAAAAACTCCAGGGATACAAATGGCCATATGCTAGAAATAAGAACAGTTTATGGGGTTAGCTTGCTTGTTTTCATAACCAGATGACGGCATCAGGCCTGAACAGATCTTAAAATGAGCTTCAGAACATGAGGAAGATACCTTATAAGGTACTTTCAAATCCATCATGTCCTCTGATGCTCTCTGTAAGTCTCTAAGGTGGGCACTGCTGGGATTCGCATTCCTATTTTAGGGATGTGTAAACTGAGTCTCAGAGAAGTAAAGGAATTTTCCCAATGTCACAGAACTTAGTAGAGTCAAGACGAGGTCCTACAATAGTGATACTGAACCTGTTTCCTCTTGACGTGGAATTAGAGTTGGTCGACAGTATAAATGAGAGGGAGCATGGAATAAGTGAGCAGAGGTCTAGCCTTGGAGGAAGGAAGGCCTGGGTTCATGTCCTACTTGTGATTCATGCAGGCTATGTGAGCATGACCAAGTTAAGCAACTTGACGCCCCCAGGCATCCCTAAGACAGTAAATCACCGAGGAGCTTCTGGTCTGCAAAGAAGGGAGTTTCTATATTGGGAAATCCACATACCACTGAAATCACAGGTCCAGATTCTCCTAAATCAAGTTACAGCAACACAACCCAGATGTAAAGAATAAAACACAATTTCATTTGTTCCACTTTTTGTGCCTTGTTCAAAATACACAATTTCTAAAATGTACTCTAGGGCCCCTGCCCATGAACCTCTATTGAGTTTATTGAAAACCAGCAAGAGAGAAAAACCAGTAGGTAAGGGAGGCCCATTCTCAAAGGGACTTGGAATACAACCAGACAACATTAACTCTATTACCCATCAATTCCCAAGGAATGCCTTGTGACAATACTGTGAATGCTTAATTGAAAGACTCTGGCGGGGAAGATAAGCAATAGCTCATTCTGCAGGGCTTTCTGCAATGTAGCATTTGTCTCTTGTGAATTTAATAAATGAATGGACTACTCACCTATGTGGGGGACTGCTGTTGGCCTCTCTGTGTGTTCCTCAGCCAACTGCCTCTCCAGTATGAGTGTGTGTGTGTGTGTGTGTGTGTGTGTGTGTGTGTGTGAGTGTGTGCTCACTCGCTCACTTTGGAGTCAGTGGGTTAGGGATCCTTAAAAATATCACTATGACTGATTCCATGCTTGCCCAAGGTGACAGAAGAAATAACAAACTTTTTTCCCTCCTCCTTGAGTCTCAATTTCCTACTCTGTAAAATTAGGGCCTTTGACCTCAAGCTTCCCAAGGTTCCTTTCAGCTCTAAATCTATAATCTTATGTATTAGAGGGGATTCCTACTTGAACGGGAGATTGGGAAGGAGGGCCTCTAAAATCAATCAATCACTCAATAACATTTATTAAGTGCCTACTATGTGCCAAGCGCTGAGCCAAGTACTGAAGATACAAAAAGAAGCAAAAGGCAGGCCCTGCCCTCAAGAAGTTTACAGTCTAATGAGGGAGAGATTCTTTCTAGCTCAAAAATTCTTTGAAATATTTTAACAAGATAGAGGAAAAAATGCCTTCTGAAATAGCAGGAAACCTCAGGATGTGTTCAGGACAGAGTTTTATTGAAGCATAGTGGGATATACATTGGGAAAATAATATGAGACAAGGTTGCATAGGTAAAGCAGCACTAGAATATGGAGGAGGGTCTTGAATGCCAGACAAAAGAATTTTGAGGGGCAGCTAGGTGGCACAGTGGATAGAGCACCGGCCCTGGAGTCAGGAGGACCTGAGTTCAAATCCAGCCTCAGACACATAACACTTACTAACTGTGTGACCCTGGGCAAGTCACTTAACTCCATTGTCTAGTCAAAAAAAAAAAAGGATTTTGAGCTTTACTTAGCAGGCAATAGGGAGTCAAGGAAAGATTCTGAACAGATGAGTAATCTGGCTAAATCAATACAAAAGGTGGATATATGCAAAATGGAAGAACTATGTCTGAAATTTAAGCAAGGAAAAAAGGAAAATATTACTGAGGTACAAAGAAATTGGAAACATTAATTTGAAATAGAACTAGCAACACATGTGATTCTGTAATAAGTTTTGAGGCTGGAGGAATCTGGAAGATGGATAGAAGGAAAAGGAAATGTGGAAACATAGGTGTGTATGTTCATCTTTCTAGATTTTTATAGGATCCATTTGTGAGCAGTTTTAATATTGGCTTCCTTAAACTTCATGCTTTTCATTACAGATAAATATATCAATTAATAAAGTTTATGGACAATCTTTCAATTCATATTCTCTCTCTCTCTCTCTTCTCTTTCCTTCTCTCCCTCTCTCTCTCTCCCTCTCTCCCTCTCTCTTTCTATCTCCCTCCCTCTCTTTCTCTTTCTCTCTCTCTCTCTCTCTCTCTCTCTCTCTCTCTCTCTCTCTCTCTCTCTCTCTCTCTCTCTCTCTCTCTCCCTCTCTCTCCCTCTCCCTCTCAATTCCTCTTCCTCCTCCTCCTCACAATGGAGGGTCCTCTTTCATGAGGCCTTCCTCTCCTGACTGGTTACTCCACCTCCATGAACACCATTTTAGGAAAGACCCTAGCCATGCTTCACCTCACTCATGCTTAGACCCTCCAGACTTTTCCTCCTTCTCTTCGCCTGTCTCATTTTCCCAATTGTACAATCTTTCCCCTTTTCCACCCTCCTTCCAGTTTCCCTTTCTATGTTGTCTTCTCCCATTAGAAGGTTGCTGTTCAGTTGTTTCAGTCATGTCCAACTCTTCACGACCCCATTTGGGCTCTTCTTGGCAGAGATCCTAGGGTGGTTTGCCATTTCCTTCTCTAGCTCATTTTTACAGATAAGGAAACTGAGGCAAACAGACTGAAGAGACTTGCCCAGAGTCACTCAACTAGTAAGTGTCTGAAGTCAGATTTGAACTCATGGAGATGAGTCTTCCTGACTCTACGCCCAGCATTCTAAGCTCTCTTGAGGGCAGAGACTCTTCTTTATTTGTATACTCAACACTTACCATATTGTCTGGCACATGGTAAGTGTGATAAAGGTTCTATCATGTAACTTGTGTATACCCATACATATGCACCTGAATGTGTTAAAGGCCAAATATCAACTATATGTAGCATGGAAAAACAATTAGCAAATTCAGCATGCTTCTGTTTACTCATATTTGTAAAGCTCAATGTTTAAGTAAAAGTTCTGTCCTAATTATAACAGAATGGTCATTAGCAAACCATAAAGGGGATGGAGTTCAGAAATGTATTTTTGATTATGACAAATTTTACTTTTCACATTTGGAAGCCAGGTTTAACTCACTAATATAAGAATTAATTCTTCAGATCAAGACCTCACTCACATAATTATCGTTGAAAATATCAGCATATGGGGCAGCTAGGTGGCGCAGTGTATAAAGCACCAGCCCTGGGTTCAAATCCGGCCTCAGACATATAATACTTACTAGCTATTTGACTCTGGGCAAGTCACTTAATCCCAATTGCCTCACCAAAAAAAAAGAAAAAAGAAAAAAGAAAAAAAAGCCGGGTAAACAGAACAACAATGTTGTAAATTTACTAAATGTTTTGTTTTTTCTTATTGTGGACATTAGCCAACATTCAGTAACAGAGCCTCTTAACCCTCTTAACAGAATTCCATTCAACCTGATTTGATTCATTTAATTTAATAATGTTCTTCCTTAGATATTTCTTTCTCATGTGCTAAATTCAACTTAATCTTGACATTATTCACGCAAAGAAAAATCTCAGGGCATTTCTGCCAACAGACAAGCTCAACATTGACCAGAGCTGGTGGTATCCTGCCCAGACCCTGAAAGGTCAGGGTCAGGCGCTTCCTATGTATAGTTCAAGAACAAATACAGATGCTTTATTTATTTCTGATCCACAAACAAAACTGGGCAAAGCCTTGGAGTCCAGCGCATTTACCTTCCAAGATCCAAGGCCAGAAAGAAAATGGCAACCGAGAGAGAGAGGGGATGGCGGGCTACCTGGGAAATGTCAGCCTTAGACTGCAACGAAAGGAGTTTCTCAGGGTTTGTTTTTGCTCTTTCTATTTTTTTTTTAATCATAAAACATATTTTCAGGTCCACTGCCTGTTTCTGTAACCTCTCTGGTGCAGCTAGTTCAAGCGTGGCGTGCTCTCCCCAGATAGTTAGCCTGAGGTTTCAAGGGGCCTCTGGTATTGACCTTGGTTTGGAAAATGTCATCCAATAAGTTATTATCGTTTTTTGGAAGAAAAAAAAGAGATGCTGAATAACTCCCAAGTTCTAGAGACAGAGCTAGCAGATACCTTAAGAGGTCATCTCATCCAACCCTCTTGCTTTACAGATGAGGAAACTGAGGCACAGTGAAGTCCACTGAGTTGCCCAAAGTCACACAGGTAATGAAGTGAAATAGACAAGATTCAAACCCAGTTCCTCAGATTCCAGGATTATTGGTCTTTCAACTACTGGACTGAGGGAGACAGTAAGGGAAGGGTATTAAAAATACATGGGTTAGTGTCTGAGCTCAGGAAGGCAGGAAAGAAGACCCTTTCTGTGTGTGGAATAGTGGCAAGAAAGCTGGATTTGGAAACAGAGGATCTGGATTCAGATCCTGGCTCTGTTCTAACAATGACTGGGGAGGAGTGGGAATAAGTATTTATAAAGTACCTACTATGTGCCAGGTCCTGTGCTGGTTGTAGCTGTTGTTTAGTTGTTTTCAGTCGTGTCTGACTCTTCCCAACCTATCTGGGGTTTTCTTGGTTTGTCATTTCCTTCACCAGCTCATTTTACAGATAAGGAAACTGAGGCAAACAGGGTTAGGTGACTTGCCCAGGGTCACACAGCTAGTAGGTATCTAAGGCCAGATTGGAATTCAGGAAGATGAGTCTTCCTAACTCCAGGCCCAGCGCACTATGGTGCCAACTAGCTGCCCAGGAACTGGGCTAAATATTATCTCATTTAATCATCACAATAACCCTGCAAGGTAGGTGCTATTATTATTATCCCCATTTTATAGCTGTAGAAACTGAGGCATGCAAAGTACTTGCCAATAGTCATACAGCTGATAAGTGTTTGAGACTGGATTTGAACTCAGGTCTTCCTAACTCCAGGCCCAGTGCTCTATCTACTACATCTTCTTGTTGCCAACTTTTGTAATCCCAGACAAGCTACGTCCTCTCTGGGCCTCAGTTCCCTCATCTGCAAAAAAAGAACTTGGCCTGTGCAGCTTCTGAGGCTCTTTTTAACTGGAAATGTTTTGTTATTTTCTGTTAATTTCTTTGTTTTTGTTATTTTCTCTGAGACCATGAATTAAGATGACTCACTAATGAATATTCCTTGCCATTTGTAGGCAAGCCCTAACATCTTCCTGCAGGCTCCTGCTTTGGCTTCCATAGTATCTATCTGTGAAGCCCTGCCCCGTCACCACTGGAGGATGGCATCAGGTGTCACTTCTTCCCTTCCTGCTCCAATCCAGACCATCCTCCTCCAGACACAGTCACCGAGAAGGGACTCCTCCCTCCCAGAATCTCCCAACCCTCTCAGGGGGACTTGTGTGGTTTTCAACCGCCCTCACTCCTACCTACCAATCAAGCAATCGCTGAACTTCTACTGTGTGCCAAGCCCCAGACACACAGACAAAAGTGAAATAGTCTCTATTCCTAAGGAGTTAACATTCTATCAATAAGGCTCCTACCACTAGATTGGAAGCTCCCCGAGGGCAGGGACCGAGCCTTGCTTCATCCTAGCATCCCCACTGTCTACCAACCAATTACAAGCATTTATTCATTGTTTATAATATGCCTGACACTGCTAAGTAAGCATTGGAGATACAGAGAAAAAGCCAAATTAGCAATGATCCCTGCCCTCAAGGGATTTTTATTCTAATGAGAGAAGAAAACATATATAATTTAGAAGAGATAAAACACAGAGCAGGGAGAAAGTAGTATAGGGTCTTGTCAGTCAGCAAGTCAAACATTTATTAAGCACTTACTATATACTGGCACTGCGCTAAGGTTAAGGACACAAAAAAAGGGCAAAAATAGCTTTTCAATAAGTTTACATTCTAGTTGCAAACAACTATGTTCAAGTAAGATATACATACATACACATACATACACATGTATATGCACATGCATACATACATGTATATGCATATACATGCATATATACATGCATGTGTATGCATATTGTTATTCAGTCACATTAGACCCTTCATGACTCCATGGATCATATTGTCCACATTTTCTTGGCAAATATATTGGAGTGGTTTGCCATTTCCTTCTCCAATGGATTAAGGCAAACAGAGGTTAAGTGACTTGTCCAGGGTCACACAGATGGTAAATGTCTGAGGCTAGGTTTGAATTCAGTTCTTCCTGACTCCAAGCCAGTGCTCTATCCACTGAGCCACCTAACTGCTGTGTGTGGTGTGTGTATGTGTGGTGTGTGTGTGTGTGTGCATAAAATCGGTCTGTATCTACATATATGTATACATATGTGTGTGCGTATATACACATATGTATAATAAATTAGAGATCAGCCACAGAAGGAGGGAAGGTACTAGCATTAAGGCTTCTTGCAGAAGGTTGCATTTTAACTGAGACTTGATGGAAGCCAGGGAAGGCAAGAGGAGGAGATGAGAAGGGAGCGAATTCCAAGCATGGGGTCAGCCAGTGAAAATGCCAGGAATAGATGGAATACCTTGTGAGAATAGCAATGAAGTTGCACCTGTGAGAAGACTGGCAAGGTAGGAGGGGGCCAAGTCACGAAGGGCATCAAAAGCCAAACAGAGAGTTTTGTATTTGACCCTGAAGGCAATAGGGAGCCATTGGAGTTGACTGAATTGAGGAATTTGGTGGTCACAGCTTTGCTTTAGGAAGCTCTCTAGAGAGCTGGCTGGCGGAGGCAGGGAGATAATCCTGCAGCTATTGCCATAGTCCAGGGAGAAGGAGACGGGAGTAGCAGTACTTTCAAGAGAAGAGATGGGAGGAGAGGGAGGGTATTGAGAAATGGGAGGTAGAATTAGCAGGACTGGGCAACAGATTGCATATGGATGTGCTGGGCATGAGAATTACATCTTGTTTGGGGGTGTGGCTGACTGAGAGGATGGGGTTTTTGTTTGTTGCTACTTTGTTTGAAGATGCAGATAGCATGAAAGTCTTCCTTCCCAGAATGCCCGATCTCCTTTGATTTGCCCAGTTCACCAAGTGTGCATTGAATAGAGATATTTTTAGGGAGCAGTACAGATGGCAAATATTTATGAATGAAGCAAGGGGAGTGTAGGTTGAGAAAAGAAATGAAGCCCCATCCTCCAAGAATGTAGGGTAAGGGAAAAGTGATGGCGCCCAGGAGAAAATTAGCCAATGAGTAAAGCAGGATGAGAGGTGAGGGGGCTGGAGGGGAAGGCAAGGTCATGAACTTCCTCCAGTCAGGATTTTTAATTTCTGCCAGCTAAAGTCAACTTTGGACCATATAGAAGCAACTCCTGGAGCCTTTAATAAACAAATTGAGGGGGGGAGGTTGGAATGGGAGCCTTTACTTAGATACCATGAAGAGATGAGGTTGTGTGGGTTTTTACTTTCTTTGACCACTGTCAGAAACAATGTGGTATTGTGGAAAGAATGCCAGGCTTGGAGTCAGATGACCTCAGTTCAAATTCCACTTTTGCCACCAAATAACTAGGGCCTTGGGCTAGTCACTTAATCTCCATGGGCCTCAGTTTCTTCATCTGTAAAATAAGAGGGTTAGGTTATAATGGACTCTAAGGTTCCTTCCAACTCCAGATCCACAATCCTATAATCCTTCTCAATTCAATTCTGGGTATTTCCAGCACTCAGCCCAGTGCCCAAAATATAGTAAAAAAATTTAAATAATTCAATGGTAAAAGGAATGGCTTTCCAACAGAGTGGATGGAGTGAGATACAGAAGGAAATTTGGGTAACATTAAAACAAAAGACAGCAAAATTTATTTTTAAAGAAATGTTTGTTGATTTAATTTGGTAAGCATTTATTACGTTGAAGGTTATCTTCAAGGCTCTGGGCTACACGCTGGAGATACGGAGATAAAACTGAAATTGTTTCTGCCTTCAAGGAGTGTACATCTACTTGGGGGAGGGGGGAGAACATAACATGTTGTTTGTCCTTCGTTTTTGAAGAGAACCAGTGACATCATGGGGTGATGTCTTGACTTGTGTGTGAATTGGAGGTACACAGATGAATACAAACGTATCCAAATTATATGCAAAATCATTTGAAGGAGGGAGAGAGGAGTGCTAACAACGAAGGATGGCAGGGAGGGCTATAAGAACTTTGTGCAGGACCTTGAAGGGAGTTTGAGATTCCAAGAAGTGATAGGGAGAATATATATCACTCAGACTGTGCTCCTGTGCAGAGCCGGTACAGGGCTGCAGGTCCCTCAGATATCACTTTGACGCAGGTGTAGAAAAGCTTTAGCTGGAACCACTAATTGACCTCATGTACTTTTTGGTATGGGAGTGGTGGAGGAGAGAAGGAATTATAGCTGACCTCCTTTGTAGAATTATTTCTGTCCTAGAAAAAAAAAAAACTTAGCTCTCTGTTTAGCTAAGCATCCTCTATTTTAAAACTGGAAGGAGGGAGGTGTATGAATATCTACCCACCTGTCTCTAGGAGGTGTGAGTTGCTTTCTAGAGGTTTGCAGGTAGGTGAATGCAGTTTGCAAAATGTGAAGATTTAGAGACGTGTCTGTAAGGGGTTGTCATAAGAGGGACAGATCAAAGGAGTCCTTCATCACTTCAGGGAGGAGTCTTCCAATCTTCTGGAGATTGGCACCTCTTCTGGAGGCAGATATGCCCCCCAGAGACCTAGCTAAGAGGGTACAGGGAAGCTCTCTGCTTGGTTCCCAGTGACTGCGGCAGACTCCAAGATGATTGGCCATTGAGAGTCAGGGAGAATGAACTCTCAGATTCTTCTTATGAGCTGCCCCCACCCCGTGGTCTACAATCCTTTCTGTCCCTTGGACTTTTATCCCTGAATGCAGCAAGGAATGCAGAGGGAGGAGGAACTTCTTTGCCCTCCTTTTTCTCCCTGCTAGGTCTTCCTGCCTCCAAGGTTACCTCTTATAGTCAGCCTTCCTGATCCTGAGGCCAGCTAGCTCTCTCTCCACTCTCATAGCATTGGAATATTAAAATAGCTGCCTCTCAGCTCAGATGAGACAACAGATGCAGGGTGCTTGGTCAACCCTACAGTACGACAGCCAGGCTAGCCAGGATTATTAAGGCATCCTTTCCCTAGAAAGGGGAAACATCATCTGGATCCCCAGCCTGATGGATTTGCAAATGTTTCTCTCCAAGGTGAGACAAAGTGCAGTTATCTGCCGAGGCTTCAGATGGAACTACGAAGGCATCGTGTATGCTGGCGGCAGGCTTCTAAACTGGATGTTAAGGTGCTCAGCCTCTGATTCCCTTCTAATGTGAACCAGACACAGAGTCACCCAAAACTGAGCTTCTCTGCACGCTCTGCCCACCCTGGGACAGTACAGAAACACACCTTCAGGCTTTGGCTGTCATCAAACAGGGTTCTCAAGTGTTAGTCACAGACACAGGTGCGTGGTTCCTGGGGGCATCAGTGCTTTGGCTGGAGGACAGGTGGTGCCGTGCAAAGGGGCAAGAGGTTCAAATTCTGCCTTGGATACCTCCTAGTTATCTTATATGTCATATAATACCCTAATTTTGATACTTTATCTACCCAGACATCATTACAAGGCTTTGGCTGTTTTCAGTGGCTGACTTCAATCCAGAGCAGACAGCTGCCAAGATAGCCTTGAATCCTCTGGGTGGGCCCTCTTCTCCAGAATCTGGCAACCCAAAGGGAACACCTGGAAGAGCAGGAAGTGTGGGAAACTGGCCTGTGAGTCTGGAGATCTGGGATCTGAACTACCCTCCCTCGGGGGAAGGAAGAAAGGAGGCAGAAAAGCATTTACTAAGTGTTCTGCCATGCCAGGCACTGTGCTGAGCACTTCACAAATGTTTCATTTGTTCCTCACAGCCCTGAGAGGGAGGTGCTGTTACAAGGCCATTTTATAGTTGAGAAAACTGAGGCGAACAAGTTAGGTGACTTGGACAAGATCACACAGCTAGTAAGTTTCTAAGGCTGGATTTGAACTCAGGGCTTTCTGATTCTGGGAAAGCTAGGTGGTACAGTGGATAGAGCGCCAGGCCTGGAATCAGGAAGACCTGAGTTCAAATCTGCTTCTCACACACACTAGCAGTGTGACTCTGGGCAAGTCACTTAACTTTTCCTCACCTGTAAAATGAGCTGTAGAAGGAAATGGCAAACCACTCCAGTATCTTGGCAAAGAAAACCCCAAATGTGTCCACAGAGAGTTGAACGCAGCTAAACAACAGAAACTTTCTGACTCTAGGCCCTGCACTCTAAGTACTGTACCATATAATAATGATAATAAGAATAATAACTAATATTTCTATATCACTTACTATGTACCAGGCACTGTGCGAAGGTCTTTATAATTTTTATTTCATTTGATCCTCCAAACAACCTTGGCAGACAGGTGTTATTTTTTTTTCATTTTAAAGTTGAGGAAACTGCCGCAAACAGAGGTTAAGTGACTTGCCCAAGGTCACACTGCTACTAAGTATCTAAGGCCTGATTTAAACTCAGGTCTTTCTGTGTTTAGGCCTAGCACTGTATCTACCATACCATATAATAACTGATGACAATAATAATAATAGTTCATCTTTACATAGTGCTTACTATATGCTAAATACTTTACAACTATTATCTCACTTGATCCTCACAACAACCCTGGGAGGTAGGTGCTATTATTACCTCCACTTTACAGTTGAGGAAACTGAGGCAGATAGAGGCTAATGATCTGCTCAGGGTCACACTGCTAGTAAGTGTCGGAGGATAGATTTGAATTCAGGACTTCCTGATGCTATGCTCAGTGCTCAGTCCTCTGAGCAATGTTAACTATCCTCATACAGTTCTCTCTGGATGCCGTGTGAGCATGGGTCAATGGGAAGAATGCCGGATTTTGAGTCAAGGAAGGTGGGTTTGAGTTCTGATACTTGACCATGGTTGAGTCACTTTCTATCTTTGGCCTCAGTTTCCTCCCCTTATAAAACGAGAGGGTAGCCTTGGCAACATCTGAGATCACTTCCTATGACAACCCTCTATGATTATTAGTGGAAATAACAATTAAAAAAACCAAAAACCTCCCTATGATCATGGGAATATTCGCAAAATTTACATCCTCAACAGCAGTCATCTGTTACCATTTCTGATCTGCCATAAACACAACTCAAGTTCTCGGCTGTTCCCGATGATATTCCAAAATGCAACTAAGTGGATCAGGGGTAAACAATTGGATCACTCACTTAGAGTGTCCAGGGAACTTATCTGAACTTGGAGAACAAAGACAAAAAGCCATAGGGGATAGACTGGTAATAGGCCCAAAGCTATAGAGAAACAAAAATACAAAGACAAAAAAGAAAAAAAACTAACCAAAACTGAACAAAACCCAGAAACTTCTCATTTTAAACTTTAAACTGCAGGAGAATCCCACCTATTGGGCAGAAAGCGTCTGAGTGAGCAAAGCTTGCAGAAAGAATTAAGGTGGAGGCCCCAGGCCCACTGAACTAAAATCCCCATCCTAACTCCTCTAAACCAGCTCTGGAGACACAGCCCACACCCTAGAGATGATGCGGGGACATTCATGGGGCTTTTTTTTTTTTTTTTTGCATGTGTCATTTCTCAAGGCCTTTTCAAAATTTCTTTAAAAAGACTAGAACCAGGATTCTCAATTTGAAGACAAGGAAAGGGACAATTCAGGTGATTCAGGCATTCGGGGGGCCCTTGACTGCTGCTTGGAAATTCTGTTTCATTTTCAGTCTCCACGCTCCAACACTTATTCCCCTCTCCTCACAGATCCAGTGCCAGAAGGGACATTGGAAGCCAATATCCTCAATGATCTCATCAGATTTATAAAATAAAAATTCATCAATAAGGAAACCGAGGCCACGAAAGACCGAGTGAACTGAACTCGGGTGCACTGACTCCCAATCCAGCTCTCTTTCCACTGGACAGCACTGTTTCTCTATGTAAACTGTGTTTAAATTCGTGAAGATTTGAAGCCCCACATCTAGGCCCAATGGGCTGAAAAGCATGGGGAATGTATCCATCCTTCCCAGCTCTTGAGTGTCTCCTTGACTCAGACAGGAGAAGCCTTTCTGGTTTCCCTCTGACTCCTGTCACAGGGTATTTGCACGCAGGTCAAGGAAACGTTCACCTCCAGCTGCCCAAGAAACCCCACAGAGGCGACTGTACTTCTGGACTGCCAAGGAAACTAATGGCCTGCCCTGGGAGGCTCCCAATCGCCCCATATCTCATCCTTGCAGACATAATAAGTGCGGGCCAGATTTAAATGATTCCCCCACGGCTGGGCATCCACGGATCCAGGCACTGCCTTTGCTGTTTCAGCAACAGAGGTCTACAAACTCTTAATAGGCGGCTGAAAATTGATTAGACTTCTAGAATTTGTGGTTCAGAGGGGCTAACATTCCCCTCTCATCTCTGAGTGTGTTTGTGGGGCCAGCATCCTCTGATAGGGGAATATTTGTGTATATCAAGATATTGGGTGGTTCTCAAGCCCCTAGCAGAAAAGCGGCAGCTAGGTGTCCCAGTGGATAGAGCACTGGCCCTGGAGTCAGGAGGGCCTGACTGCAAATCTAGTCTGCAACACTTATTTATTAAACACTAGCTAAGTGCTGAGGATACAAAGAAAAGGGAAAATCAAAAACCAAACAACACCTGGGGTCTGCCCTCAAGGAGCTTACAGTCTAGGGAGCGGACCTTTTCATCTCCTTAGAGACCTCGTCTCCATCTCAGCTCCTACCCTATTCATACACCCTGCCTCCTGTCTGCCTTCATCACGCACAGGTATAGTCTTCCCCTATGCCCCTCTCCCCCAGCCCCCACTTGACCCAATTATTTACCTAGGTGAATCTGCCCCAGGCGCCAGAATTCCCAGTTATGACTCTGCCTACCGAAGGCACCTTCTGTCCTTCGCCCCTGTAGTCTGTCCTCTGGATCTTTTTCCCATCTTCGTTATGTTGGGGGCTTGTAGGTTTTACGTCAGGAAGGAACGTTAAAGATTTCAGAATCATAAATCTGGACCTCAAAGGCTACCTAGTCCAAACCCCTCATTTTACACATGAGGAAACTGAGTCCTGAAGCAGTAAGATGATTCACCCAATGTCACACAGGATCTAAGTAGCAGACCCAAGATTGGCACTCAGGGCCTATTCTGTTGTACCACACTGCTGAATATAAGCGCCTTGAGGGCAGGGATCATTTCATTTTGCCTTTCTCTCTATCTCTTCAACACTTAGCTAGAGTCATGGTGGGATTTGAACCCAGTACCTCCAACCGCAAACCTAATCCTCTCTCCATGTTGGCTTCCAATCTCCCAAACACGGAGACCCTCCTGGGCCCAGGCCCCTCTGCTACTCTCCTATTTCAGGGTGCTCTTCCTTTTCCACATCCTTAATCTGGAATGTTGAAGAAACTAGCTGGGCCCTAGGGATCCAGGCTATTTTACAAGGCTCTCCATCTCTTCCTCAAGGATTAACAATCAAATCAAGATGAACACTCCTTCTGTGAAGGGCAGCACACTCCCTATAATTCTGAGCCTTCAGAGGCTTAGGCAAATCCCCCTTCCCTGGCCACCCCTCCCTGTGGCATTATCTTGTCCATGCCCTTATCTCACCCTCCCCTGCTGACATGATTCCCTTTCTTTTTTAAAAATAAAATTTTATTGATCACTTTTGCTTTTATATCACCTAAATTTCCCCCTGCATCCCAGATTCCCTTCTCCCCTACTAAAAGTCATCCCTTCTAACAAAGCACTTCTTTTGAATGAAGAAAAAAAAATCAGCAAAATGAATCAATTCACTGAAAAAATCCGACAGTATATACAAAGATCCACACCCGCTGCAAAAGAGAGGGGGGAGATTGTAAACAGGATGATGAGAAAGGGGGAAGAGGGAAGGAACAAGCATTTATTATGCACCTACTGTATGCCAGGCACTGGGCTAAGCACTTTACAAATATTATCTCACTTGATCCTTACAACAATCTTGTAAGGTAGATGCTATTATAATTCCCATTTCATAGCTGAACAAACTGAGGCAGTCAGAGGTTGAGTGACTTGTCCAGGATCACACAGCTATTGAGTGTCTCAGGCTACATTTGAACTCATGTCTTCCTGACACCAGGCCTAGCACTCCATCCAAGGCACTACCTGACTGCCTTTATTTTTTTGCTAATAGACTGCCTGGAATACAGTAGATGCTTAAAACTTGCTTGTTGATCAGACATGCGTCACCCCATCTTCATCATAGAAATTACTTTTTATTTAATATTTCTATTTTCTATTGTATATGTGGTTACCCTGTAGTGGAATATAAGTGGGGGATGGGAGAGAGGAGAGGGAAACAGGCTGTCTTGTTTTGTCTTTGCATCCTAAGTGTCCAGCAAAGTGTCTGATATATAATAAGTGCTTAATAAATGCTTTCTGAATTTAAGAATATTTCTGACAGAGCCATGGCTGCTCCCCAGAGAAACATTCCCAGTACCATATCCTAACACCTTGTCCCCTGGTCAGTCTCTGTCTCTGTCTTTCATTTTTATTCAGCAGTCATTTCTCTCTCTACCACCTCCCACCTAGTTTAAATGAAAAATAAAACCCCAGCAACAAATATATATATATATATACACATGTACACACATACACATATACACACATACACAAACATGCCTATATATATACACACACATACACATATACACACACAAACACACATATATATACATACACTACACATATACACATATATACACACATATATACATATATATATATACATACACACACATATATAGTATATAGTATAATGAATCAACACAAATCCCCACTTTGCCTGAGTCTGTCTCACTCTGCAGTAGGAATGGAAGTTCCTTGAGGGCAGGGCTTGTCCCCTTTTTGTGTTTGTAGAGCAGAGCTTAGAGCAGTGCCTGGCACAGGGGAGCACTTTGGTAAGCATTGGTCTCATTTATTTGAAGCTATCCCTGTTTCTGTTTCTCTATGGGGGGAATCCATTTCTATCTTTGAGATAGCCACACATCAAAAATGACAGATGAAGAACTAGGGGTGGGGGAGCCTGGAAGGCTTAATGAGGGGGGGGGGTAGAACATGAAAGAGGCCTCCGTGCTAACAGTCACCCTTTAATACCATACAAGAACAGCTCAATCAGACCAAGAATGCCGAGATGGCTGTTTGTGAAATTTAACAGCCATTTTAATGTGCTTTAATTGTGTAGAAATGCTATTTAATGTGGTGTATCCGTTTTCTTTTGCTGCTCCAGAAACTTCAGTATTCGAAAAGTGGGGAGGAGGCCTGGGTGTCTCTGGGGGGTGGGGGGAACAGGGAAGGAATCTTGGCCTGGGAAAGGATGAGATCATCATGCTGCAGCCCTCCAGCCAGGGGCCTCTGGGGCTGCTTCTCCCTGATTGCTGGCTGGGATATGTTCCTCCATCAGCCCGGCATCCCACGCACACATGGGCAAGGGCGCCCAACTCCTTCACTTGCCAGTGCCCTGGCTGCTGTCGAGATTGAGGGGGTGAGATGCTGTTTGCTCTTTATGATACAGGATATTTTTCCTGTAATCCATGGGTCTTTTCTAGGGGGCCCTTAGCCAGGGCTATTGTTAGACTCAGGGGGGTAAGGCAGGTATTTCTATAAAATGATATGAAAGGCATTTGGAAAGTTCCTTTCTCTCTGTGTCCAAATATCTTCCCAACACATCGGGTCACAGGGTTTGAAATTCAAGATTCTAAATTCTAGGTAGTTGTTTGAATGAATGAATGAATGAATGAATGAATGAATGAATGAATGAATGGAAAAGCATTTGTGCTTACAATGTGACAGGCCTATAGGCTTGTTAATTATTAAAGAAGGGGGTGAAAAACCTGGTTCTTGCTCTCAAGGAGCTCACACTTTAATTGAAGGAAAAAATACATCTGAGAGAGCTCAGCTGCATGGGAGGAAGTCCCATAGGAACCACAAACTCCTAGCTGTGGCATTGAATTCAAAGGATCTGGGTTCCAGTCCCACCTTTGTCACTTGCTATCTGTGTGAGTTGGTGAAGTCACGTCACCTGATGGGTCTCAGTTTCTTCATCTGTAAAACCTGAGAGTTGGACAAAGTGGCCTCTCAGTTTCCATCCAGCTCTGGATGTAAGAGCCTATAACCCTATATCCAGAACAGAGCTCACAGTCTCTCCCTCGTTGGGGTGGGGATCCTTCCCCCCCAACTTCCCTATTTCTGTTGAGGGTACCGCCATCTTTATCATCACTTACAAGTATAACCCAAGAGTCATCCTCAACTCAGTACCCTGTCCACCCCTGTTATCTAATCAGTAACCAAGTTTTGTTGATTCTGCTTCTAATACAGTTCTTACATCTGTCCTAGTTTCTCCACTCACATGGACACAACTCTAATCAGTCTGTCAACAAGCATTTATTAAGTGCCTGCTGAGTGCCGGGCTCTGGGCTAAGCACTGCCCTCAAGAAGCTCCCTTCTAATGGGGGAGATGACACGTGGGTAATGAGGTCCAGACAAGACACATACAACAGAGAAGGCAGGTCTTCTCAGAGGGAGGGGGCTAGCCCGGGGCACCTGGGAAAGGCCTCCGTCAGAAGAGGGGATTTGCCAGAGAAGCCAGGAGGAGGCAGAGGGTCATTCAGACATGGGGAAAACAGCTTCCCAAGGAGAAGGGCCCGCTCTTTTTATGAGTTCCCCCTGAAGTGCTGGGACTGCTTGGATAATACATGTGTCGGTGTGTATGCGTATTTTACCAAAGATGTCTTTTTTCCTCTTTTAACCTTTAGGATAACATTCTTGTCTTCTTATTTAAGTGGCCAACCAACCACTGTTTGCCACGCATAAGTATAACAGAAGGAGATACTCTTCTACCCCTGCACTGTCCTTATATCAATGACGAAGTGAACTGGGCCAGATGAGATTAGTCAGGGAAGGCTAAAGGAGTAAAATTTAATATTACTTAGAGAATTGGGAAGAGGCACAGTTTGGTGGACAGAAGCAAGTGACAGGCTACTCAGGGGCTTGGAAGTAGGAGCCAGTGAGATGTTGGGGGAGGGCACACTGAGGGGATATAAGACTTTATAGGGAGCAGTTGGAAGGTGCACTTTTTGAGTAACTAGAAGAGACAGAGCACAGGGCATGGGGGCTGTGAGGGCATCCCAGGGCCTGCAAAATGGCAGAAGTCATGCTCTGTCCTACTCTCCTGCTCCACTGAAGGCTGGCTACTCTGGGCCTCCTCACTTCTTCCTTTAGGTCATTTCTAGATCATCAGCCACAGATGGAGCTGTTGCCACCACCTGAACAGAGACAAACGGAGAGACAAAGTGGAGATATGGGGGTAATAAAGTAAAATAAGTGTTTTCTCCTCTAAGGGTGACTCCAAACCTAGGACAGTGCTATAAATTTGGAAGGCTCTACATGTCCCTGAGGGAGGTGGAGACTACCAGAGAGGAAAGGAGAGTCGCTCTGATTAGAGTTTTTTCTCTTTTTCATTTTTCCCTGGCTAAGTAAAATGTATCTTACATTTGATATATTATTAACCTGAGTGCTTGCATGGGATCCGAGGGCCTTTTCTCTAAAGAGCTAGACATGAACTACGTTCTGGTGTTCCTAGGAGAAATCCTACGTGGGATCATAAGCAAAAAGGGGAGAGATTTCTAAGATTCTCCAAGACTGCGTTAACAAAAAATTTCAGATGGGGCCCACTGGTTACATCATAAAACATTTTCTTTAAAAGTATAATTTTTAAAAAATCTACTATGCCACAATCATGAGTTTAAATTATTTTCTTTTTAACAACAGCAGCAGCAGCAGCAGCAGCAAGAATAACAAAAGTCAGCCAAAATCCCTTATTCTCTTCTTAAGGAGGAAATATACCGTCAAACCTCAAATAATAGTGAGATATGGAAAGGGGGAGTCGTGGTTCACCAAATACCTGGTTAACTGGGCATTAATAACCAGAGGCCCTTTGTGTTCTCAACTTTTGATGTCGGGAAAACTCTCTTTTCCCCAAATGCCTGAGTCTACTTTCCAACCAAATCTCACGAAGAGGATGGAATCTTTGGTTCACTAGGCATCTGGTAGGGTCAGCCTAATGAATGGCCAAGACTCATTGGCCCAACCCCCTCAGTTTTTGAAGAGGAGGCTGATTCCCAGAGAACACTAGTGACAAGTTTTAAGTGGCAGAGCCTAGATTAGTGCTCAGGTCAGCTGTCCCAAATCCAATTGTTCTTTCTGTGATATGTCATGCATCCTACCCACTAAATCAGCACTAATCTCTCACAGTTGGATTTTTCAGACAAATCCTGAAGACGTTTTGAGTGCTTCAGAATTTTACTATTTCTCTTGAGTGGGAGCTCTGTGGTGTAACAAAGAGATCGCTAAGTTTGGAATAAAAAGATCTGAGTTTGAATTCTAGCTTTTCTACTAATTAAGATCCTGGCGAGTAGGGACTATTTCAGGCCTTGTCTTTGAATTCCCTCTCATCTAGCATGATGGTAAATGCTCAGTAGGTGCTTGATGAATGAATAGTTGCTGATTACCTGAGTAACTTTTGATAATCTCTCTGTTCCTCAGTTTCATTTTTTGTAAAATGAGGAGGTTAGATTAGATGACCACTTAGGTCCCTTCTAGCTATAGACCAAGGATTCCCATAATTTGGTGAACTCTAAAGATTTTTTCCAACTCTAAATCTATAATCCTATAAAATACGCCAACTCCAATCCCAACCTTCAAAAAAAATCCATTCAATTGAGTTTTTAATGAAACCAATCATTCCCATTTCATTGACTCAATGTAGTAATGGGAAGGAGAGAGTGAGGGAGTGTTTTGTATCCTAAGCGGAGCCCGGATATCCCTGTAGACTGTCTATCCTGTAGACACATGGGAATTAGACAACTACAGAGATTAAGAGCTGGGCAGGTAGGTGGCACAGTGGATAGAGCATCAGGCCTAGAGTCAGGAAGACTCATCTTCATGAGTTCAAATCTGACCTCAGTATGTGACCCTAAGCAAGTGACTTCACCCTGTTTGCCTCAGTTTCCTAAACTGTCAAATGAGCCGAAGAAGAAAATGGTGAACCGCTCCTGTCTTTTTGACAAGAAAATCCCAAATGGAGTCACGAAGAGTTGGACGTGACTGAAAACAACCAAATAATAAAACATAAATGGTCTACCTGAAGAAATGCTGGTTTTGGCTGGGATCAAGAAAACCTGGGTTCCAATTCTTTTTCTGCTGTTGTTGGAAATTGTTATCAAGTGCTGGTGTCTACTTTCCTGCCTTAGTAAATAGTCTTATGACAAGCATCCCAAGCATCAGCATTCAGAACCCCAAACCTGGAGATGCACAGAAGTTTAGGCATGGAAACTCTCTAAAACTCACATGGAAACCTGGAGCTTATAATCGTAGAAAGCACCTAACAAACACTTGTTGATTGACTATGAATAGTTGATCAAAGAAATTTTAAATTGACCACAGAGTTCAGGGAATCTCAGTCCATTCTAGACATGTGCACCAGGGCCAATCATGTACCCACAATCTCTAAAAACTCCTCTAAAAACTGAGGTTGATAATCCCCATAATGCCACCATTACTAAGCCTCAAATGAGGTAACTGGCACAAAGTTCTTTACAAACCTTAAAGCACTCTATCAACTTAAGAGAGTATTATGATTATCTAAGTTGCAAAGTTCTTTATGACCATCGGGCTGTCTCTGCCTGCTCATTAAAGCAGTTGGCAAAGAACTCGAAAACTCCCAACTGCCTGTCTCACTGCCTTCAAGGACACCCTGACATTTTATGCTCTGAGCGGTTGACATTTCTTCCTGAAATCGCCATGGTGCCAACACCACCCATAAGGATGATCAGAGATCTTCAACGAGCTGCCATAAAATTGTCCCTCACAGCATCCGCCATGGCCGCAGGCTCCTGGGAGAACCTCATGGAACATCAGCAGCACAGAGTGCTGGTCAGTTTCTAGGCTTGGTATTCCAGTTACCTCCCAATGAATGAAATGATATTTGGCTGAATTCCTATTCAAGTCTCCAGCAGAGGCCTCTCTCTGCATCCTGGCATCCTTGTTACACAGACAAGGACCGGGGAGTGGATGGGGGATGGGGGAGTCATAATTCCTCAGCACTCAAGCAGATAATGCTGAGTTATAGAAAACACCCCAAATGGGAGAAGGCAATTTTCTGCTCAGTTTCCCTGAAATGATACAATAATCCCTGCACAGATCAGATTCAAAGACCATACTAATTATAACAGCACGAAGGTCAGTGAACTTACAATTTTCATAATGTAGCTTTGATATTGCAATTTTTTGTCTGCTAAAGTATACAAGGAAAACAAACCTTCATCCCAATGCATACCATGTGAAAGGCTTTGCTTAGCTCCACCTCCAACTTCCGGTTTCTTTACTTAATAGAATTTTATTTTTTTCCAATTACATGTAGTTTTGATGATTGCCACTTTATAATATAGCTCCAGATCTGGTACAGTTAGACCACCTTCCTTTACATTTTTTTTCATTAATTCCCTTGATATTCTTGACCTTTTGTTCTTTCAGATGAATATTGTTATTGTTTTTGTAACTCTATAAAATAACTGTTTGGTAGTTTAATTGGTATGACACTGAATAACTAAATTAATGTGGGTAGAATTGTCATTTTTATTGTATTAGCTCAGCCCACCCATGAGCAGTTGATATTTTCCCAATTGTTTAGATCTAGCTTTATTTGGGTGAAAAGTGTTTTGCAATTGTTCGTGTAGTTCCTGGCTTTGTCTTGGCAGATAGACTCCCAACTATTTTATATTGGCTACAGTTATTTTAAATGGAATTTCTCTTTCTATCTCTTGCTGCTGGGCTTTGTTTACTATATAGAAATGCTGATGATTTGTGTGGATTTATTTTATATCCTGCAACTTTGCTAAGGTTGTTAATTGTTTCAAGTAATTTTCTGGTTGATTCTCTAAGTATACCATCATAGCATCTGCAAAGAGTGATAGTTTTGTTTCCTCCTTGCTATTCTAATTCCTTCAATTTCTTTTTCTTCTGTTATTGCTAAAGCTAACATTTCTAGTACAATGTAGAATATTTCTCCTTGACCTAATAATTTTGGAATTTGGTCACCATATTCCTTGGAGTTTTCATTTAGGGATCTTGTTCAAGAGGTGATTGGTGGATTCTTTCAATGACTGTTTCATCCTTTGGTTCTAGGATATCAGAGTAGTTTTCCTTGATTATTTCTTGAAAGGTGCTGTCCAGGCTCCTTTTTGATGACGGCCTTCAGGTAGTCCAATAATTCTTAAAGTATCTCTCCTGGATCTATTTTCCAGGTCAGTTGTTTTTCCAATGAGACATTTCACATTTTCTTCTATTTTTTCATTCTTTTGATTTTGTATGATTGATTCTTGATGTCTCATAGAGTCATTAGCTCCCACTTGCCCAATTCTAATTTTTAATTAATTATTTTCTTCAGTTAGCTCTTGTACCTCTTTTTCCATTTGGTCAATTCTACTTTTAAAGGAGTTTTTTCCTTCGGTGGATTTTTTTTTTTTCATTTGGCCAATTGTGTTTTTTAAAGAGTTGTTTTCTTCAATTTTTGTGTTTCCTTTTCCAAGTTGTTGACTCTTTTTTCATACTCCTCCTGCATAACTCTCATTTCTTTTCCCAAATTTTCTTCTACCTCTCTTACTTGGTTTTTAAAATCCTTTTTGAGCTCTTCCAAGAGGACTTTTTGGGCTTGAGACCAATTCATATTCCCCTTTGAGGCTTCACAGGTAGGCATTATGACATTGTTGTCCTCTTCTGAGTTTCTGTTTTGATCTTCCCTGTCGCCATACTAGTTTTCTATGGTCAGGGCTCTCTTCTGTTTCATCTTCCCACGTATTTTGTGACCTTTAAAGTTGAGCTCTGCTCCTGGTGTGCTGGGGCACTGTACCAAGCTTCTTATGCCTGGGCCTGGGGCCTGGTCACTGGCTTTCCACGCCAGGTCCTCAGGTGCCTGCAGTTTGCCCACTGCGAGGGGGTGGCCTGGTCTAGTTGCGCCCGGGTTCCAGGGCTCTCCAGAATTTGCCTTCTGCCATGGGGGCTGGAGACCTCACTGCTGGTCCACTGAGCCAGGACCAAGGGGCCTCAGTTGCTAATCTGTGATATAGAGAAGAGCATCCCATTGGCTTGCTCAGACACCATCTGGGCTGTGCTGTGCTCCCCTTTTAATCAAGTGAGAAAAACCTTTCCTGAAATTCTTCCTAAATTATCTTAAGGTGGAAAACTGTTTCACTCTATGTTTTTTGTGAGTTTTGTCACGCAAGAATCCATTTTAAGGCTTGATCTAACATTGTTTCTGGGGTGACTAGAGAGAACTCAGGCAACTTCCTGGCTTCTCTCTGCCATCCTGGCTCTGCCCCACCCCGCCCTCCACCTCCAATTTCTACCAAAATGGTTGGATTCTCTGCTCCTTCCTCCATATATCTGAGAGGCAGTATGAATAGTAGAAGTTCTTAACTTGGGTCTATGGGACCCAGATTTCGGGGGATCTGTGAAATTGAATGGAGGGGGGAGGAAATGTGTGCGCATGCATATGTAGGATGGAGAAAAATATATACACACATAAACACATGTAATATGTGTGTATGTTTACATATATGTGTATATATTATATAGCATATGTGTGTATATAATACATACACATGTTACATACACATATTTAGACATACATATATGCATGTATGTATGCATGTATATTCTTTTTATTCCTTAAAGTATATTCTTAAGACATGATCCAGGGACTTCTAAGATCCTTTCAGGGAATTCCCAAGGTCAAAACTATTTTTTATAATAATGCTATGATGCTTTAATTTCTAATATTAATAATAAGTATTTTAACAATATAATATATAAATATAAGATATTTAAATATCACAAAATATGTTTAAAATAATGATATAATAATAATAAATATAATCCACATTGACAAAAGTTCTTGGGGTAGAGACCTCAGTAATGTTTAAGAATGTAAAGGAGTATTAAGACCAAAAAATTGGTATAATGGATAGAAAACTGGTCTCAGAGTCAGAGAACTCTGGGGTCAAGTCATGCCTCAGACACATATGGTTGTATGACCCTGAGTAAGTCCCTTCTCCTCTTAGGTAACTCTCTACACCCCAAAGTGGTGGAGAAACTGCCCATCTGCTTTTGTAGAGGAAATGTTATAACAGAAACTTCTTATAGCAATGAAATCACGGGTCTGGGCAACATGAAACTATTATTGGCATTGTTTTATATACATCTTAATATATTTATGTATTTTGTACATTATAAATATTTTACACATTTATATTTATCTACATTATTTTATATTTTACGTATTAGGTAGAATGAGAGTGTGAGGTGAAGGGTCTTGCTCAACATCACAGAGCTAGCTGGAACCATGACCCATCCCTTCAAATGAAGAGACTAGTTCCTACAATGTGAAAATGTGGCAAAATCTGAGAATGCCAGTTCTTATTCCCTTCCCTTTCCTACCCCCATCACTATCACAACAACTGGTATATTCTTACCCATACGCCTTTTCTGCCCCAGTAGAATATAAGCTTCCTGAGGGCAGGGCAGCAGGGCATCATGGATAAGGAAAGTTGACTTGGGGTCAGGAATACCTGAGTTCAAAGGCTGCCTCAGAAACTTACTAGCTCTGCAATGCTGAGCAAGTCATCAGATCTCTGCACATCAGTTTTCTCATCAGGAGAATGAGGAGGGTAGACTTGATGGCATTGATGGGCCCTTCCATCATGTAATCAAAGATTCTATGACTGTTTCATTTTGTCTTGTACAAGATGTAGAGCTACCAGCATAATGCCCATCATATCACAGGCTCTTAATGAAGGCATATTCATTGACTGATTGATTGTTTTCTCCGTGAAGGACTCCATTTTGTCTGTATTGGATAACTACAAGAAATCTCTGTCTTGGTATCTTTGTGTTAAATGTATCAAAAGTCCCCATACCCAGGACTCTCAAGCCATCCCAATAAAATGTTGTAGTCATGGAGGAGAAGTGTGAATAGAGAGCTGCCTTGGGAATTAGGAAGACTTGGGGTCAAGCCCTGCTTCAGACACACAGTGGCTGTGAAATCCTGGGCAAGTCCCTCTCAGTGCTCCAGGCAGCTCTCAAAGACTGTAAATGGCTCAAGAGTTTCTGATCTGCATTGTTAGAAGGAGTTTCCACCCTGGGAACATTCCTCAAGCAAAAGTCTATGGATATTTTGAACTAGATGTTCAATGAAATCCAATCCCTCTCAAACCTCCCCCCAAAAAAGTGGCCATAGAAGTTCCAATTTTATTCATCTCATTTCTTGACTAGAGCCTTCCTTCTATTAATTGCCTCTTTATCCTGTATGTATTTTTTTTGCAGGTTGTCTCTCCTATTAGACTGTGAGCTCCTTGAAGGCTGAGACTGTCTTTTGCCTCTTTTTGTATCCTGGGTGCTAAGCACAGTGCCTGGCACATTGTTGTTATTCAGTTGTTTCAGTCGTGTCCGATTCTTTGTGACCCCATTTGGAGTTTTCTTGGCAGAGATACTGGAGTGGTTTGTCCTTTCCTTCTCTAGCTCATTTTAAAGATGAGGAAACTGAGGCAAACAGGGTGAAGTGACCTGCCCAGGGTCACACAGCTAGTAACTGTCTGTAGCCAGATTTGAACAAATAAAGATGAGTCTTCCTGACTCCAGGCCCAGCTCTCTATCTACCACAGTAACCGGCACATAGTAGGCCCTTAATAAATGTTTACTGAATGAATGAAGGAATGGAACAAAGGATGAGGTGAAACCAAGAGGAAACAGTCTTCTATAGCAGTAGGAAGGTCTGGGACGAAACATAAGGAAGAACTCCTCCCCCAAAATTAAGCTCCCAGAACACAGAAAGAATCACACCTCTCTCTTCCCATAGAAGGGTAGGACAGAATGCCGTATAGATTACCAGACATCATCACTGGCTGTTTTTGCCTGTTTTTCTTGGTTATTGTGGAGGGTTCAATCTGGAAGCAGAGCATGGAGGATTTTAAAGTATTCATGACTAAGATAGAAAAAAATACACATTAATTAAGCTTTTTAAAAAAATGTTAAACTGTTGAGGAGGCACTGAGGATCTTCCTACATGTACACTGATAGACACACACTTGTGCGTGTGTTTGTGTGTTTTGAGGCAATGGAGGTTAAGTGACTTGCCCTGGGTCACACTGCTAGTAAATGTCTGAGTCCAGATTTGAACACAGGTCCTTTTGACTTGAGGGCTGGTGCTCTATCCATTGTGCCACCTAGCTGCTCTGCACACATGGTTTTGAAAAGGATTTCTACCAAAAAAGCAAGGGGCTGATTTTTAAAAATTGAAGGTTTTTTTTAATATATATCTCAAAATATACATGCATTTGGAAAAAATCTGCAATTTCACTGGTGTGGGGTCTTCTGCTCACTCCTGGTCATCATCCCTCTGGGATTTAGGAGGTAAGTCTTAAAAGGTACCTGAGATTCAGAGAAATATGACCTGCTCATGATCACACAACTACAAAATGTTGGAGGGGTAATATGAATCCAGGTCTTCCAAACTCCTATCTCAGATTTCTAACACTACACTGCCTCTTACTGTTCAATAAAAATATGATGGACTCAAAGTAGTCAAACGTGTTGTTATTTATAGTCAAAGTATAAGAGAGACTTGGGAATTTTTATTTCTTTTCATCTCTTTAAAAATAAGGTACACATTTGTTTCAGGAAATTTTAATAAACTCTATCCTAGAACCAGGAGTCTATTAATACAATCAGGAAGACTGGAAATTGAATCTATGGGGCAAGGAGGCGAGAGCTGTTAGAAGTACCCTTAATCAGGGACCTGCATCTTCTTCACTCTAAGTATACCTTTACCAGGAGTTTTTAACCTGGGGTCTCTGGACTTTTTTTTGTTCAAATATTTTGGTAACTGTATTTCAATACAATGGGTTTCCTTAGTATTTCTATATATTTTATTTAATGCATTTATAAACATGATCCTGCAAAGGGCTTCCCCACATGTTGCCCAAGGGGTACATGACACAAAAAGTTAAGAACTTTTTAGACAAAAGCAAGGAGATCCATAACCTAGGTATGGTCTGGTGTTTGACATAGCCTACTCTATGTGTTGCAGTTGCAGATAGGACTTTTGGGGGAGGGGGGCACTA
This sequence comes from Vombatus ursinus, assembly GCF_900497805.2. Lineage (NCBI taxonomy): Eukaryota > Metazoa > Chordata > Mammalia > Diprotodontia > Vombatidae > Vombatus > Vombatus ursinus. Next base: position 17,860,444 of record NW_020954546.1, on the reverse strand, counting down.
GTGGATCAATCAGCAAGCATTTACTAAGTAGCACTTCGGTACCAAACACTGGGTAAGCTCTGGGGATACAATAAAAGGACAAAAACAGACCCTACCCTCAAGCAATTTATGTTCTGAAGGGGGAGAGAGCCCAGGGGCTCTGATAGTTTCAGGGCAGATTCCTTGGAGGAATTCTTATTGCTGGTCAGGGCTGTGAGCCATCCAAGGTTCTGAAGATGGAGACCGTCAGAGGGAGGTGATGGAGTTGCCGGGTTACTGAAGCAGCTCTAGCAGCATCCTTGACGATACCTGGGCCCCTCTCTGTTCTCTCTAGCATTCTTATACCAGATATGCCAGAGCCACGACAGTCAGAGACAAAGGATCCAAAAAGTAGCACCATGTTGCCGTGCCGCAATCTTCATTTGGCAGCTGGGTGGCACCGTGGACAGAGCAACAGCCTGGAGTCAGGAGGACCTGAATTCAAATCTAGCCTCAGACATTTAGCAGCCGTGTGACCTTGGGAAGTCACTTCACTCTGTTTGCCTCAGTTTCCTCATCTGTAAAATGAGCTGGAGAAGGAAATGGTACTCTCTGCCAGTATCTCTGCCAAGAAAACCCCAAACGGGTCACCAAAAGCCTGAAACAACTGATCATCAGTGATCTTCATTTCCCACCATGTTTGTTTGTAAATGAGATTGAACGCCTCCTTTACTCTCTTGACTTTCTTCCCCCCATTCATTCTACTCCAACAAAAACATTCATTAGGCACCTACTGTGTACAGCACAGTGTAAAATTTTTAAACCTGACCTTTGATTTTGGATCGACTAGACCATTTCAAGGAAGCGAATCAGTCAATGCAGAGAGACGAGACAAACCTGGGCTGGATGCCAACTTGATTTAGTCCCTGATTCATGCAGCCTCCCTTAAATGCAGTAGCAATTTGCATCTCTTGATTACCGATTTATAACCTGCCAGATAAAATAATGACCTGCAGCACAACCCACTTACCTATCTGGAGGAGAGGTGGCCAACACGCAAGCCTCAATTGTAGGAAAAGTATTCGAATGAAGGATAGCAGAGGGACAGGCATAAAAGAGACCGACATCCAGAAAGAAAAACATAATTGTTTTAAGCAGGATGATTTAAGGGGCCACCCAGCCCCCATCAGCATGCAGCTCACAATCTTCCTTCTCTTTCTCTTTTTTTGCCTGCGTGGAGGAATAATCGCCTTTGTGAAATGCCTAAGGAGGGTATATTCTACATTATTAGCCAAGTCAATAAAGATAAAACAAAATATTAACTATTTTAATCTGCTCTAGTCCACCCCCAAAGAAATTAAGCTGCCTTATTCTAATTGGTCTGAGCCGGGCTTAGTCTAAGCAGAAGCAAGCTCAGATCTATAGATTAAGGTCGGGGGGGGGGGGGTTATTTCTGCGAGTGTTGGTTTCCTGGTCCCTGGGAAGTTTGGGGCACCGGTTCCATGTGTCACATCCTCCCTCATCTCCTGGAATGATTTGTGGGTCTAGAAGTCCTGTCGTGAGGCTATAAATAAGGCCCAAGCGAAGACCACGAGAACATAGCATCTATTAGCAATGAAGCTCTTCCCTCCCACCCCCATCTCTGGTAGCCGCATCATAAATTAGATCCTGCATGAAAGATAAGACACAGCATTCAGGAAGTCGATTAGTGCTGGACAGGAGCATTAAGGAGTTAGCTCTCTCCCAGGGCAGAGGCTATCCCACCTGCTCTCCTTCAAGCTTCTTGATGGGCATGAACAACTCAGAGTCCACCACTGGGTCATTCCACTCAATGGGAGGGTAAGAGGTGGTCTACAGGTGATCCCTATTCCTGAGTAGGGATGTGTCGGAGAGAATCTTGGCCTTGGCCTTGGTCAAGTGACCTTGGGCCAAGTCATTTTATACTTTTCTAGGCCTCAGTTTGTTCTTCTGTAAAGTCCAATCCAATAAACATTTATTAAGCACCTATGTGCCTGGCACTGTGTTAAGCACTGGGGATATAATTAATAAAAAGAGAGACTTCTGCCCTCAAGGAGATTATACTCTAAAGAAAGAGAAGATGAGTGCGGTTTTTTTATTTCCTTGTTTTTCATTTTTTTTAACTTCTCTGCATCCCCCTCACATTTACCACAGTTCTTGGCACACAGTAGGTCTTAATAAATGCTTGTTGACTCAGAAGATGAGTAAAGGATATCACACAAGGAACGTATGGTCTGGTCATATGGCCGCAGGGAGGGATAAGTGATGGATGACTCATGTTCTTCCTCAGCGTAGTCACAACGTCAGCAACAAGACAGGAAGGAGCCCAGGTTCTTGCCATGGACCCTTTGGGGTGAACTTATGGGATGACATGGACAAGAGTCCCACAGGATGGGCTGTGATTGGTATCCACGTGGAAGGGATCACAGATCCTGCTTATTCTCTGAAGGTGTACTTTGTAGGCTTCTAGGAGAATACAAGCTCCTTGAAGAAAAGAATCCTTTTTGGAGCTTTAAAATTTATATTCTCAGTGCCTTCCACACTATTTAGTATACAGAAGGTGCATAATAAGTGCTCATAGATTTGCTTGTTGATATTCTAAATCCAACATCCTTTCTCTTTTGCCATATCCTTCATAATAAAGACAACACTGACTGTACAATATGATTCAGTGTGTCTAATGTGAAGGGAGAAAATGGTTCATATCTCCCCACCATTCTCCAGGATTTCACTATGGGGTCTGGGAAAGGCTACAAACTGTTCTGTTACATGGTATGACAAACCACTGCCATATAACCAAACACAGGTACTGCTGGGATTAGAGCATCGCTTAAGTACTGGCTAGCAGCACTGCCTCCACTCCCCCCTCCCCCGACAACCAGCACAATTTATCAACATCGCCATAGGGTCCCATTCATGCTAAATACCCATCTATGATCCTATCATCTTCTTAAATTAAGGCACGGTGCTCACCATCCCCCCTATGCTCCAATGGTCCTGCCATGGAATGATCCCACCTCTGCTAATCATAGCTCACATTGATACCCTGGCTTTATTTTATTTTATTTTATTTTTTCTTAGTAGGCAATCAGGGTAAGTGTTTGAGGACCAATTTGAACTCAGGCCCTCCTGACACCACGGCTAATGTTCTATCCACTGCACCACCTAGCTGCCCCAATACCCTGCTTTAAGAGATGCAAAGCAATTTATATACCTAAGCAAATTATATACATAATTTATATACATACACATATATACAGGATCCCAGGTACAGTAGAAGGAGCACTGGCTTTGGAGTAAGAGGAAGTAGGTTCAAATCCATGACAGTTACCATCTGTATGAATCTGCTTAACCTCCCTGAGCCTCAGTTTCCTCATCTGTAATATGGGGAGATTGGATTAGATAGGACCTTCCAGCCATAGACCTATGCCCCTATGACCCTCACAGCCCTGTGCCATGATCCCCATTTTATAGATAGGGAAACTGAGACACAAAGAGTGACACTCTGACTTGATCCTGGTCACTTGAATACATGCCCAGAGCTCTATCCAGTGTGCCCCACCATCTCTCAGAATACTCTACTTCTGTCAAGGAGCTGAGAGGCTTCGTTCTTCTCACAGCCAGAATGAACAAACGCCGTGTAAGAGCAGACTCAGAAGGGCAAGATGGCAGATGTATGACTTGTTAGTGGGCAGAACCTGGAGCCACCGGGGAAATAAGATGTCAAACACAAGTCTGCTTAGTGGGGGGAGGGAGGTGTGCAGGTAGAGGAAGAGAGGACAGCAGCCAAAGTGGATTTAATCTTTTTACTGAACAAACGTAACTGTTTAGCACTCAGACAGCGCACAGCGGCCTTGCCAAGTACAGACAAGGTTGATGCAATGCTGCATGAGCCCCAAAATAGACACACGAGGCCCATGAGGCTGACTCTGCCCTAGCTCCCCAGACAGACTCTCTCCCTACCTGCCCTGGAGAGAGTTAAGCATCGGCTGTAGTGGAGACCCAAACTCTTGGGAAATCGGATGACTATGGTAGAAGCAGATTTATACAAATCAGTTAGAATCAACACAACCTTTTTATAAAGGTCCCAAAAGACAGCCATGGGGTATTATTGGAGGTGTCCCATTCATTGGTACAAAAATCCTTTCCCTAATGACCGATCACAGTGTCTGAAATTTCTACCATTCAAGTCACTCTTGATATAAGGCAGGGGTTAGCAAACTGGGATCTTTGAAGGTCTCTAGGTCAACCCCCTAATTGTATAGATGAGGAAATTGAGATTCATAGATGTTAAGTAACTTATCCAACGAGGTAATGTAACCTCCTTGGGGTCATACAAGTAACACGTATGTCACAGGTGAAATCTGACCCCGTCTTCCTGACTCCAAACCCAGCATTCTACCCACTACACTACACTGTCTCATCACAAATTATAAAAATCAAAGACAAATGGTATTATTATTATTAGTAGTAGTAGTAGTAGTAGTAGTTTCTTAGGCTTAGGAGAAAAAAACCAAAGAGATCCTACTAGCTCTCTTCTCAGTCATGACAGCCTCCTGGCAGCCCTAATCACAGTGGTCATGACAAAGATTCCCATCTACAGATTCAGAACTGGGAGGGACTGCAAGCCACCATTCCAATCCCCAACATCATACTGATGAAGAACAGGAGGCTGTGGAAAATTGAGGGCCTGGCTCACCCGACCCAGCTTGTAAGAAGCTGGATTTGAATCCAGATCACCTCACTCCAAAGCCAGAGCTTTTTTCCAGTGCCTCCCCACCAGACAAGCCTCCTTCTTGGGGTGGGGAGCACAGTTTCAATCAATCACATATCTAATCACCACCACACCTGTGGCTCTGGCTGCTCCACAATACTTTCTGCTATAGCACTCAGCTTCCCCTCATCTTGTACTTGTAAAACACCCGAGTGGGTTATTGTGGATTAGAGAATGGCGTCTCCTTCTGGGATCAGCTACAAAAAAAGCTCAGAGATCACCCAGGGCCAACCAGCTTGTGGCCGAATTGGGTCCCTCTCCTTCTGGGGTTCTGGCCCCAGATGCTCTTCCAGACTTTCTTACTCTTTCAATATGGTGGGACATTATCTTAAATTCAAATTAGGCTTCAGGAAGTTTTCCTCCTTTTCCTGAGTGGAAACACTGAGAGGAGAGGAAAAAGTTTACTTTTGATAGGTCAGTTTCCTCATCTGTAAAATGGGGAGATTGGATTAAATGACCTTTGAGATTCCTTCTAACTCAGTATCTAAGATAACGTCGTATGGAGGCTGCTGAGTGAGCTGCATGGTTTTGTTGTTTTTGTTTTGTGAAAGTTTCCATGCTGTGATTTCCCCCGCTACTTCAAGTTCTTTTGGGAAGGCTTCTCCCATGAACTCCATGTACGTTGGCCCTTTAGTCTAAATGGTTTGCAGAGAATATGGTGGCACAGATCTCTGCAGAGACATTAAGAGGTGGATGGGGAGACAGTGGAAAGAGGAACGGGCTAGAAGTCCGGAAATGCTCTCGCATGTCTCCAAGCGAAATGTTAGCATTATCTTCTGCTCTTCCCTCACTCTTGCCTCTCAGAATCAGTTACCAAATCCTATATAAGCACAGGGGGGTACAAATACAAACAAAAAGAAAGACAAGACCTACCCTCAAGGAGCTTACACTCTAATGGGGGAAGACAATAAAGACTGATCTGAAAAGGAAGACAGGTGGGGATAAAGAGTGGTTAAAAGTCCAGACAGTCAGAAGTGGAGTCACGAGGGGAATGATGGCCCTCACTGGTGGGAGAAGGGGGAAAGCATGGCAGAAAGATGTTCCAGGGTGAGAAGGTCACAGGGACAAATGGATATTTCAGGAGGCCCCAGGTGGTGAGGGAATTCTAGGGTAAGATGGAAGCTAAGTAATGGTGGCAAAGTCCAAAACATCCAAAACAGAGCAAGTGATCCGCCCAAGGGAACACAGCACCTAAATAACTGAGACAGGATTTGAATTCAGGTCTTTTGGACTCCTGGTCCAATGCACTCTCCACTGCACTGCCTCAGTTGCCTCTTGAGACCCTGGCCCATCAGATCTCACTGCCTCCTCATATCCCCCTCTCTAATGCCTCCACCCCATAGTCAGACACATTTTCCTTCTATGTGTTGCTGTTATTTGGTTGTGTCTGACTCTTTGTGACCCCGTTTAAGATTTTCTTGGCAGAGATACTGGAGTAGTTTGCCATTGCCTTCTCCGGCTCACTTTACAAAAGAGGAAACTGAGGAAAAGAGGGTGAAGTGACTTACCCAGGCTTACACAGCTAGTAAATGTCTGGGAGCAGATTTGTACCTCCTTCCCATTTTGTCCAATTGTGTTTTCTAGGGACTTGTTTTCTTCAGTGTACTTTTTTTCCAGTTGGCCAATTGTGTTTTTTAAGGACTTGTTTTCTACAGTTAATTTTTGTCCTTCCTTTCCCAAGCTATTGACTCTCTCTTGCATACCTCTCACTTCTTTTCCCATTTTTTCTTCTACCTCTCTCATTTGACTTTTAAATCCTTCTTGAGCTCTTCTAAGAAGGCTTTTTGGACTTTAGACCACTTCATATTCCCTTTTGAGGTTCCAGATGTGGGTTTGTTGACAATGTTATCCTCTTCAGAATTTCTGCCGTGATCTTCACTTTTCCCCTAATAAGAATCTATCGTACATTTCTTTTTGCTCCTGGTGTTTGCTTATTTCCTGGCCTTTCAAGAGATTGGGCTCTCCTACTGGGGAGCAGAAGGCACTGACCCAAGCTTCTTGTGTTGGGACCCTAGGGCCTGGTCAATGGCTTTGTGTGCTGGGGCCCCCATGTTGGCAGTTGGAGGCTGTAGGATTCTGGCAGCTTATGTGGTGTTGGGCTATTAACAGCAATACTGGAACTCTAGAGGTAATGTGGCTCCTGGAGATTTCCTGCTCACTCAGGCCTTTCCTTCCTTTTGCTTTCTTCAGCTCCTTTCAGATGGATGTTGTAGGATGTTTGTCCCCGTGGGGTCCCTTGGAGCACTGCTTCCCTTAGTTTTGCTGAGGCACTGGAGAATCAGTTGCTGTAGAAAGCTGAGGCATCTGGTGGTTTTCTGAGCTGGTTTCCACTGGTTCCCCCACCCTCACTGAGGCAGTCAGGGGTCCAGACGTTGGTGTTTGCCTGCTCCACCACCTGGGCTTCAGAATCTCCTCCTGGTATGCTGATGTGGGGCTTTCCACTAGCTTGCTGGGATGACTCCTGTTCTGTACTGCTCCCCTTCCCCCAGGGCAAGAGGGGGCTTTCCTGTTAATTCCTCAAGCTACCTGGGCTACTGAACCACTGCACCCTGCCTTTCTTCTGGTTCAGCTGTTCCAGGGTTTTTCCTGGGGTGATATTTTCTGGGCTTTCAGGGGTTAATAAGGGAGAGTAAGAGAGACTCACCTCTTACTCCGCCATCTTGGCTCCCACTTGGAGCAGATTTGAAATTAGGTCCTCCTGACTCCAGGTCCAGCACTCTAGCCACTTTGCCACCTAGTTGCCCTTACACACAATATTGCTACAAGTAGCAGAGAGAATGCCAATCTTCAGGGGAGACTGAATTTCCTCCTTTGGGAGTTCTTTCTACCAATGAAGGTGCAGGCCCTGTCCTTATCCCGAGGCTGCAGTCTAATGAGATGATTCTCTGCCCTCTGACTAGGACTACATACACTCTTCTGCCTTTGCTCACACACTCTTCTGTCTGCCCAGAATATCCTCCCTCTCTGTGTTTGCCCTTCCATTAAAGCCCAACTCGAAAGCAGTGCCCTCTCGCAAGCTTCCCTGGACCCCCATCTCAGGGAGATGACTTGGCTCATCCTAACTTTTCCTTTATGAATCATCAACCTGAGATCCCAGGATCTCAGGACCCCAGCTCTAGAGACACCAAAGACTTCAGAGGCCAGCAAGCCCAGCTCCCTCATTGTACAAATAGAGAGACTGAGGCACAGTGAATTGCCCAAAGTCACCGGGAGAGCAGGATGTGAATTCCAGTCCTCTGATTCACAGGCCTCTTTCCAGCACGTGATCCCTCTGACATATCACTGTTCCTTTTCCATTTTCAGGATGTCATACATGGCTTCGGGTGGGGCAGGACCCCCTGATAAAGAGTTCCAGATTGCTGGATTCTGTGCCTCCCCAACTCCAGTCCAAATCCAAGTGGGTTCTGAGGACATTTTCCAAGGTTATTGCTCAGATGTCGCTCACCACCCTGGGCTGTCAGGTGCTACCCTTCTCTCACTTCTGTTCTGCCCCGGTGGAAAGGTCTCAGTAGGGGAACACTCCCAAGAGACACTTCTGCCCCCTCGAGAATGGCTGCAAGCTGCTGACACACCACCACGCCATGACAAAACCCGGCAAAATGTGCTGAAGAAAGAGACTCCTCACCAGCTTAATGGAAGCCCCGAGTTGCCTGAACAGGCTTCTGTCATTTCAAGAAGCAATGGGCTGGAATCCACTTACGAGGCTCCTGACAATCTGAGAAATCACTTAAAAAAAAAACACTAAAAAAATTCACAAAACCATCCATCGGTTTGCTTCACAATGAACAGAACAATGAAGAGCCCCTGAGCAGAGGCGTGGCGCTCTCCCCTCCCAGGAGGACTTGGGGTTAGGGATTCTCCCAGCATCCCCAGAAAAGGGAGAGGAAGAAAGAGGCGAAGACGGAGGAGGCTACTGGAGCATCTGTTACGCCACATCTAAGAAAACAAAGCAATTAGCATTCTCCAGAATTTCTGCTCTGTGCCTCCCCCATGGCTTCTGTATGGGCTGAATAAACAGGAGATGCTTAAAGGACCGTACCTACCATACTGACTGACTCCCTCTCTTCACTTAATGTTTCATGTGAGGCCCAGTTTTAGTATTTTGTTTTCTAATGCATCCAGCCCTGTGAATTTCACCCTCGGGTTTAGCTTTGTCACAGTCTGTCCTGTCTAATAACCCTCAACTCCAACTGTTCTTTAAGGTGGGAGAAAAGCTCCCCTTCACAGCTGTCTCTAAGCTGCTTTGCTTGGGCAGACAGGTGTTAGCAGAGGAGGTGAATCAAGGAAAGACAGAGCCCCTGTTCTGAGGGGCCCTCAAGCTAAAGCAGGAGAGAGCACAGCCCCGGTTGCATGAAATTGGCAGGAAATCCACTAAGAGAAAATGCAGCCATTTAAATGCAGCATGCCAGGTAAATACATATTTGTTATGTTAAGCATTTGCCATGTGGTTCTGCACGAGGTCCTATGTGGAGGGACAAAATAATACAAAAATGTAAGATTGGGGAAGAGGAGGAAGAAAGGAAGGGAGAAAGGGAGGAAGGAAGGAAGAAGGGAAGACGGAGAAAGGAAGGAAGGAAGGAAGGAAGGAAGGAAGAGGAAGAAAGGAAGGAAGGAAGGAGGGAGGGAGGGAGGGAAAATTTAAATCTAAATTTTATGTCTTTGGAACATTATAAAACATATTTTTTATCAGCACCATAGGCTACCTTGGTAAAAATAGATCATGTGCTTTTTAGACATAGAGAAATTATAAAGAAATGTAAAAGGGCAGATATATTGAACATATTCTTTATACACTATAATTCAGTAAAAATTATCATAGGATCATAGCTTAAAGAACTAAGGGATCTTTAGAGGTCAACAGGTTCAGTTCCCTCATTTTAGAAATAAGGAAACTGAGGCACAGAGAGATTAAGTGATGTGCCCAAGGTCACACAGCTAATAAGTGTCTGAGGCATGATTTGAACCCATATCTTTCTGAATCTTCTACTATCCACCATACTATACTGTGTATTTAATTAAATATACAGGGATTATTACAGTCACTAATAGAATCATTAACACAAGGAAAACAAAAGCAAGTAGATACAGACCTAAACGGAGACTTTAAAATGTTATCTTGAATAATGAATGGGTAAAAGAATGAATCATAGAAATATTTAATAACCATGCAAAAGAGGACAATAATGATGAGCCAACACACCAAAATTTGGGGATGTTGCTAATGTAGTGCTTGGAGAAGAAAATTATCTTTGGGAAAATACATTAACAAAATAGAAAAAGAGAGAATTAATGAACTGAGTATGCAATTATAAAAACAAGAGAGTCAACAAATTAACACCCCAAAATAAGCACAAGAGAACAATACCAAAAATTAGAGAAATGAAATAAAATGGCAAACAAAGATACCACAGAAATGATGTTTAAAACCCAGTTCTTTCAAAAGACAAACAAGAGGAAAATCAAAAGAATGAAATAAAAAAAAACAAGGTAAAATCACAACAGAGAAGACATTTAAAAAGAATTTTAACAACCTGCTATATATATGAGTGTATTTATATATGTGTGTATATGTGTGTGTGTGTATATATATATATATATATATATATATATATATATATATATACATATATGAAATAAGAGGGGGATTGGATTGCCCAGCTTCCAACTCAGTTGGACCCAATTCCAAGTTGCTAAAACTAAAGTAAGGGCACATCTAAGCCCTGATCCCCTATGATGTGAGAGCACCACCCCCAACCATCACTTTTTTTGGATGGGATTTAAAGGAGCAAGTCATTGACTAAACAAGAAAATTAACCACCCCACTCAGTATCCCTTCCTTCTTTCTTTCCTTCCTCCTTTTTTCTTTCTTTCCTTCTTTCCCTCCCTCCCTTTCTTCCTTCCTTCCTTCCTAGAATTATGAATAGCCTTGGCATACAAATACTCCATATGTATATACATACATACATACATACATACATATTCTTCACTACCACTGTACTCTGTGCCTTTTTCCAACAGACGTTATGTGTACTTGCAGGGCAATGCACCCCAGAATTAAACCCTTAATGGCTCAGAATGCCACCACTCCATTTTGATGGACTGATTCCCAATCAGTGACCTCAGGTATCATTCCCAACCCGGCCATATGCCACACAGAAAACAAACACCAGAAGCAACCCCACTGAAAGATGAGGAAACACTTGTGGAGAATGTTGCCCAATATAGACACTCAAATCCCTCCCTTTGGGAATTGAGACACCTGACCTCTACACCAAACAAAAATAGTAGTGACACAGATCAGCCCTCCCCAGGGGCAGGCGAGCTAACCCAGGTTCAGCAAATACAGGGAACAGGAGGTGGCTTTACTCTATAATCTCAAAACGCCGATTTGGGAATTGAGCCAAAACATATAATTATGTTAGAAAGCTACTTAATTGTGTGCTTTTCAAAATGCATGACCAAATGACAGCGTGATTTGCAGGATCATATTAGCTGGATTTCATTATGTTATTGCATTTCCAACTTTAATGCATTCACGTGAAAACAGGATGTTCGGAGGAAGGCACCGAGGAAGGATGGCCGATGCCTGCAGAGCCCCAAGCTCAGGGGGAGCATCTGGGGGGAACAGCCGTTGTACTCCTGGGGCATTCCATTAAGGAAGTCGATGACAGTCATGTACCCAGGACCACAGTGTCTGTTTCTCTACTTCAGTTACTACTTACTGAGGTCTCTGAGGACCCTTCCAGCTCTAGAAGTGCGAGCCTATAATCCTATGATTAGCTTTTCTTGGCTTCTGCAGGTGCCCTCCCAGGGATAACACTAGTCCACTCACCTCTCTCCTGTTGAAAATGCCTTTTAGACTACTGCCTCCCCCAAAGGTTTTGTTCAGCTCTCCCTGGAGATGTCAAAGGGACACTGTCAGTGATTTCATTTTTTTCTTCCATCCAGGTCTCCTTTGCAGCATAAAATTTCCTCTTCCCCAAGGGTCATGGTCATTCAGCATAGGAGTGGGAATTAGTCCTGCCTGTCATCTACAGGATTTCCAGTGGTTTTACTGATGAATAGGGTTCACCTTATCCCTAGATCAGAAATCTAGTGTCCAGGATGACACAAAGCTAATTGAATTGCCATTTCAGGGGTACATTGATTAGGAAAGGAGGCTGCTAAATGATACTTAGTCCTGGGTATCTTTCCAATAAACTTCCCTTCATCTTACAACCAGAAAGTCTTTGGCGGAGTCTCTCTTTAACCAGGGATTCTTAGCCTTTCTGGTGTCATAGACCCCTGCAGCAGCCTGATGAAGCCCCCTCTTCTTTTCTTTTCTTTTCTTTTCTTTTATTCATTGATTCATTGATTCATTTATTTTTTGGTGAGGCAATTTGGGTTGAGTGACTTGCCCAGAGTCACACAGCTAGTGAGTGTTATGTGTCTGAGGTCACATTTGAACTCAGGTCCTTCTGACTCCAGGGCCGGTGCTCTACCCACTGTGCCACCTAGCTGCCTTTCCTTAGCATAAAATAACATACACAGGATTATAAAGGAAACAAAAGGTATTGAAATACACTTATCAGAACATTAAAGACTGTAAGTTCACAGACTCCCCAGAAATCTATCCACAGACACTCCATGCAAATGGTTTGTAGATCCCAGATTAAGAACCATTGCCCTAAATCCATTCATTCATTCACTCAAGAAGCATTGATTAATTATTGACTCCAGTCTAGATACAGTGCTAAGGATAAAAGGACAAAAATAACCCTGGCCCTCAAGATGCTAACTTAGGATATTGCAGGACAGGTCAGATGTGTGACCAGATCACCATGCTGATGGTTACTCATGTAATGTAGGCTCTGTATATGACATCATATATTGACACACATTAATGTATATGTCAATTATTGTTGTGTGTTCTTGTTTCTATTTTTCTCTTTACTTGCTCAGACACTGTTAAAATGTGTTGTTACATTATATACATGCCTATTCATTCTGCACTACTTTTGCAGTTTCATGCTTCCTTGCTTACGTATTAAGGACACATGTGAACTATCACTCTATGTGCATGCGATAACCTGCATATAATTTGGACGTGTAGTCAGTGAAGCAGCCTGTCAAATTATTATTCCCCTGTGCTGTGTTTCCTACACGTAATGTTACAGGGAATATAAAGATGACACTGAAAATTTAACAATCAGCTCTCACAGTCTGACAGAAGCTTTCTCCAGTACATCCCTGCATGTGGGACAATAAGGGGTTGCACCATAGAGAGAAATGGATGTTTCTTTTTCCATTAAATCATCCCTTTTGTCTCCCCGTAGACTTTGAAGCTGCTGGACCAAACACAGAAATAATCCAGACAATTAGGCAATAACATTTTATGAGTGTGGTAAGCATTATTATTATTATTGAAATTTTATCATAAAATTATACTCTTCACTTTTAAAGCTTTGATGCATTCTGAAGTATAATCTTACTATACATTGAGACAAATTTTTTTCCCCCAGGAACACACATCCAATTTTCTGAGGAAAGATGATAAGAAAGTAGATGTTGTAGGGATGAGACCTGGCCCAGCAGAGGGTGGATAAACAGTGGGGTTTCAATGGGAACTCTATCTTAAGTGAAGGGAACTTATCTTAAGGACACCTAAGGAGGACTGAAGTATGTCTTAGAGATAGGAAGTCTGTTCTGACTGGTGGAAACTTCTATTCTGAAAAACAACTTGAGGTTAAGGCTATAAAGAGACCCAGATCTAGCTGGATGCAAACGAGTGAAGATGGTCCAGCCCAGAGGAAATAACATGGCAGGAGACAAGCAGGGGAGGCTACCTAGGTTAACTCTCTGTGTGGCATTTAACATTGACATAGGTTCCTGCAAGCATCCAGACAGAGTTGGCCTTGGATTGTCCAATGAAAAACAAAAGTCCAAACCTGTCACTCCCTTCAAGAATCTTCCATGACTTCTTCTTTCTTCTAGGATAAAACACAAAATCCTCAGCTTAAACATTTAAGGCTCTTTACAACCTGGTTCCCACCTCCATTTCCAAGGTTATTTCACATTGCTCCTCACCCATTACAGTCAAACTATCCTAATTTAGTGTTCCCCCAATCAGTCATTTCCCACCTCCATGCCTTTTCCCAGACAGTTTCTCATGCCTAGAATTTCTTTCCTGCTCACCTTTGCCTCTGAATTCTTAGCTGTCTTCCAGGCTCAGTTCATGTGCTACCTGCTATGGGGACTCTTCCTAGTTGTTAATGCTCTTGACTGCTAGATCATGAATCTATTTATTTGTTAAAATGTTGTCTTTGTGCCACCTCCCAGTAGAATGGGAGCTTGAAGGTTATTTTTGTCTTTGTAGCCTCAGTGCTTAGCACATTGCCTTTTATGTAATTGGTGCTTAATAAATGCTTATTGGTTTGGAAATAATGCTGCACCAAATGTTTACATAATAAACTGCACAGATGATCTACATACACAAGTCTCCAAAACCATGACAACAGGGATTTAACAGGCAACAATTTGAGGAATGTATTGATTCCATTTTTTTTTACAATCCAAATATTATGCATACACACACATGTATGTATACACATACACACACTAGATAGATATTTTGTATGTGTGTATGTGATAGGCTTTACAGAGGTATGTGTGTTTCTGTTTACGGTCACCTGGTTAGTGGGTCTTTGACAGACTGTCCTCACTCCAAGTCTGGCACTTTTCCCATTGATAGTAATCTTGCTAGAAATATCAAAGGTTGGGGAATGAAAGCAGGGGAATTCTCTTTACAGATAATTTTCTAAAGCAGATCATCTCATCACAGACATAGCTAAGGGGTATAGACAATGAAAGATGTTACTGTATTTATTGATTCTTAGAAAAACTGAAATAAACTTAACATATGCCTAGGGAGAGAGGACACAACTTACCAGCTATCCCAACCCAAAATGAGTTAAGGGGTTAAGAGCAGCACCATTGCCCCAAGGGCTGCCCATCTTGTGTCTCTAATTCCATTTCTCTTGGTACTTCTCAACATATAACATGGTATCTCCCATGTAGATGCCGCCATCTCAGATGGTCCAGGCACGTGACAAATACCCATTACATCTCTATAGTCTGTGATTACATCTCTGGGGCCCCAGCAACACAAGAAGAGGAAAGAAAATAGGATCCCAGAGTTTTCGTATTTGGAGCTAGGAGAGACCGCACAGACATGAGGGTGGAAGTGATTCTCTCCTCACTTCTAGCTCACGCATCTTCAGAATTAATTTCTAATACCCAGAAATGGATAAGCCGAGGGCCATCCATGCAAAAGCAGCACATCCTCTACAACCCCTGGGCCCCGCAGAGACAACATTTCCAACCAGAGCAAAGGAAGGCAGAGGAAGGAATCCAGAGCCATGAGTGATACAGTTAGCTTGGGGGCGGCCTCCCCAGCATAGTCAATATTCTGCAGACGCAGCCAGCAAAGGGCAATCTGGGAGGCCGATGCCTATGATAACAGAAGCCTCATCCTGAATTTGTTTGTTTTAATTTAAACTGTATCTGTTTATGCATCACTGACTAAAAGGGACATTGAATTAAATTGTCCATGAACGTGGCCCTCTGAGCACTCAAGCTCTGAGCATCCTTTTATCTCTCTGGGATGAAGGACTCCTCCACCCCCTCCAGAAGCCCAGCTTCCATTATCACCTCTTTGTTTGGAGGCCTCTGAACAAAAAGTATTAAATACTTGGCTTCTTAATGAGAACACACAAGATTCTGCAATTGAATCATCTCAATGCCACCTGCTACAAGAGAATGAATTTCAAAGGCCCAGATGAGATCTCCCCTTCTTGGGTCTCCCCCAGGCCCCCACGTTTATCAAGGACAAGCTGCTTTCATACAGAAGTTAGGAAGAGACCGCAGCAAAGCCTTCTAAGTCATTTAGAAATGATCACTGACACACCATTAGGTATTGTTTGCATTGAAGCTACTCAGTGCGGAAAAACAAAAAAAAAAATCTTTTTAGAGAAGGAGCCAGAGTGTGGGGTCTGGAGTCAGAAAGACCTGAGTTCAAATCTGGCCGCAGGCCTGTACTAGCTATGTGGCTCTGGGCAAGTTACTTCACCTGGGTTGGCATCAGTTTCCTCATCTGAAAAATGGGAATAATAATAGCACCTACCTCTCAGGGACATTTATGAAGCACTTTGAAAACCTTAAAGTGCTATATAAATGCTAACTAACAGTAGCAGCAGTAGAAGTAGTAATAATAATGATGATAATAATAATAGTTCACATTAAATAGCACCTACTATGAACCGGACACTGTGCTAAGCATTTTATGACTATAATTGATCCTCACAACCCTGGAGGGTAGGTGCCGTTATTATCCCCATTTTACAGATTAGTTGTAGTTGTTGTATTAGTGATAGCTGTAGTGGTAGTAGTAGTGGTCGTAGTAGTAATAGCAGTTGTAGTAGTGGTAATGGTAATGGTAGTGGTAGTAGTAGTAGTAGTAGTAATTGTAGTAGTGGTAGTGGTAGTGGTAGTAGTAGTAGTAGTAGTAGCAGTAGTAGTGATGGGATGCTTGTGCTTGGACCCCAATTTCTCCCTAGCCTCAGAAACATTATTCCTGGCAGTTTCCCTCCAGCCCAAAGACACCATGAGTAGCAATTACTCATGAGTAGGTTCCAGCAAGACCCTTATCTCTCTCCCTAGTGCAGTCACAAATGGCACCTGAAGGAATTATTAGTTTGAACTGACTTTGCACTGGGTCATAAAGATATTCTTACACACTGGACTATCTATACTATCATCCTACTTCATTATCTACATCTTGGACTCCTCATTATCTGTATTCTAGACCTAAGACATATGTATACTCCCTACATCTATCATGTCAAACAAGACACTGATTGGTGGCAGATTGGGCAACTCTTAGCTGTCCCTGACCACTAGTAGTTAACTTAGTGATGCAGCAGGCCTAAAACCACACCTCTGTGTGCCCCTCTTCCTCCATGGGCTTTTCCTAGAGAACTCTGGGTAAAAGACCCGCAGTAGATACAAAAAGTGCACGTTCCTTTAAGAATGGTCCACTCCTTAACCACTCCCTGATCCCGCCTTGACTCACCTAGTTAGTATATTTGGCACATTTTTCACTATATTTTATCCTATATAAACCTTAACTGTACTCCTCAAAGGTCGTAGGTTCCTTAAGACTCTTTGCCCACTGTATAGCATAACCATAAACTTTTGCCAATGACTTAAAGATTGCTTGAGTTTGTGAATTCATTCCAGACGACCCTGTCTTGTACTCTGGTCTTTGAGGGGTCTCAATCTCTCAGACCTCAACAGTAGTAGTATTTGTTGTAGTTGTGATAGTACTTGTAGTTGTAGTAGTGGTAGTTGTTGTTATTAACAAAAAAAAATTGAGAAATAATATTTTCTCAAATCTAAAATCCTTTCCGGATGTTTCCCTTCAGGAAAATGTGTCATGAATAAAGGCTAAAAATAGGGACTGAGGGTAGAAACTAAACTTAGAACAAAAATAATGTGTTGTCCAGTTAAGGTTATTGCTGAGGCCAATGGGCTAAAGTGCATTGAGGGGAAGTGTTCTTTTCTCCACTCCGAAAGGATGATGGTATTGATCAGAGGGAGGAGATCACAGGTCACCTGTAATCAGCTTGGGTGGTGTGGAGGGGGAAGAGAGAGACCTTGAAGGGTGTGGTCAAAGAAAGAGGAGATTTTAGGAGGATAGTTTCCTTGGGGAGTTTGGAATGGGTAAAAAACTATTGCTCTATTTATTAGATAAAACCCCGAAACTGTTTTATTATTTTGTGACACTCTCCTTGTTCAAGATTCCTATGAATGTTGCCTCAAGTTATCTTGGTTTTAGGAAGATGTGTAAGGTAATTGAGTGGGGGCGGAGAGGGTGAGGCAGTGTCAGTTTGTATGTTTCTCTATTCGCCCAAAGTCTTCCTCTATAAAGGGCAAAGAACTTTCCAGTTAACTCCTCATTTTCCATCAGCAGCTTTGCTCAGTTTTGACTCCAGCAACATCAAGCCCTCTATGCAGGGTAGCCTGGCACCAAGTTCTTTTTCAGCTTCCTTTTGCATACTGTCTTTCCCCATTAGATTGTAAGCTTCTTGAGGTCAGAGATTGTCTTTTTTTTATTTGTATCCCCAACACTTAGCACAGAACTTGGCTTACAGTAATTGCTTAATAAATGTTTATTGACTATAACCATAAAAATTCTAGGCTAGAAATGCTTAAATTAACAAAAATTGTGGCAGACTTGTGTCTAAAACTCAGAGTACAATTATTAATATATTTTCCCCTTAAAACATCAGGATGAAGGAGTCTTAGGATCTGGTTTTCAAATCTTTCAGAGAAATGTGCATAGGAAAAATCTATCCTTAGTATTTTATAATTCACTATGGATTCAAAGCTGAAAGAAATATTAAAGGTCTTGGAAAATTGTATGGTAACAGTGAAAAGACTGAGAACTCGGGAGTCAGAGGACCTGGGTTCAAATCCCAACTGCGTGACCTGTGACAAATCACTTAACTGCCAAGGGCCTCAGTTTCCCCATCTGTGATGAGGTTGGACTGAGGGCCTCTGGGGACCCTTCCAGCTCTCCATCTGTGACCTAGCCCTTCTAGCAGAGGAAACTGAATCCTAAAGAGGAGGAGTGACTCCCCTGAGGTCGCCTAAGAACAGAGCCTAGGTTCAAACTGAGCTATTTCCACTTCCATGTTTCTGCTTTACACACTGTTCCTGGATTATGAGTTAGCCTAAGTAGCAGGCATTCAATAAATATTTGGTGAATGATATTACCAGTTTAGAAAACTCATTTCCAAAGTTTCTCCTTCCCCTCCTTCTAAGTCCACTTCCCCTCTCAATTTCTGTCCACAGACTTTTAATTGGCCAGTTAATGAACACACATGCTTCTCCTTAAGGTGACAAATGCAGTGACTCTGAGGCCCTTCAAGCATTTGCACTGAATTTATCTTATAGCTCCAATTCTATCTTAAAGAAAGCCTCTCCTGAATCCCCGCACCCTTTTGTTTGTTAATATCCTTTCCTTCCTCTTCAGATTATCACGTATGTGCCTATCTCCACACATGCTGCATCCCCCCCAGTAGACTGGAAACTCCCTGAAGGCAAGGGCTGTTTCATTCTAGTCTTTGAAGCCTCTTTGCCTAGCACGGTGCCTGGCACAGATATGTGTTTAATAAATAGCCATTGGAGAACCTTCTTGGACACAGGACAGCCGTGGCCACAATCCTCATCCCTGGTTTCATTTCCCCCCTTTTTTTCTGTTGCTTGTGGGAAAAGTCTGTTTTAAAACAAATTGGTCCCTGGGTTGTTTGCTTTTCTTTTTCTTCACTCTGTGGTCAATTGTTGTCATCTTTCTCAGATAATTAGAAGGAACCACCAGTTAGAGCTACATTTCCATGGACAGGATCTGTGGTCCTTGTTCAGCCTGGCAAGCCAGCAATCAATCAGATGGGATCCTTCTGAAGATCAGAGCAGCACCCCAAGACGTTCAGGTGGTGGATGCTGACAAATGCCTGAGATTGGTACCGAGAGTCGGCATTCCAAGAGTCCAGCATTCCATTGGTACCAAGAGCAGCAGTCCAGCTGGCTGCATCTAAACCAGTGGTGCTCAACCTGAGGACTCTGATTTTAAATATCTTGATATTTTACATTTCCACATAATGGGTTTCCTTTGTAATTATATGTATTTTATGCATTTAAACACATTCTATGGAGAAGGGGTCCATGGGCTTCACCAGATGACCAGAGGGGTCCATGAAACCAAAAAGGATAAAGAACCTGGACCCTAAGCTCAGGGAGTGAAACTGACCATTGGGATTTGTTTGATTAACTAGTGGGGAATGGGTTACATTTTGTAAGGGACTGAGTCTTCTCCCACATCCCCAGGCTGTTACTCCCAGGGCCTCTGTTTCCAGGAGAAGCAGTCTGCCATAGGTAGAAAGAGTACCAGACTTGGAATCAGGAAGACTTGGAATTAAATTACACTCTAGAAACTAACTATGGGAAACTATGGGACCACAGAGCAGGTACTTAACCTCACCAGCCTCAGTTTCCTTACCTGTAAAATAGGGATAATACTCATAGTCTATAACTGTGATGCAATTCAAATAAATTCAGTTTGAAAAGCATTTATTAAGTGCCTCTTATGTGCAAGACAAGAGATAGTGTGGCCTTGGAGTCAAGAAGATCCAGGTTCAAGTGCTGTCTCCAGTACATATTTTCTGTGTGACTGGGGCAAGTCACCTAACAGCTCAGTGCTCCCTGGGCAACATTTTGAGATTATAAATGAAAGAGCAGGAGCTGATTTACAGAAAATCGGTTCTTGAAAGAAAGTTTTTTATATGGAAAACAGAGAAGCCTGGAAAGTAGAGAGGGTTTCATTTTTTTCCATCTGTATTTCCACAGTCTATCACAGCATATGGTACATAGTTGATTGATTGATTGACAGATCCAGTCGCTCCCTCCAAAAACCAAACCAAACCAAACTGTTGTAGTATCTATCTCACAGTGAGGCTCAGAGATGATGTGTGTAAAATATTTCACAAACCTGAAAGCACCCTATAAATGCAGTTATTGTTATTATTATTATTGTCGTTGCGCTGCTTCAAGAGTTACACGCTCACCATCTGGCCCACTTCCATTGATTCCCAAACTACAGCTCTTTCCAGGGCGCCATGTTGATTTTACAGATGATGAACCAAATCGAGAGAGGTGAAGGGTCCTGCTCAAATCAAAGGATCGTGGTTGGAAGGGGCCTTAGAGGTCAGTGAGCCCAATCTCCTAATTTTATAGCTGGGGAAACTGAGGCCTAGAGGTTAAATGATGTGCCTGGGGTTACAGAGCTAGGAAGTGGTAGAGCAAGGACAGGACCCGGCTCTCCGGCCTCCCAAGCCAGTGCTGTTTCCATGACATCCCCCTGCCCACACCCAAGAAGGAGACTAATCCAAACTGTGACGTTAGGGGGCCAGCCTGTAAGCCCTGTATTCAGACGTGGCAGGGAGCAGGCTCTGCTAGGCAAAACAGAACCAAAATAGAAATCACCTGACCTCCCAGGTACCCTCCTTGTTCTTATCCTCCCAGGTGGTGGAGGATGAAGCATCGGGGTTCTCCTCCTTCCATGCCCACTCCTGAATGCCACTCAGCATAATCCAATGGCGGAGCCTTAATTTTCATGGTTGTCAGCCTCTGCGCCTCCCTCCGCACACTCTGTCGGATTGGGAGACTTTGGGAGCAGGCCTTCTGGTCGCCATTCCTCCCATCACCACCTCCATAGTTACTTTCAAGATGCTACTGTGGCTTTTCCAGGGAAGGGAAGAGGGAAAGAGGGAAAGAGGGAGAAAAGAATGGGGGGTAAGGAAGGAGAGAGTCAACAAGGGAGAGAGAGATAAGGAGAAGGACACAGAGGAAGCGGGGGAAGGCAAGGACAGAGAGGGAGAGAGAGGGGAAAAGAGAGGGAGAAAGAAAAATAAGGGTGAGGGAGAGATGTGGAGGGGAAAGAGTGAGCAATGAAGGAAGAGAGAGAAAGTAGAAGGAAGGGTGAAGGACGGGGAGGCACTGTACTAACCACCAGGGATACAATAGAAGCAAAACCAGTCCCTGTCTTCAAGGAGCTTACAATCTACTAGGGGAAGACAGTACACAAAAGGAAACTGAAAGGGAGAGTGGGGCGGGGGAGTACTCCATGCAGGGGCATGTTGGAGAGAACTCCAAAAATAGTGTTGTTGGTAGGAAACGGGGAGAAAAATTGTGCTGAGCCCCCTCCTTAAATATGATCCCAGAGTCCACAGCCCTGCCCTCCAGTCAGAGGATCCAATCAGAATGGCAGAGGGGATTGAGGAGAGGTGAGGACCAGTCAGATTCAATCTGTCATCGTAACGAGTTTCAGACTACCTTGGGGTCCCTGATACCAAGACATAGCATACCCAGCAGAGGGGCTGAGCCCTAGTAGCATTCAACACATATTCTTGTCAAAGGCACCCTAACACTGGTGCTCTGGGAGGACCATGCAATGGTTATGACATCACTGTACTGAAATTAACAAGTGGCAGACTTGGGCAAGGCCAAGGAAGCCAGCCTTGCTGAACCCTCAAAGCTGTAGTGATCTGGGGTGACTATGCCTTCATTCCCTTTTGTGTGATCTTATGTAGACTTCAGTTCTCTCACTTGTAAAATGGCTAGACTGGATTGGACCAGGGGATCTTAACCTCAGATCTATGGACTTGCTCCATGGAAAAATATCCAGGGATCCAGGGATTTGGAGGAGGAAAAAAAATTATATATATATGTATATATATAATATATATACATATATATATGTGTATATATATATACATACACACACACATATATATGTATATATATACATATATGTATATATATAATGTTTTTACTTCAATGTAATTGGTTTTCTTTGTAATGCTATGTATTTTATTTTATGTATCTTATTTTTCATTTTTATATATTTTATTTTATTAAAAACGTCATTCTGAGAAGTGGATCAAGTACTTCACCAGCCTGCCAAAGGGGATCATGACCTCAAGAAGGTCAAGAACCCCTGGTTTAGATGACCTCTACACAATGCCTGCCAACCGTTAAGAGCTGCAAACTTTAGGAACTAAGGATGGAAGACCTTGGGATCACAGACCTTAAGCAAGAAGGGAACATAGAGGTCATCTAGCCCAACCCCCTTATCTTACAGTTGGGGAAACTGAGATGCAGAAGGGTCAAATGACTTGTCCAAGGTCACACAGCTAGTAAATGGCAGGGATGGGATTGGAACTCAGGTCTCATTAACTCCAAATTCAGTGCTCTCTCTGCCTCACCGTGCTTCTCAACTAGTAAATGCATTTCATTAAGAGTATTCAGCCATCTGCATTTATATATGTTTTACCTACAGTTGGGGGTAAGGGCAGTATATATTCTGAAGAACAAGTGAACAAGATCACAAAAGAATATAATTATGAAAAATGAGTCTTTCCAGCCACTCACTACTGTCCCCCTCCCCATCCCTGGGGCCAGATGTTAATAGAAAAAAAGATCAAAACTAACCATCTAGGGTCTGGTTTGGGGAGAAGTAAGATGCCCCTGTTTCCTTTCTCAACCGCCCTTGCCATGATGCCAGCTTGAGCTATAAAGCCTGTTGGGTAATTAGTGTGCAGACTAAGTCAGGACTAATGGGAAGGGGGCAGAGTTCCCAGCTCTCCATCCTCACCCCAACTGAAAATACCTGCTGGCGGCCGGCCAGCTCCAGCTTTGGTCTTTTGCGGCCACACACGTTTATTGCCTGAACAATTTGTCTGCCTAAAACCTGCGACTCCCTCGGAAGGGTCAGCCACAGAGAAGTTCGTTGCCTCAGGAGAAGTTAACTTCTCTCTCCCTTTTTTTAATTTCTTTTTTTTTCTTTTTTCTTTTTTTTACTTACACTTCCAAGGAGCCTGGGGCCTCGACTGAACTTAATGTATGCCCCAACAGAGCCCTATATGCTCATTTAACTACCATCGCCAGCCCTCCGTGTCGATCCGTATTAGCAGCCTGCATGAGGCCCGTGATATCAAAATGCTTTTGAAACGAGTGCCACCTTGTATCCGAGGCTGGAGGCTCAAACGTTCTGATGAGTTAAGGAATGTGGTCTGAATGAGGCTCTCTCGGGCAGCTCTCATGAGCTGCCAGAGTAGGTTAGCTCTTAGTCCAAGAGAACCTGGACCTGGGGGGGAAGGAACAGAGTCCCACGAGCTCGGGATTCAGTCTACAGGAACCATCCTCAGACTCCCCTAGAAGGGAGGCGGGCAAAGACTCCCAGTTCCCCTCCTCTAGGCAAGTCAGAGCAGTCATCGCTGTCCCCATAACTCCTTGGGTTAGAAGGATGCTAATTACTGGGAGCCCAGAAAGTGAAAAGAAGAAGGTCATTTGTCCAGGAATGGCTCACTAGAATTATGACAATTCATTAAAAGGCAAAAATATAGACGGGCTCTGAAATTACTCGTTATTAGCTTCCCAAGCTTTAAAAAAAATCCATTTGTTTTCACTACAGGTTAGGCAAGTCCAAATATTCATAAGTTATAGTTTTTCCAGGGAGCGAAGGAAAAATAGCATAAATTTACCAAGCTTGCCTGATGGGGAAATGGCTCCCAATGGACAACAATCTCAGCCTTCTAAGATTGAGAAAGACTGACTGGCAAGATCACTGGGGAAAGTGATTGATTAAACATCCCCAGGATCAGTTTCCTCATCTGTAAAATGAGGGATCTTCTTGTAATAGTAATAGCAGCTGGTATGTACTGTATAGAGTGTTTTGTGGTCAGCAAAACACTTTACCAATATTATCTCAGTTGATCCTCTAACCTCGTGGGTTCTCATAATCCCCATTTTACAGATGGGCAAAGCAAGGCTGACAAAAGTTATCCAGAGTCACCCAGCTAGCAAATATCCGAGATGAGGTTCAAACCCAAGGCCCCATGGCTCTCCACTATATCAGGCTTTTTCACCAACTCAGGCCTGGATGAAGGAGGAGAGAGACTGAGACCCCCTTCTCCTCCCCCAAGCCAACCAGGACAATTTAGCAAATTCACCCTGTGGCAGCTTTCTTAATTTATGTCCAGCAGTATTTCAGGTTACAGATTCTAACTCAGAGTTATAAGTCAAAAAGGCATCTTCCATAAAATAAAATACAAAACAAATTTTAAATGAAATCTCTTGGCTATCTCATGACTAGAGGTGGGGGTGAGGGAGAAGGGACCTTTCAGACATAATTCAGATTTGGTCCAATCACTGCCATGAGCTGTCCCAATCTATGCCAGGCTGACAGAGACAAGGTCTGTCATCTTGGAGAACAATCATCCCCTGACACGGGATGCCTTATTCCAAGGACACTAACCGGGCATTTTGCTCCCAAAATGAAAGTACCTGGCAGCAGGGTTAAAGTCTCTGTGAGACCCTTTAAAAACAAAACTAACCTAAAAAAAAGCAAAAAGAAAAACAAAACAAAAACAGAATAACAACAAAACCCCCATATATTTCTGGTCTAGTGTAGGTGGTTCATAGAAGGTATCAAGAAATCTTGAATGTACTTGGGAAAAATATGGTCACAAATCCATCAGGAGGCCCCTTTCCAGAAGGGGACATATACTCTTGGAGATCCCTTAGAGTCCCTTGGGGAACACTAACTCTGGAATCCAAGGACCTGGAGTCAAATCCTGTCCCTAATGCTCCCCACTTGAGTGACCTTGGGCAAGTCATCTTAAGATCTAGTCTGATTTCCTCATTTTGTAAAAAGAGGAGGTTGAAGCTCAGAGAAATTCAGTGATTTGCCTGGGGTTGCCTGAATGGCAAGCAGCTGAGTCAGGATTTTTGACCCCATACTCTCAGGCTCCAAATCCAGCACTTTGCACAGTGACCCAGTCAATTTCCTCCTTTTGAGATCATAAGACCTTACCTCTAGAGGGAGAAGGGACATGAGGGGCCATCTAGTTCAACCCCTTCATTTTACAGATGGGGAAACTGAGGCACAGGCAGATGAAGTTATTTGTCTAGGATCACAGAGCCAGTTCAACGCTCTTCACACCATCCCGCAAACACCTGAAAAAGTCTAGGAATATTATCCTGCTGACTGTATAATTAATCACTACTAGAACTCCATCAGAAGATAAATTCCAGCTATGACCTACTCCCTCCTCTGTACAAGCAAGACAATCAATCAGGGCTTAAATGGGGTTTTCCTCTGACCTCTCCTAGTCTACCTTAGCAGAAGGGAACAGAGAATTTCAATCTTTCTGTAAGGTCCAGGCCAATAGTGGCAGCTTGCCAAGTTTAATGGGTCAAATGCAGAGGGTCAGAAAGACCCCGTACATGTTCTCCATTGTAGATCAGTATTCCAGCACCCAAAGAGCCCCTGTCTCCGTGGTGAACATTCACTGAGCCAGCTCTTGGCAGACCTTTGAAGGACACCATGATTGTGGCCGTCTCAGTGATACAATGGAAAGAGTCATGGGATCTGAGTTCAAAACTCAACTCTGCCTCTTACCATATATTATTTGGGCTTGGCTGCTTGAACTTTCTGGACCTCAGTTTCCCCCTCTGTAAAATTAGAGGGTTGGACTAGATGAATTCTGAGATTACTTCCCTGTCCAGTCCTTGACTCTATTGGTGTGAATTTGGGCCGATCACTTAGCCTTTCCGGTACTCAGTTTCCTCATTTGTAAAATCAGAGGGTCAGACCACACGGTTTCTAAGGTTCTCTACAGTCCAAGGTCTGAGCTCCTATAATCCCAATTGTGTGACTCTGGGACAGTGGCTTGAGTAAGAGGGTTTAACGTAATGACCCCCAAACTCTCTTACAGCTCCATTGCTGTCTGTGGTGTCTCTGTCTCTCTACCCCACCCACAACTCACCAGGTACTCCGCCTCTTCATTCTGTGCCCTGACTGCCTAATACCCATTCCTGTAGTACCATGGGACCAGCTTAGGATTCTTTCCTGACTACAGAAGGAATGGCTGATAGCCTGGGCTTCTGCCCTCAAACATCCTGCCTTGACCAGCCATGATTTCCTTTGTCAATCCAAATCCTAGACCGTTCTAGACTGCCGATCCTGTCTCTACATCTTCACAACTGCATCAACCGATCTAGCATTTCTCAGAACCTCCGAATCTGAGAACTGGGGGGAAACCCAAAATCCAAAGTGTGCCTGGGTAGTTACCCCACCTTTGTTGGAAGACTTCAGGACAATCCAGTACCTCCCAAGGCAGCCCATCCCATTGGTAGTTCCAATTATTAGGAAGTTGTGATTTATGCTACGTGGATACAGTACTGGGTCTGGAGCTGGGAAGACTTGGGAGTTCAAATCCAGCCTCAGACAATTACTCGCAGTGTGACAGTAGGCAAATCACTTAAAAACAAAACTCTGCCTCAGTTTCCCCAACTATAAAAATGAGGCTAATAATAGCACCTACCTCCCAAGATTATTGTAAGGATCAAATAGATATTTGTAATGCACTTGGCACAGTGCTTGGCATATGGTAGATGATTAATAAATGCCTGTTGCTGGATGCATTGATTGCATCCTGTGCTTATTAATGTAGCGTAATTGGCATTTGGGATGCTGTTTCACCCTGTTGATCCCCATTCATATTATTATCCACTAAGGTTTTCTTGTGACTATTTTCATTACTCTGTTTCCAGGCAGGGTAGGGCAGAAAAAAGAGGATAAATTTGAAGTGTCAGAGGACCTGGGTTTGAATCTTTCCTCAGTCATTTACCATCTGGATGACTCTAGGCAAGTCTTTTTTTTTGTCTCTGGGCCTCAGTTTCTTCATCTGTAAAATGAGGGGGCTGGAGTAGATGACTTTTAAGGTCCTTCCCACTCTAAAGGCACGGTATGTGTGGAAGCCCTGGATCCTTACAAGTCAGGAAACTCCTCCAGGCCAGAAGCTGTGTCCACCTCACCATCCTAGATCTCCCATCAAGAAAAGCCAAGTTCTGAATGAACAGCAGACATTTATTTAAGCAACACTTTGCTCAAGACTTGACCTCCTCATGCTAAAGTCTCAAAAATACTTCTTCAGTCTAGCTTTTGCCGGTACTATATGCCAGTCACATCTCAATTTGTGATTGTTTTTTGGGGGGGGGTGGCCATGATTTTATCATCCCAGATGCTAGATCCATATTCAAAGAAACAATATCAGGAAGGGGAGTATGGAGACATTGGGTTGATGCCCTTCTGAAGAGCACTAATTGTTCTGCTTTCTCTTCCAGAGAAGGGCATGGGTCACTAGCCTTGGGATCTACCATTAAGTGGTATGGTGAATTAAGGATTACAAATTGCTAATCAACAGCTCTTTATAATTATTAATCACTAATTTCAGTAAACTGGCAACTACAGAACCACCTAACACAGAACAGGACTTCTAGCCCTAGTGACTTCAGCAGAGGGTCATTCCACAGCAGCCAGATGCTGTTTATCTCCTGCCTGTCAGAAAAATGCAAAGCCCTGTCCAAAGATGCAGAAAAATCACAGAATGTTAAGTGATTTGCCCAGGGCCACATGGTTAGTTGGTGTTAGTTTTGCTGTTACGCTTACTATTTTCTTCTTCTCTCTTGGACATAAATTATTCATGGACCATGAGCTCTCAGATAAGATTTGCACAAACCATGGCATGCACAAATAAAATACCCTCACCAAGCCCCAACTTCTCCATCTCAATCTTCCTTGTTAGGCTGGGAGGAATCTGGGAGGTCATCTGGCCCAGCACCATTACCTTACGGTTGCCTTACGATGAAACAAAATCTCTCCTGCTGTGGATTTATTAAAGCACAGAATCAACTAGCCAGCCAACAAGCATTTATCAGCACTTACTAAGGGCCAGGCACTGGAAGAAGTACTGGGGATACAAAGAAAGTCAAAAAAGTGAATCTCAGAATCTTTCAGAATTTCAGAGTTAGAAGTGACTTTAGTGGTCATATATGCCAACCCACACCCTCTCCCTGCAAAAAGAGTGCCCAGGATGATACCTAGTCAGCCTTGGCTCAAAGAGTACCAGCTCAGAGGAGTCCAATTTATCCCAGACAGACCATATTAATTAGATATGTTCAGTTCAGCAAGCATCAATTAGAAACCTACTATGTTTAAAGCACTGTGCCAGGTGCTGGGCATACAAAGCAAAAACAAAATGGTCCCCGAGTATCCATTCTCATGAGTAAGAGAGAACTCAAACTCAAAACCCATCCAGAAGAATTATGCTAATGCAAGGAAGCTTCTTTCCCCCAAATGTTCATTAGTGAATTTATGAGAGGTTAATCAGTCAATGAGCATTAATTAAGCACCTACTGTGTTCCAGATACTGTGTTAAATGCTAGGGATTCAAAGAAAAGTAAAAAAAAAAAAACTTCACTCAAGGAATATACATTCTAACAAGGGAGACAACATGCAAATAACTATATAAAAATACATATAAGATCTATATCTCTATAGAGATAGAAATATACACTGATATCTATATCTCTACATATATATTTCTCTGTATGGAGATATAGAAACATATCTCTATGTTAGAGGGGGGAGATACAGGCAGACAGAGAGAAAAACAGAGAGAGAGAGAAAGGGGGAGAGAGAGAGAGAGAGAGAGAGAGAGAGAGAGAGAGAGAGAGAGAGGGAGGGAGGGAGGGGGAGAGAGAGAGAGAGAGAAGGAGGGAGGGAGGGGGACAGAGACTGAGACAGAGAGAGAGACAGACAGAGAGGAAGAGAGGGAGAGAGAAAGAAGGAAGAAGAGGGAGAGACAGAAACAGAGAGGAGGGAGGGAGAGAAAGGAGAAAGAATTGGAATAGGAGAGAAAGAGAGAGAGAAATGAAGCAGTCCCTGGAACTTGCAGTCTAATGGTGAAGACAGTGTGTGTGTGTGTGTGTGTGTGTGTATCTGTGTGCATTTTTACACACACATACATAGACTACACACACACATAAATACAAGATAATTTTGCCAACAAAGGCACTAGCAGCTAGGAGGGGTGCAGCATTACCAGGAAAGGTATCATGCTGAGGGTAACATTAGATGTAACTGAATTTAAGGTCACATGAGATATACAGCATGGCCAAAAGGGCAAAGGGCAACAGCCCAGGATCACAATTGATGCACAGACCTGGGCCATTATCAGCTCTCACTAGAGTTTTAATTGTCCTATTTCCTATTATATCCTCTGTGAAAATACTGAAAGTAATTGATTCCTGCTAACTAGCTCCCCTTTCAAAATGAAGCTGAAACCCACAGAACAGTTTCTATTCTCAAATAACATCAGGACAATTTAATGATGCAATCTACCTGGTGCCTGCAGCAGAAAGATGTTAGTAATCTATTAGTGGGTATTTTTTTCCTTGCTTTGTTTTGGGTTCAGATGTTTTGTTTTGTTTTGATTTGTTTTTTTCTGTCAGTTACAGGCTGACTGCCCAACAGGCTGGTTCTAATTTGAAGGAGACAAATTTAGATTCTATTGGAATCACCACGTGAGCATTGTCTGAATGAACCACTCAAGGCCCATGGCCATGTCCCAGCAGTTAAGACGCCACTCAGTAGTGTCCTCACACACAGAATCATGTCAGAAGCCCAAGAATTTTTATTCAACAAATTATGGAATGATTGAGACTGGGATAAGAGGAGATGAGAAGGAAAAGGTAGATGTGTACTTCGTATGCATGTCATGCTCTTTGCAGACTTATCAGATAATGGCAGTACAGGTGTTATGGCCAAGAAGAAGCAAGAGGAAAAGGTCTTCCCCTAGAGGTCATTTAGGAAAGGTAATGTTGAAGCCAACATTTACTGACCACATAATAACACCAACAACAATTAACAATTACACAGTGCTTACTATGTGCCAGATACCTTGGTAAATGCTTTAAAGATATCTCATTTGATTCTTACAACCACCCTGGGAGGTAGGTGGCTATTATTATCCCTATTTTATAGGAGAGGAAACTGAGGCAAACAGACTTGCCCATAGTCACATAGCTAAAAGTGTCTGAGAGCAGATTTGAATTCAGGTTTTCCTGAAGGATCAGGAAAGACCTCATGTAGAAGGTTGTCCCTGGACTGTGCTTTGAAGGAAACTAGGGATTCTAGGAGACAGAGGTAGAGAGGGATGATATTTCAGACGTGGAGGACTCTAGAGTTGGGATATATAAGGTTGCATTTGAGGAACAACAACCAATACATATGACATGATGTATAAAGCGCTGGACCTGGAGTCAGGAGGACCTGAGTTGAAATCTCATCTCAGACACTTACTAGCTACGTGATCCTGGACAAGTTATTTAACCTCTCTCTGCCACTGTTTCCTCATCTGTAAAATGGGGATCATAATAGCATCAACTTTCCAGAGTAGTTTTGAGGATCAAATAATAATTTTATTTTTTTTTAAATTTTTTTTTTAGGCAATTGGGGTTAAGTGACTTGCCCAGGGTCACACAGCTAGTAAGTGTCAAGTGTTTGGTCTGAGGCCAGATTTGAACTCAGGTCCTCCTAACTTCAGGGCCGGTGCTCTATCCACTGTGTCACCTAGCTACCCCAAAGAATCATAATTTTAAAGGATAAATATTGCCCTGGAAAAGTTTCATGGTGGGTGAGCAGGCTGTGACATCACCAGTGAGAAATTTCAAAGAACAAGAGGAAAAGTTATTATCAGGGAAATGCACGATGGGCAAGGATGAAGGAGATTAAGTGAACAGCCAGATCTCCACTGGTAGCCTCCCAAGACTGTAGAAAGCAAGGAAAGACTCCAGAGCATTGGGTGGACCTCACGTGGTGACCTTCTGGGAAGGCACAGGCACACACAGACGAGTTACCATCGGAATCAATGGAAGGCGTATCCAAATCGATGAGGTCAGAGATCTACTTCAGCATCATGATATATTTGGTTGGGGAATCTTCATATATTTTGTTAACATAATACCATTGAACTCTCCTAGTACCCTGCCCATTCGGATGTCCAAGTGAAGAGCCACCATGACAATCCATTTATTGGAGAGCTGGCACTAAGTGGTGCATGTTGATGCTATTGCCTTATAAAGTACAATATATGTGTTATTGTTATTATTTGAAATTAGATCTGTTGACTTTGAGTCCTCCTTGGTAACCTCCCCAAAAGGAGGCAGGTTCTTCGTATCTTTCACATTCCACTTTCTAGGACATCTTAGAATTCAGATTACCTGATGATCCTCTTGTCTTGCCCTCCAAGGTTGTTGTTGTTTGTCCTTCTGACAAATGACCGATGACAGCAGGAAGGAGATGTCTTGACTTGCAAGTCAATTGGATTTAAGCGAGAAAGGGTGGTGCAAAGTCACCAACCTCACCCTCTTCTCCAGAGCCATCTGGCTCCAGGGGGTGACATATAGATCAGGACAACTAGAGATGGCCCTGGATATAGTAGGAGACCTTGGCCCTTTTAAGTAAAGGTCTTTCCCAAGTCTCAGTTTGTCTGAGGCAAGGCTCATTCAGTGATTAAGGTAAGAAATGAGGCAAAAAAATGGCCTCTTTTACCTAGTCAAAAAAAAAATCAATCTGGTTGGGGAAGGCCTTCAGGGTTTCTGGACAGAACAGAAACAACTGTTATTTATACTCACTCTCAGCCATCAGAGCCCAAACAATGACCAACAGAGCCCAGATGGCCCTCCAATATAGCCAATGGAGAAGCCACCTTTATACCAAAGTCCCTCTACTCATGACTGCTTCCTACTGCTACCTGGGGGAAGATGAGAATGGTACCACAGACAGCAGAGAGAGGCAAAAGCCAGCGGATGAAAGATGTGCTCTTCCCAGGCATGACCGGCAACCTCTATCGACTAATGTAGCTATTAAACATCCTCTCTGCGTCTTCCACCATGAGGGAAGTGAAAAAGTGAAGATCATCTCCTTGAAATGAGGTGCAGTGGAAGGAGCCCAGGCTGTGGAGTCAGAGAACCTGGGTTCAAGCCTTAACTCTTCTGCTACTATCTCAGTGACCTTAGGCAAGTCAACTCATCTCTTTGGGCCTCAGTTTCCACTTGGGCAAAATGGACTAGATGGTGTCTGAGGGCCCTTCTAGCTTGAACTCTGTGATCCAGAGTGTCCCCATACGGTGTGGAATGA
Organism: Vombatus ursinus; assembly: GCF_900497805.2. Lineage (NCBI taxonomy): Eukaryota > Metazoa > Chordata > Mammalia > Diprotodontia > Vombatidae > Vombatus > Vombatus ursinus. Next base: position 17,828,051 of record NW_020954546.1, on the reverse strand, counting down.
CCTTCCCCTCCAGGAGTTTGATGACTCCCTTCAAGGATGCAGATTGCGACCCCTTTAGGATTACAGTATAAAGGTGGGGGACTCACCCTCCACTCATGTGGGTAGGAGACATAGCCCCAGAAGAGGTGCTATGACAGAATAACACATGAAAGGTTCCCTCAAGATTATGTAGATAGATTACCTCATTTTACAGGAGAGAAAACTGAGGTTTAGCAAATATAACACAGGTCACATGGAGACAGAGGCAAGATTAGAACCCAGGTCCTCTAACTTCAAATTCAACATTCTTCTCACCAAACTGAGCCATCTTAGTCCTCAGCTGACCAGACTACTACCCACATCCTTTCCATCTTGGTAGGACCCTCTATAGCATCCATTCCCTTGGCCCAGGTCACAGAAAGGCCATGAGATTTGGTTTTGGAGGAGTTGGTTTCAAATCCAGCTTCTACTCCAACTTAACTACCTGTATGATTTTAGGCAAATCCCTTTAATCTCTCTAGGGCTCAGTTTCCTCATCTGTAAAATAAGAGGATTGGGATAGTTAAGTGGTGCAACAGATAGAGTGCCAGACCTGGAGTCAGAAAGACTCATTTTCCTGAATTCAAATCTGGCCTCAGATACTTACTAGCTGTGTGACCCTGGGCAAATCATTTAACCCTGTTTGCCTTAGTTTCCTCATCTGTAAAATGGTCTGGAGAAGAAAATGGCAAATATTCTAGTGTCTTTGCCAAGAAAACCCCAAATGGGGTCACTAAGAGTTGAACACAACTGAAATGAATGAACAACAACAATAACAAAAATAAGAAGGTTGGGCTAGCTGGCCCCTAAGGCCCCTTCTGGCTTTCATTCTGGGCTCCTATAATGAATGAATAAATGAAGGGGAAAAAAATTCATTAAGTGCTTGCTATGTGTGCTAAGCACTGGAGACACAAATAAAAAAGTCTCTGCTCTCAGGGAATCTCACATTCTAACAGAAGAAAAAACAAATAAGAAATGTTTCAGCTGCAAGTCAGATGGAGAGGTCTGATGGTCTTCCTTTTATATCATTTCCACAGACAAAGTCAGATCTGTTTCTGATGTTCAGGCATTTGATATCGCCATGTAACACACAGACAGATCTGTGACCCTGACTTCTAATCCTCAAGGAGTCAAGCTCTCACCTCATGATGAGGCATCCAAGGAACGACTGAGTCAAATCTGTTGGACCAGCAGTGAACGCTAAGCCCTCAGTACCCAAGCACTGACTGAACTTTAAGGACTGAGATGGGGAAAAGCAAAAGGAAGAAAAACCAGCAAAGGAAATGTGAAGGGAACATACCAAAAAATACCTGTCTCCAGAAAAACCTCCCTGACCCACATCATCAGGCAAAAGTTGTCAAAAATCTAAAGGAAGGTCATACGTTCTCATGCTATAGTGATTATAGGAAGGTTTCCCCTTCATCCCAAGGATAAAATGGTGCTGTCATTACTAACAAGACATTCGTACATCTTTGAAAGGGAAAATCACGCCGCCTCATCTGAGATAATCAAACATGTCATCCATCCAATAACCGTAGGGGAAATAAATACACGCAATCCTTCCCTCTGATGAGATACACACATAAGTTATTATCACAGGACGCACTTACTAAGAACAATATCAATCACTGATGCAGCGCTTTAAGGTTTACAAAGTGCTTTATATATACAAGCTCAGTTCAGCCTTTGCTTTGGTAAGAAAAGTACCCCAGGTGTTGTAATGCCCATTTTACAGAGAAGGAAACTGAGGCTCAAAGAATAAATGACTTGCCCAGGGTCACACGTCCGGTAAGTGGCAATGGCTAGATTCAGACCCAACTCTACCTTGCCTCCAAGTCCCAGCCCTCATTTCACTATTCCACATTCCGGTTTCTTCTAAGTTAATTTCACGAGCTAAATGAGAACCAGCATGGCAGAATGGATAGAGTGCTGGGCTTGGGGTCATGGATTCAGAGCTCCAGTTCCTTCATTTGATCATTAAGGAAACATACCCAAAGACGTGGTGACATGTTCTAGGTCACACAGGTAACAAGCAGCAGAGGCAAGATGTGAACCTTCTGACTCCAAACTCTGTCTTCTTTCTACTGTATCGAGTTGCCTCTCTGAGTTCAGAAGACAATGTCTGAGATTTACCAGCCATTAGCTTCACTCTCAGAACCTCAGGCCAGTCTCAGGCTAATCTGCCAAGATGTAGATTGTTTCACTCTGATTCCAGGGGAGACCTTCCCACACCGATGAAACAGTAAATCCTCGGCATATCGATGTAATAATGACAGATTGCAACAGCAGCTACCCTTGTTTTATTTATTTTTGTGTATCACAAAAAACAAATAACACTAATTACTCACATAAAGACAAGTTATTTTCTTAGGTCTTTCCAAAGAGCGTATTAATCATCTGATAATGTTATAATTCATTATTCAATTTGTAGGCAACTAAATTACACAGGAGAATATTGGCCATTGCAAATAATTTTCAGGCCTCCAGTGATGCTTCAGTCTGACCTATCCCTCTCATGTGGTCACTGACACCTCCCTCTGACTAACCACCACCCCAAGATTTCAATCCACATCAGGGTTATATAAATCAGCCTCTCCCATAGTTGTAAAAATAAGCCTGTAATATTTCCCTTCCCCAGTCTCCTTTTCCAGTCCTAAAGAGGTCTGCACTTCTCTTCCATCTACTTCTTTCCTTTCCCTTTTTCTTTTTTTTCTGTATATTACTATAATGATATAGATGAGCAAGTAGGAATTTTCTAACTGCATTCTTTAAAAATGTCACCCACTCAGCTGAGAATTGGTGCAATGACTTTGGGAGCAAGCAGGTATTAGGTCCAGAAAGTGACTAAAATGTTCATACCTTCTGTCTAGAAATCTCACTACTAGACACAAACCCCAAGGAGGGCCATGTTAGACGGAAAGGGCCAATATAGACCAAACATTTACAGTGAGATTCACAGTGCTCTGCAGAAACCAAGAACCAGCAACAAAGTGATGTTTGTTCATTTGAGGAATGCATATTACAGTAGATGAATGTAGCAATAGGGATAGAGAAAAAACCTGTGATTTCATTGGTATAGAGAACCATGTGAAGAAACTCTTTCTACTGATGCAAGTTGCCACCTTTGCTGCAACTTATAATCTGGGGACCTGAGAAATTTAGTGACTTGTCCCGGGTCCCACAATCATGAGATGTCAAAGAAGGGACTTGACCTTGCTCTGAGGCCAGCTCTATCCACTATGACACAGTGACCATTACTCTAACGTCACAAGATATTATTGTGCTATATGAACCAATGAATACAAAGAATTCAGAGAAACACAGGAAGACTTCTATGCACTGATGCAAAGTGAAGTAAAGACAAGCAGGAAAATAATATAATGAATCATTCAATCAACATTCAATAAGAGCCTGCTAAATGGAAAAGCATTAACAAAAAGTGAGAAAAGAAAACTCTGTAATAACAATAATGTGTTACCTAGCAATGAAGGTTTTGCCCACTAACATTACTATTGTGTTTAGGACCACCTTAAAGGACCAAGATGCATTAAAAGACTCAATGAATTTGCACATTCTACAGATAGCAGGAGGGAAATTTTTATTTCAAAGTAAAATGATAATATCTGCATGTATTACTTATACTTGAAGTGCATTTGCACAGATAGGAAAAATTATAGTAAAATTACTAAAAATTATTTTGAAAATCCTTACATCACTTGACATAATGTACCTGATCTTTCTAATGTTAAGGTAAGAGCACAGCTGAGAGAATTACCCCATAAAAATGGTTCATAGGCTGGTTGCCCAGGGTAGGACAGAGCCCATGTGGGGAAAAAGAAAGCCCATTAAAGGTGGCAGAAGTGGGTTAAAAACAACTTGCCTTATCTTCAGCATTTTGCTTAAAGCTGGCAACCTAATTCTGCCACCCCAAAGCATTTTGTGGCCCTTTCAGAGAAAGAAGAGGCACTGTCCTTTCATACTCAGAGATAAGTCAGAGATATTCAAGTCTGATGTTTGTTAGGGTACTATTTGCAAATAAAGACTCCCAGATTCTTTCAGAGTTGCATGAGATTTCCAAGACTCCTTAGGCCAACCCTTAGTTGGAAAAGGATCCCTTCTACATCATACTTACCAAATGCCCACTTAGCCTCTGCCCAAAGACCAGTTCATCTTGGAAGAGCTTGAATCATTATGAACTTTCCCTCCATCGTGCTCAGCCTTTCCTCATTCTAACTTTTAACTACTGCTCCTAGTGCTATCCAAACAGAGCAACTCAGACTCCTCTTTTATGTGGACCTTTTAGACACTTGAAGACACCTATTATATCTCTCGTCCTTGAGCCTTCTCTTGTCCAGCCTAAATAGCCCCCATTCTTTCAAACTATCATGGTAAGGCATAAACTCAAGGCCTTTTGCCATATTGGTGATCCTCCTCTCAACACTCTCCAGCTTATTGATGCTGCTTTTTTTTTAAACTCAAGTGCAAGAAAGACCCTCAAAGCTCCAGAGAGCAAGCTCTTGCCCTTGGTCCACTTAGAGGCCCTATTACCCAACCACACTCAGTTCTTCTCCCTCTCCTAAAACTAGATGAAAAGCAAGACAGATTTATTCTGCCTTTTCTTCCCTGTGAGAGTAGAATGGGAAATTTCTAGGGTTCCCTATGGCCTCCAAATAATATTTACAGAGAACTATAGGAAGGCCTATATATTGAGAGTTTTACTAAAACACAAGCATTTCCATCATTCAAGAATCAAGAGAGAAAAATAAATCTCCTTCCCAACAGCCCTTACCCGGTTCAAGATTTGAAGCAGGAAATTACCCGCTGCTAGCCTGCCTACCTTAAGAACTCCTGAACAAATTTCACAATTTCTAGGGGCAAAAATGAAGATGGGTCTGGTATCATTATAACTTTGGAATCGTTTGTCCATGGTTCTAGCGAAGCCAATATCTTAATATCAACATCTTAAAAGAACTAAATGCCCATCCCCAACTCAACATGATGAAAAAACAAAGTCAGATTTCCTAGTCTTTAAATAATTAGATTATGTAGCAGGTCCCACAAGGCTCACTTTCTCTCTTTTAACTTCCCACTGTATTTGGCTGTTTCACAGCTCTATTATTGGCCTTCCCAGGCTCTCTTGCCACTGACCTGATGGGAAGGGAAGGGTCCCCGGCATCCCACCAGTCCTTGGGGGGGCTGATGTACATGCACCAGAGCTCCCAGCTGTAGCCATGGGCTGAGTTTTCGTACCGCTGTACCTCGAAGTTGTCTTGTTTGATGTTGTCGATGGAAGGGAGGATCACCCTCTTCCGGTTTTCCTGGATTCTGGACAGGACAGGCTCAGCCCTGAGAAACAGGAGAACAAAGATAAGGTGGTGGGGTTAGCTCACCTGAGACACCCCAGCCCATGAACTGGACAGATTCTAGCATTCAATCAATCAACAAGCATTTTTTTAAAAAATCAGATACTATGTGCAAGGCACTTTGCCAGGCTCTGAGGGTCTGAAGATGAGAACAAAAGCAGTGCCTGACCTCAGAGAGCTTACATTCTATTGATGATATGTTTAGCAGATAAGGCAAGGATTAGAACTATCTTCTGGATATCAGAGGTATGAATGCTTGCTGATTTGATAATTTATCTAGAACACATCTAACCCAACCCCTCAATTTACAGATGAGGAAACTGAGGCCCAGAGAGAGTAAGAGATTTAGGATTACAGGCTCATAACTGGAAGGGATCCCAAAGGCCTCCCTCCCTGACTACTTCATATTTATTTTGTAGGATTACGGATGCAGAGCTGGAAGGAACCTCAGAGGCATAATCCAACCCATCATTTTACTGAACAGCAAACAAAAGAGACCATTCACTTGCTGAAGGTCGCTGAGGTGGTAAGAATTAGAGTCTGGATTTGAACCCATGTCTTCTGACTCCAGAGGAGTCACTCATTTTTCTTCAACATTCTATCCCTCTCCTTGGATGTCCCCTGTACTACACTAGGGCCTCCAGTGCCTGCCCTCTGAAAGCTGGAAGCCTCAGCAGCCACTTTAGAAATGAGCTGGGCTGCCAAGTCATTCCCATTTTGTAGAATGATTTGCCTTACACCAAGTGTTTTTGAAAGGTTTCTCTCCTGTCAGTGATAGATTAGGTCTAATTTCCTGCAGGTACTTGATTCCTATTCTGGAAAATAGGTCAATTCTGCCTGTGATGGAATGTTTTTAATATGAATTTCACTGTATTATGTATTCTCTTACATTGCGTTGCGGCTAATTGATCGACCTAAACTGATTTTCTAAAAAGATTTAATTTCATTGATTAACGATGCTGGAGAGAATTAAATGCCATAAAGCAAAAGGCAGAGAGATGCCTGCCTTATCGTCAATGTCTTTTATTCTTCCAAAGCCCCAACAAGAATCAGGGCTCTTTCTGAAAAAAATGTACAAGTAAAAGAGAACATGGGTGGTTTGTTGGAATGAGCATTGACTCTGTAGTCAGAAAAACTGGGATTAAGTCCTGTCTTAGTGTGATCTTGGACAAGCCACTTCACTTTGAAGGACCTTGGTTTCCTCACTGGTAAAATGTTTAGTCTGTCCCAGCTCTAACCTATGATCCCATGTGCTGTTTCCATAGAGGGCTCTAGAAAGGGATCATTTTCCAGAATCTTAAAGAAAACATAGTTCCCAGGTATGAGAAAGATAACGGCCCCAACTCATCATGGCACCCACTCAGGCCGTGGAAAGAACTAGATGGAAATAACTTATAGCTATATATTTTGTCCAGAATTTGTCTCCTTTAATTTGCTGGCACCAAAGTATCTACCTCGTCCTTTGCCTCTTTAAAGGAAGTAACAATATTTGTTGCTCTCTCATTTACCCATTTATTAATTAATTTAATGACCATTAAGTGCCCACTGGATGCAGGGTCAAGACAGAACATGATCCCTGCTTTGATGAAGCTCACAAGCCCAGTACGGGGATCACACAGTCTGGCCCACGGGTCAGCGCATAATAAGCATTTAACAAAGGCTTGTGGAATGTTGCAAGCTCAATCGGTTTTCCATGTACAAAAGAGAGGTGTACGTAGGGAACCTCATTTGTCACACACTCAAATGAAAGCCATGGTTGAGTAAAGTGCTTTATAATGGGGCTTTATCTTCAAATACCATCCAGTTTATCACTTCTTGTAAAAAGGATTCATTTGTTCAGTCATTCAACAAGTATTTAGTAAGTAGCTACAAAAGACAGCATCATATGGGGGTGGGGGTGGGAGGAGACATTGACTCTGAAGTCAGAGGACCTAGGTTCAGATTAAGCCTGAGATGCTTGCAATATGGATGACCTCAGGCAAGTAACTTCTCTCTCTAGGTCCTCAGTTCTGTCATTTGTAAAATGAGGTTTTGTTTCTTTTTTTTTTTTATCTCAATTGTGTGGGTATAAGACTGGGTGGTTCTCGGAGTCCTTACCAGTTACAGATTGATGTTGCTATGATCCTATGGACCTGACACTATATTAGGTACTGGTGATATAAAGAGAAAACTGTGCCTGCCCTCAAGGGGCACTCCATCTAATCGTATGCGGGTGAGTAACCACAAAGTATGTACGATGGAGATGTAACACAATAGGGAAGGAGGATTAGAAAAGATCTTGTGTCCAATTCTCACTCTCATATGGGTTAGACTAAATGGTGTCAGAAATGCCATCACACGCTGAAATTATGATGTGCTCAGTGGCATGCTGCTAAGTGATTAGCAACAAGTTCTCAATATATATATATATGTGTATATATACATATACATACACATATAATGGCACAATGTTAAGTTTAATTTGCATTTAATAATGCATTTTCTCCATCACTTTCTTAAGTCTGAACAATCAATTAATAAATAAACATTTATTAAGCACTTACTATGTGCCAAGTACTGTGGGCTGGGGATATAAAAAGAGGCAAAAGACAGCCCCTTCCCTCAAGGAGCTTACAATCTAATGGGAGAGACAATATGCAAACAAATATATACAAAGCAAGCTAGGTACAGGATAAATAGGAAATAATTAGCAGAGGGAATGCACTGGAATGAAGAGTGGTTGAGAAAGGTTTCCAGCAGAAGGTGGAGTTTTAGTTGGGACTTCAAGGAAGCTAAGGATGGATTTGTGCTTTTATCCGATTTCTAAGGTCTAAATGCTCATCGAACATTTCATCAATCAATCAATAAGCATTTATCAAGCACCTATTATGTGCTAGGCACTGAGCTAAGCATTTTTATTTTAACATTTAACAACTAGCTCCCTGCCCTTAGCTGGATACAATACACAATACTGCATAGTAAGTGCATTAGGGAGGTGTAAACAAAATTCTGCATGAGGTCTGAAAGGGAAGATGGTGCCTGACAAGAAAGATCTGGGAAGATTTCCTAGAAGAGGTGACAGGCTCTTCAAAGTATTGAGTGAGCAAAGGAGGGCAGGAATTGCCAGGCAGGTCAGAGGCTAAACAGCAGCTGGTCCCCTTTGGATGGAGAGAAGCCTACAAGGAAGGAACAATAGGAGAAAAGGCTGTAACTAAACACCGTGGCCACAGATTGAAGAGGGCCTTGAATGCCAGACACAGAAGCCTAAACTTTACTTGGGTGCTAATAGGGAATCACCACCCATTTCTGAGAGAGAAGTTATAGGTATGAACCTCTGCTAAAGGAATATTATTCCAACAGTCTTAAGCTGGAAGAGAAGGGAGTGGGGGTGGGGAGGAGGGGCAAGAGAAGAAATCACCAAAGAAGTCACCAAAACCAAAATTACCCTGCCTCCTTATTTTCCTTAGAATTAACCCCTTTAGTCTTGTTTTCCTTTGAAATCCATCTCTGTAACACTGCTCAGGGCAGACAAACAGAGCTAGGTAGCACCTACCAGCCAGCAGTAAACTCCACGTGGGCATCAAAGAAACCAGTGATCTGCCCCGTGGCCGCCTTCCAGCCTTCTATCCGTGCCCGGATCAGGCCTTCCCTCTTCTGGTTCCGTACCACCTTCACCAGCCCCGGATACCGTTTATGGACGTACTCCTCCAAAGGCGCCTTCAGCTCCTCTGCAAGAGACAAAACCATTGGAAAATCTGGTCACGGTCTGACTTCATATTTGTGCCAGCCACACTGGGAAGTCAGGGAAATTCCATCACACCCAGGCTCTGCCCCACTGAAAATTCCAGAGTGAGTCCTAATAAGGATTTAGCTAGTCCAAAAGTCAAGACATCACCTCTAATCTGCATATCTTAAGTAACTATCTTCTTTACCTTTTACTGAAATGAGACCAGGTAAGGAAAAAGCTCAGATAAGGTGACAGACTTAGAGTCAGAAAGCCCCGAGTTTAAACTCTGCCTGTGATACTGGTGGATAGAGTGCTAAAACTGGAGTCAGGAAGACCTGAGTTATCCTCTGTTACTTAATCTGGAAAAATGGGGACAAAGCTCATAAGGGTGGTGTAAGGATTACATGCTGTATTTTGTAATCATAAAGATGAGTTGCTGTGATACGGTGGGGCCCAGCTCTGGGTGGTGTCCAGTCTGCCACAGGAGGGTCTATGAGAGAGCAAGGAAGAAACCCTCAGCACCGTTAAGTCCTTCTGCCTGCTTGAGGTCACTGCTCAAAAGGTCCCTGGTTAATGAACCAGCCAACCAGCACTTTGGGAAGACGTGCTCTTCATGACCTCTCCTCCATCACTGGACAACAGCCTTTTCTCAGGGAGGCCAAATTGGACCCTTTACTTCTTATGGAGGACTAGAGAACCACCTATCCATTTGGTGAAAGACATCAATACTTGGGCCTGGATGGTTCTTTGGGTGAAATGAATGACTGTTAAGTGATGTCCTTGCTTGTAGACTTGGTACATTGGAAAGTGTTCAATCTGCAGGCAGAGGACATGAGCTCAAATTCAGCCTCTGATATTGATAACCTGTGTGACCTTAGTCAAGTCATTTCACTTGTATGAACCTCAGACATGAAAAAAAAGACAGGGTTGGACTAGATCTGGGATCCTCTGATGCCTTCATAGCTCAGAGATCTTCCTGGAAGGGTTAACTCTACTCTCATTTTGTGTCTGTCGGTCCAGGCATATCATTTCATTGACATTGGCGCCCCTGGTAAGGAAATTCCCTCTAACAGGGCAGACTGGCATCTTCTGCATCTTATAGCCTTAGAAAGCTAACTGGGATGGAACATTTAAAAAACTTATCCAAGGTCCCCTAGCCCCAGAGGAAACACTCAAACCCAGTTCTTTCTGACCCTGAGGCCATTTCTGCATCCACCAAGGCACACAACCTCTCTCAATTGGGGATATTCTTGCTGTACTTTGCTGACCTCCCCTCTACTACTCCCATCACTTTCATCCTAATTGCTTGGGACAAACTTTCCCAATGAAAATGCATCTTCATATGAAAAAAATGTTCTAAATCACTATTGATTTGCAAATCAAAATGCAAAGCAAAATAATTCTGAGGTACCACATCACACCTATCAGATTGGCTAACATGACAAAACAAAAAAATGATAAATGTTGGAGAAGATGTGGGAAAATTGGAACATCAATGCATTGTTGGTGGAGTTGTGAATTGATACAACCATTTTGGAGAGCAATTTGGAACTATGCCCAAAGGGCTATAAAAATGTGCATACCGTTTGACCCAGCAATAGCACTTCTAGGGCTGTATCCCAAAGAGATCATACAAATGGGAAAAGGACCCACATGTACAAAAATATTCATAGCAGCTCTTTTTGTGGTGGCAAAGAATTGGAATTTGAGGGGATGTCCATCAATTGGGGAATGGCTGAACAAGTTGTGGTATATGAATGTGATGGAATACTATTGTGCTACCAGAAATGGCAAGCAAGCAGAAATCAGAAAAACCTAGAAAGACTTGTATGGACTGATGCTGAGTGAGGTAAGCAGAACCAGGAGAACATCGTACACAATAACAGCCACGTTGTGCAATGACAAACTTTGATAGACTTATCTCTTTTCAGCAATGCAAGGATCTAAGACATCTCCTAAAGTCTTATGATGGAAAATGCTGTCCACATCCAGAGAAAGAACTATGAAGTCTGAATGCAGATCGAAGCATACTATTTGCTCTTTTTTTCTTCTGTTTTGTTTTGTTTCTTCTTTCTTGTGGTTCCTCCTACTGGTTCTAATTCTTCCTTACAACATGACTAATGTGAAAATATGTTTAATAGGAATGTATATGTAGAACCTAGATCAGATTACACACCATCTTGGGGAGGGAGGTGGGCAGGGAGAGGGAGAAAAAATTAAAACTCAAAAGTTTTTGGAAGTGATTGTTGAAAACTAGAAATAAATTAATTAATTAATTAAAAAAAAGAAAAAAGAAAATACATCTAATCCTCTGGGTTTGGTGTTTTATGGGAAAAGCAAAAAAAAAAAAATAAAAGAGAAGCTGGACTTAATCTGGGAGCAGGGGTACATTCTATAGAATGAAAAGACGACAAGACATTCTTAACATATGCAGAACTAACAATCAACAGATCTCCATTCTTATCCTTCCTCTGTCATTGACTGTGTCTAAGACCTTGGACAGATACTAAAATGCGATCAATCGGCAGTCAGAGGACCTGGGTTTGAATCCCCACTCAACCTTTTAAAACCGTGTGACCTTGGACAAATCATCATCCATGGCCTCAATTTCCTCATTTGTAAATTGAAGGGTTTGGACTAGATGTCTGAGATTCCTTCTGACTCTAGATCGATGGTCCTATGAGCTTAAATCTCTGCACAGGCGTCACTACTCTCCTCCCCTCCCTTGCCATTAGCATAACATTCTTTTTCTTAGTTCTTAGTCTTTTTTGAATCATGGACCCCTCTGAATGATGTTTTCAAATAACTGAAGGAAATACTAAATTTCAGTTACAGCTCAGTGAAAATAATGAGGTCTGTTTTTCCCATCCAAGTTCACAGACCCCCTGAAATCTATCCATAGAGTTGGGGGTCTGTGAACCCTAAGTAATATACCCCTGGCCAAAAGGGAGTCTTGCCAGGACTCTTCAGAGTTTTCCTTGAATTTTTGTTGTCCCATTTCGACACACTGCAATTAAATGCCTACTTTGTAAAAGGTGCTGCACTGGGTACTAAGGATACAAAGACTTAAATGTCCTCAAGAAGCTTACTTCTACAGGTAGGGGTGGATGCTAATACAATAAATGCAAAATATATGTAAAGTCAACACAAAGTAATATTCTTGAGCTGGGGTGGGGCTGTAGGGATGAGGAGGCATTTCACAGAACAGGTGGTACTTGAGCTGATGTGGGGGGGATAACACCAGATATGGTGAATAGGGAATCCACAAGAGGTGCCCCAACCTCGACCCCAGCATCCTTTTTTCTTATCTCTTGGTTTCCTACTTCTTGCTGCTCTCAGATCAATGCACAGATCATGCCCAACAGCCGTCTTTGGCCAGCAGTTAACGGCCAATAAACTTTTCTTCAGGTTCTCAGGGTATGGTTTCAAGAAAGGCAGGTGATGACGCTCCCACTGTCACAGAATCCAAAGATGTGTTATTACCAACAGAAGTAGCTTTATCCTCCATCAGAACACCAGGAATTGATGGCACAAGGAAAAGACAACCAATTCATCAATTTAACTATCAAGGTCAAGTTTCGGGGCCACAGGACTCTGCGTTTGTGCTTGATGACTCAGTTTCTATGATGTCTCTGCTCCTAAGACTGGTCTAAAATCCACCTCCTAAATGCCCTGACCCCAAAAATAAAGAAAGGATTTGGGCTTCTTGGGGAGATCTCAAGTTCCATAGATGATAAGCCCTTAAGCTCAAAGGGAAACAGAAGGATACCTAATGACTTGGTCTCACTAAGGATAAGTGGGAGGTATTACCAAGGGGAAAGAATGACGCATGCTGTAGGCTCACAGCTTTCCCAGCAAGGCCTAACTTTCTATTTCCGATCATCCGTGTGCTCTGAGAATCTGCTCATCTCATTACAATTTCACTTTTATTTTGTCTAAGAAATGATGGCCTATCTGGGCAAGTTATGCATATACACACAACCTAATAAATGCAAAAATATGCACACTGATCCCCATTCCATTATCTCACAGAAGGCACTGACATGTAAGATGGTCACCATGGCTAAGCACAATGGACTAGACTCAGATGTGGGAAGTCAAAGCTTCGTTCTCCATTCACTTTATGAACAGTCTTTTGGTTTTAAGCCTCTTCTAGTAAATAAAAGCATTTCTGCTTTGAGAGCATCTAATAAATAAAAGCTTTCCTGCTTTGAGAGCTGTTTCCCTGACAGCCCTCTCCCGTGGGTGCTGCCTCTCCCTTTCATGTGATGGAGGAGAGCACCCCCCTTCGTATCTACATCCCACGTCTCTATGATTGCAGTGACTTCCGTTCTCTGCTCAGTTCCTCAAAGGAAACCAAACATTTCTCAGAATTCACATCTACTCTAAAAGGTGGCAAGGAGGTGGGGAGTACATGTTTTCTTTTGAAAATCAGAACTTCAAGGTAGAGCAAAGATTTTTCAAATGTTGAACCAAAAAGTAAGACATCAGCTTTGTACAATGTGATAAATGGGCATGGTAATATTTCCTACTGGGTCTCAGTAGAATTCAGACAGTAGGGGTTTGATTTGTCAGGGTCAAGGCCAAGAGTAGGGAAGAACTCAGATCCCAGGGACCAGAAGAGGAGTGATGATAACAGACAGGTAGACTCCCAATCTTTCCCCCACCCCCCCAAAAAAAACTTTCTTTGTGGGCTCATTAGAGAGTAAAGAAAACTCCAAAGGGGGGATTCTGAGATTTGGTTGAGAAGCATCATGTCCTCGCCCTTCCCTGAATCGTTTCATTGTTCTCTTACATGTTCATTATGGGTTGTCATTATATGCAATCACCATCATCATCCATTTATTAAGCACCTAATCTGTGCCAGGACCTTTGCTGGAAACTAGGGCTACAAGTCAATAAGCATTTATTAAGTACCTACTGTGTGCCAGTCTTGTGCTGGGAATTGGAGATAAAAGTCATTAACTCAACAAGCATTTATTAAGCACCTACTATATTCCAGACGCTGTGCTAAGTGCTAGAGATACAAATAAAAGCAAAAAAATGGTCCCTGCTCTCTTAAAAATCTGGTGAAGAGGTTGATGGTTTTTAGTACATTCAAATGCCATCAGGTCCCCCAAATTCTAAGAGTGTGCTCCAAAATGCTTCTATGACTGCAGCGATCTTCTTGGGACCTCCTTATGGAAGATAGCACAAGGGACTGCAATCCAAAATGGAGGCCAAGTTGGCTCCAGCTTCTCAGCTCCGTGCAGCTGTTTGGCTGCCCTCTCTGACTGGCTGGATAACCTCGTGCTGCTTCCCAATGCTTGCTTCCAGGGGATGCTATTCCCAACTATAAGCAGATGTGTAAACTTCCTTAACCTTGAGTCCATCTAAAAAAAATTTTGATAATGATTTCAGTATTATTGGTTTCCTTTGTAATCCTATGTGATTTATGTTTTATTTTTTTTTCTGAGAAGCGGTCTCTACGCTTCACTAGCCTGCCAAAGGGATCCACGACATATGCAAAAACTAAGAACCTCTGGTGTATGTAGGGTGAGTTCTGGCTTCTGCAAAACCGTAATACAGTTCGGGGGGTGGGGTGGTTCTTTCTACACAGCTCACAAAATAATCCAGATCCTTCCAGAGGAATCAGAGTTGGGAGACTAAGGAGACAATAGGCCCCGGGAGGGCAAGATCTATTTCCCTTTTGTGTTTGTATGGCTGGTGCCTAACACAGTACCTGGCACATAGTAGGTGCTCCATGAATGCTTTTAAATGATAAATCAATGCCAGTTGGTTGGTTGAATCTGTAGACATGGTTCTGTAGACAGGATTCAAGCATGTCCAGAAACAGATCCTTCCCAAATTCAAGTCCTCCTAGGTCACTGTAGACCGGTAAAGATATCTGCAATGTCTCTTCGAAGTCATTGAGATGGAAAGTGTTGCCTCTCTATGCAATGGATGGTATACCCATCTCTGAGAAAGGCACGTAATGGGCATAGAAATTAACTTGATACAAGAAACAAATCAGAGTCCATTTCTCCATCAATTTCTAGTGTAGACACTGCTTCCTTTCAAGCAGGAAAGCACTTGTTTCAACCATTTTATATAGAAACCATTCTACGATATATTATATACTTTGGTGTTCTTAAAAAAAAAATTTAGTCTAATTCACAAAATATTCATTAAGGGCCTAATGTAGGTCAAGCACTGTGCCAGGCATTGGGAGTACAAAAAAAGAAGAAAAGTAATAACCCTTTCCTCTTCAGGATTTGAAATAATATTGAGAGAAAGAATAAATACTATACACAGAGAAGCAGAGAAATGGGGCAGAGGGGTTACTAGCAGCTTAGGAGATCAGGCATGGTTTCCCCTAGGAGTCCTTTGTAAATCTGTAAATTATAAATGTAATAACCTCAACAAACATAAATAATCAATGAGGAGGAACATCTACACAAGGCCAGAAAAATCCGAACTACTTACACTGTGAAAAGGGCAGGGAGCCAGTCAGACTTCTGGCAGAACGTTGGGAATTTTCCTAAGTGGAGGCTCTGAACTGTGTTGATCATATTAATAACTGTCTGTGTAGTACAGAATTCATAAAATAGAAACAGTGACCAAGTGGGCCTGGGAGCAATTATTATTCCCCCAAAGCTAAATAGCTGAGTGAAAACAAGGGCTCCCCAAAATTCTCAGTGTCATTTTCAAGACTTCTAGCTGAAAGCAGTACTAAGACTTTGGGGACTCCCCATATTTGGGCACCTGTAAGTCTCTTTTATGCTTGTGACAAACGTCGGTAAATGGTAAATGTTTATTTAGGTAAAAGAGGTGAGCAAAGTATATTAGCAAAGTAATGCATCAACAGACATTATTAAGGCCCTGTGGGCCAGACACAGTACTAAGAACTGGGGTTACAAAGACAAAAGCATGAGGGGCAGCTAGATGGAGCAGTGGGTAGGGCACTGGTCCTGGATTCAGGAGGACCTGAGTTCATGTGACCTCAGACACACAACACTTACTAGCTGTGTGACCCTGGGCAAGTCACTTTACCCTATTTGCCTCAGTTTTCTCATCTGTCAAATGAGCTGGAGAAGGAAATGGCAAACCACTCTAGTACCTTTGCCAAGAAAACCCCAAATGGGGTCACAAGGAGTTGAACACAACTGAAAATGGTTGAACAACAATAACAAAATACAAGCAGATGGGTGGTGCAGTGGATAGAGCACTGGGCTTTGGAGTCAGGAAGTCTTGACTTCAAATCAAGCTTCAGGCACTTATTAGCTGTGTGACCCTAGGCAAGTCATTTTATCTATCTTGGACTGTTTCTTTATCTGTAAAATGGGGATAATAATAGCACCTACCTCCCAGGATTGTTGTGAGGATCAAATGAGATAATATTTGTAAAGCACTTAGCACAGTGCCTGGCACATAGTAGGGCACTATATAAATGTTAGCTATCACCATCATCATTTTAATTTTTGTTCTTATTAGCCACATATTTACATATGTATATATGTATAATATACATGTGTACATGTGAAATATTATACTTATAATATTCATACCACACATATTTCTTTATTATAGTAAATACACACATACATGCACATTTATAGAATAGTTTATGTATATAGTAATCTAATAATGAATATTTATATTACGTGTACATATGTATATAAATATATATGTATACACATATATGTACTTATACACATGTAAATTTCTATAATAGCATGCTATATAGTAGTGTGAACACTGAACATGCATATATACATATTGTTTGTCCTTCATTTTCTTTTCTTTTCTTTTCTTTTTCCTTTTTAGGCAATTGGGGTTAAGTGACTTGCCCAGGGTCACACAGCTGGTAAGTGTCAAATGTTTGATCTGAGGCTGGATTTGAACTCAGGTCCTCCTGACTTCAGGGCCGGTGTTCTATCCTCTGTGCCACCTAGCTGCCCCTGTCCTTCATTTTCAAAGAGGACCAGTGCATCATGATGTATTGACTCTTGAGTATTTTGGATATTGGTGAGGCAGAGCTGCAAAAAGTCATCTGCCTCACTATCTCCTCCAGAGTCACCAAAAAGTCAGGATAACTGTATTACCTACTGCAGTGGGTGACCTTGGTGTCTTCAGTGCCTGACCAAGCTCTAAGTGCTCCACAGTGCCTGCTTCAGCCACCTTCACGGCCATTGGAACAAATTGTTCTCATCCTCTCATTCTGCTGAGGTGGGGGGGGAGGGGGGAGTGTCTTCACATGCTTGGGGTGGACGCCCCCCCCCCAGGCAGCCCTGCCACCAGAGGCGCTAGTCTTCCTGAATACCCCATATACATGTATATACATGAAAGGAATGCACCCACACATATGTGTATGTGTACATACTTTATGTGGGTATATATGTGTGTGCACATGTGTGACTATATATGCATATACATGTGTATGCTTGTGTATATATGCATATAAAATTATAAAATCATCTTGTGACAAGAAAGGACCTAGCACATGGGATATTCAGGAAAAGCCTCATGGAGAATGTGGCATTTGACTTGAGTTTTGGAAGAAATTAGGGTTTCTAAGGGGCTAAAAGGAGAAGAAAGCACATTCTAGGCATGTGGGACCACCTGTGCAAAGTCACAGAATTGGGAGATGGAGCATCACGTGTGAGGAACCACCAGAAGGCCAATCTCTGCGACCTGAAGAATTCAAGAAGGGAAATAGAAAACAGTAAGCCAGGAAAAGTGGGTGGAAGCCAGGTGGGGGAGGGCTTGAACTGGTAAACTGAGGAATTGGTATTTTATTCTCAAGGCAAGAGGAAACCCCTGGTTGCCTAGCGCCAACAATAAATATTGACTTGCTTCGAGCCTGCTAAGTGCCGCTCCGTCTATGGGCTCATAAAGTTTTGTTGTTGTAGTTTTTCATATCATAATGGTCAATATGGATTTCCTTCTCCTAATTCTGCCTCCTTCACTGTGCACCATTTTCTGCATCTTTCCATATTTCATTGAATTCTTCATATTTTTGGTGCATAATGCAGTAAAATTCCATTATATTAAAAGACTCCACTTCATTCCGCCACCTCCTGATCATTGCATATATGGGCTATTTCCACTTTTTTGTAATCCCAAATAAAACAGCTTTGAATATTTTAATGCTGGTGGGTGTGTTCCCCTTTTAGTCACATGCTCAGGATGCTGCCTGAACGGTGGGGCTGGCAGATCAAAGGCTGTGATCGGCTTGGTAGCTCATACTGTAAATTATCAGCTCTCTCTGAAAAGACAGCCCTGATTGATGGCTATAGCAGTGATGTTCCTACTTCCTGACACTGGGTTTGTATCTTGTGATTTTCAACTATTTGCATCCACCAAAGCCGAAGAGTACAAGGTGATACTTCAAGGTTGTTTTGAATTAGCATTTCCCTGATTATTAGAGAGTTCTGATCATTTTTTTTAATGATAATGAACAGTTTTTGTTTCCTCATTTGAAAATTGTCTGTTCCTATCCCTTGACCAGATTTATCCACAAGGGATTGTCCTGCCTTCTTAAAGACAGGATATTCAGTCTGATTTGGCTTTTTATTTATTTATTTTTTTTTGGACACTCTGAGCACTGATTCTGATCATACCTCAGAGAACAGGTCAGTGCCTTATTTTGTCCCCCTATAAGGCCAGACAGTCAGAGTTCACTTCTGTGTCCTTTGTGTCTCTTTCTGACAGTTCTTCCATCATCCCCCCTGGAGCCTTGGAGGCGTCTACACCACTAAAGAATAAAGAGTCACAGGACCACCAAATCTCAGCATTGAAAGGAATCTCACTGGCATTCTCATCCAGCTTATGTGTAAGAGTAATCCCCAAAATACCATAAGGAAAAGGGAAAGGAATAAACATACATATAGCACCTATTATATGCCAGGCACTGAGTTAAGTACTTTTATCATTTTTTTTAACAAATATTGTCCCATTTGATCCTCATAAAAACCCTGTGATGTACATATTATAATTATCCCCATTTTACAGATGAGGAAACTGAAGCAAACAGAGGTAAAGTGACTTGCCCAGGATCACACAGCTAGTAAGTGCTAAAGCTGGATTTGAACTCAGGTATTCATGATTCCAAGTCCGGCACTCTATTCATTGCACTTTGCCCCCAAATGACAAGTGGTCATCCAGTCTGTGACTCAAGACCTCCAGGGAGGGTGAGTCCTCCACATCTCCACTCCACTCTGACACAGCTCAAGCAGTTTGGAATTTTTTTTTAAACAAACCTAACTTTGCCTCTTAAAAACTTCTTGCTCCTTTGAAACCACTGCTCTTAATTCCTCATCTGAAGCTCCTCCTTCCAAACGAAAGTATTAAACATGGATTCCTAGAATTGACATTCAAATTTCAGCTCGGTCACCTGCTTCCTGTGTGACCCCGGGCTAGACACTGAGGCCCTTGGAGCAGCCATTTCTGTGAAACATACAGGCGAGATAGAAGGCGCCATGTGTAAAATGAGAAGGTTAGACTATTTGGGCTCTGGGATCCCTTTCAGCTCAAGAACGAAGGTCCTATGATACCCACCCCTCTTCCCCCACCCCAATACCAGATTTAACATCCTTGATTTCTTCAACTGACTCTCCTAGGTCATGAACTCAAGTCCCTCTCACCATCCTCATTGGCCTCCTCTCCACCTTCTAAAAATCCAGAGATCTAGGGGTAGTTTTCAGGGGAGCCATGAACATGAATGGGGAAAATATCACATCTTTATTTTGATATAATTAGTTTCCTTTGCAATCCTATTTTGTTGTTGTTGTTGTTTTTAATTTTACACATTTAAAAACATTATTCAGAGAAGGGGTTCGTAGGCTTCCCTAGATTGCCAAAGGGGTCCAGGACACAAAAAAGGTTAAGAATCCCTGATCTAAGATTATAAGTTGTAGAGAAGGTACCAGCCTGCACTGGTAAAAGGAATTTCCTTACCTGGGAAGCTTCTTTGCAATCAAAATCATGGGTCTAGTCCATATTGCTATCTCTACGTGCTACATACTTTACTGGGGGATGGAGATAAAAAGAGAAAAGTGAAATGGTTCCTGCTCTCAAGGGGCTAACATTCTATTGGAAGAGACAACATACACAAAACAAACAGTCCATACTTAACTCCACACCAACCGACAGAAAATGCTCCATGAATAGGGGGTGGTCTACAGTCTGACCCTTGGAGAGGTCTCCCTATCATCTGCTGAGTTAATGAGCAAAAGTCTTTGATGCTCCAGAGTGAAGTATTCCAGGAATGGAGTTACAGGAATAACTTACAGAATTCATACAATGGGAAAGCCATTATATTTTTTGCCCTATGGATGAGTGGGCCCAGTAATGGAAAGGATAATGAGATGCCCTGAGAACTCGGATTGACAAAGCTATTGAATCAATCATCTGTACTGATGATACACAGGTGGTGGGGGTGAGGGGGTGATCTGGAAAGACATCTTGAGTCTTAAGTATACTCTTGAATTCTTCCTCAAATTCTAGCATTAATTAGAAAAGTTCACCATACTTAATTTCTTAATTCACTTCTCCTTTACAAAAAAAAAAGTTTTTTCTAAGATACATATAAGCTTTAATTTAGAATTGAGCCCTAGAAGCTATTAGATTGTGTTTACCTTTTGATGTAGCAGGAGATTTATACCCTCAAAGAAAGAGGAAAAGACTCATATGTACAAAAATGTTTTTGTAGTGATAAAGAACTAAAAAGAAAGGGAGTATCCATCAACTGGGGAATGGATAAAAAAAAATATATGGTATATAAATGTAAAGGAATGCTTCTATGTCAAAAGAAATGATATAAGACATGGTTTTAGAGAAACATGGGGAGATTTGCATGAACTGATACAGAGGGAAGTGAGTAGGACCAGCAGAACATTTCAGGCAAAAACAACAACATAAAGACAAAGAATTTTGAATGACTTAAAAACTCAGGTCAATCCAATGACCAACCATGATTCTAGAGGACCAACAATGAAGCATGGTGCCCTTTCAGGACAGAGAGGTGATGGACTCAGGTTGCAGATGAAGATCATTTTTTTGGACACAGCCATGTGGGAATTTGCTTTGCTTGTCTGTGCAAGTTACTTTACACAGCTTTTGTTTTTGTCTTTATTTTTCCATGAAGAAGGAGGAGGTGGGAAGGAAAGAAAGTCTATTTTTGTTCATTGAAAAATTAAATTTTATTTTAAAACATTAAAAAATAGTTTATATGAGCTTTTACTTAATAGACGGCGATCTACCAGCCATACTAGCGTCAATCTTTCTTCGTTATCATCTTGTCATCCATCCCTGATGAGTTCATATTCCTTATCATTGGGATCATCTGTGGTCCTCTCAGGACCCAGAGCAAAGCATTCCTGCTGAATGGCCTCACCGCATCAATTAGGACCCAGTCTTAACTGTAGTGATCCTAAATGGATGCTGACTTTGCTCAGCATTTTTCTCCACTCAACATTGGCATTAGTAGGTAACATGAGCATAACGGCAGCATAAGCCAAATTAACTCCCAACATGGTGCCATCTGAACAGGTGGCTATAGGCACAAAACCAAGAGAGTGGCTGTATTTAGGTCAGGAACAGCTCATTTATGTTGTTCCATAGAGTTTCAGAAATATTTTATGCCCCCAAATATCATTTTTTCTCAGCATATCCTGGAGCCATATTATTCAACAAGATCAGGAACCGCTGGCATAGAGAGCCAGAAAATTAATGACCACCAAAGGAATGAATATGCTTATAGAAGTTGACTTTCATTGAAATAATCAAAGTCTTCCCCCTGTGTCTCTACAAACTCTGACCTGCCTCAGGCCATGCCGCTCTCGTGCCTTCCAAAGTAAATAAAGTCCTGGAGAAAGCAATGCCAATTTTAGAAACCTTACTCTGGGGCAGGCTAGGTGCTTTCTCGATTTCTTTTCTGCTGGTTCATCACATAAGTCACTGACATTTATCCATCCTAAAATATCAGTGAGGCAGCATGATGCAGTTGACAGCAGTCTGGCCTGAGGGTCAGGAAGCCCTGGCTTCCAGGTTGGCCTCTGACACACACTGGCTATGTGATGGCAGATGAATCGGTTGACCTCCCAGGGTCCCTAGGCACCAACCTAAGAGGGTAAGTTGCAGATGAACTGCCCATCAGCATTGGTGGAAGGAATTTCCACCCTATAAGGCCCCTCCAGGAATGCAAGCACAGGTCTTGACCACATTCTACCCTTTGTCCCCTTCCCCCAGCAATGGGATATATCTTCTATTTATATGCCTTTTTAGGCTTCCACCTCTAGACAGACACAAAGGAGGGGAGGAATGTAGATGACAACTCTGTTTTCCACATTTATTAGCAGTCATTTTGTCCACTGCACAACAGATTCTCACACATTTCATCTGCCATCCTTTCCCGTGACCATGGATTTTCTTGTGCTTTATTAGTCCCTTTGCATTCTCTCTCAAGGATGCTCTTTTTTTCTTTGTTGCAAACACTTCTGGTATTCAGAATCTCAGAGCTTGGAGGGGTCTTAGAAGTCACTGAGTCTAATCTGTACTTAAAAGAAATCAACTAGATACCCTCTCACACCACGGTCCTTCCCACAATGGCTTTTACTTGAAGACCACCAATGAGGGACACCAGCAATGAGGTTGTCCATTTAGCTCTGGGATAGCTCTAATTGTTACAGTGGCTTTCCTTGCTTCAAACCTACATTTATATTTTGTGACTTCTACCCACTTACTTGTATTTATGCCTCCCCCACCCCTTTTCATCCCAGGGCCAAGTGGAGTAAATCTCATCCCTATTGCACCTGACCATTCATTAAGTTTCTTAGAGAAAGCAATCAGCCCCCTCCCCATAAATCTCTTCTCCAACTTTAACAGTCCTGAGGTCCTGCAATCAGTCCTTATAATAGTGCTTCATTATATTGGTTGCCTTCCTGTAGATATTCTCAGGCTAGTAAAAGAACAGGTTCTAGACCTGTGATTTCATTGATGCAGGAGATTCCCAGATGAGGAAGCTTCTTCTCCCAATGCAGGTCAGCACCTTCCCTGCCACTTGGAGCCTTCCAGAATCACCTAGAACACCGAGAGCTTAAGTGACTTGCTCGTGGCCAGAGGCAGAATCTGAGTCTAAGTCTTCCTGGTTCTGTGTCCGGCTCTCCTACATGGTAACCTATTTCTATTGATTCTCCTCCTTTGGAAAAAAAAAATCATGTTTACAAGAAGAAAAACCCAACAGCTTTTGTACTGTCTAGAAACAGTTCCCTCTCATTCTGTATGTGTTCATTTATTTGCCATCAAGAAAACAGTTTGCCTAAAAGATAGGACATACAATTGTAGAAAATGTTTACGATTCTTTGTGAAACTGTAGTTTACCATCCACTTATATCTGAAGGTTATTGTTATCAACTATTATCTGTATTTTTCAGTTGCATACAATGCATACTCTGGAAACTTGTAGCTGTAAATTTGCCATGGAAATTTATCTTGTGTATTGCTAATAAATGGCCTTCCATAAAATGTGTTGAGCAGAAGGGAATGCAATATGGCAGCTGTGGGCTGACCAGTGACCCTCCTTAACTTCTGAAAGTGTACATGGGAGGGATACTCCTTCCGAGTTTTCATCACCACAGTTTTCAACACTGTCCTGACAATGAAGGGTCCTCATTTGAGCTGCTATTTTCAAATTTCCAGCAGTGAACAGTGAAATGGGGATGGGTCACTTAATATCTTTGCTAGAAATGAACCAGAAGGTAAGATGCTGCCATATCGCCACATTCAGTCTCACTTAACAAATGAACACTTATTAAACACGTCTTCTTTCTCTCTCTCTCTCTCTCTCTCTCTCTCTCTCTCTCTCTCTCT
>NW_020954546.1:17731242-17804104 GCF_900497805.2 Vombatus ursinus | reverse complement strand
TCTCTCTCTCTCTCTCTCTCTCTCTCTCTCTCTCTCTCTCTCTCTCTTCCTCCCTCCCTCCTCCCCTCTCTCTCTCTCCACATATACACCTCTACATATATATTGCCATACATGCATGCATGCATACATACATGGAT
Source organism: Vombatus ursinus (assembly GCF_900497805.2). Taxonomy (NCBI): domain Eukaryota; kingdom Metazoa; phylum Chordata; class Mammalia; order Diprotodontia; family Vombatidae; genus Vombatus; species Vombatus ursinus. The sequence continues at coordinate 17,803,967 of NW_020954546.1, read as the reverse complement.
ACATGGGGATGCAAAGACAAAAATGAAGTAGCCCCTCCCTGCCCTCAAGAAGATCCCACTTTATCTGGTATGTATATGCACCAAGTTTCCCTGTATTCTTACTCAAGACTAGCATACTAAGTCTCTGATACCAATTAAATGGCTTTCCTTTCTAACTCTGAGGGATGCTGACATTCTTTACCTTTCCTATCATAGTTGCTGGACATATCCAGTAACAAATAATTATTAATAATAATAACTAATAAAATAATGAAATAAATAAAAGAGTTAACATTAATATAGAACTTTGAAGCTTGCCAAGGGCTTTAAAAATATTATCTCATTTTTCTCCTCACAACAACCCTGGGAGGTAGGTGTTATTATTATCCCCATTTTACAGATGAGGAAATTGAAGTGACTTGCCCAGGGTCACACATCTAGCAACCATCTGAGGCCAGATTTAACTCCAGAGCCAGTGTTCGAGCCACTGTACTGACAGGAAGGATGAGCCTCTCTTGTAAATAGAAAGGCCCATGTTTCCATGGTCCAGTCAAACTTCACCCATGACATTCCACTTCCTACCTCCCTTTTCTTTGCATAAGCCAACCTCATACCATAGTTTTGATTGCTTCAAAGGAGTATACAGGCTGTGCTCAGACTCAGTTCTGATTGCTTTGGTTCAATTAAAAAGATTCTCCTCTAGTTGAGGGAGGCACCCAAGCCCAATGGGAGTCATTAGTAATCAGTTATTTGTGGGGGAGGGGATATACATGAACTGCTGCCAGGAACAGAAAGGGCCATTTAGGAGGGGATGCATGAGCTGAGCTTGGAGCAAAGCTTGGGCATCTATGAGACAAGAGAAGAGAAAAGAGAAGATTCCAGGCTGGAGGTTGGTATGTTTGGGTTGGAGTTCCTCCATACAAGCGATGATTGTTAATAAACGTGCATTCTCCCTGTTTTAGAGGAGAATGACGGAATCATGGGAAGGGACATCAAAGGATCTTTCCTTTAAAGCCTGCTCCAGAATCTTCTCTTCAGCATCCCTAACAAGTGGTTGTCCAGCCTCTGTCCGAAGCCCTTGTCTCCTGGCTGCCCATTCGACTTCTGAACAGCTTTAATCATTTCAGGAGTTTTTTGGGTTCTTGATTTAGTGGGAGCAAGAAGGTCAAATCCAACAATATCAGCTCTCCAAAGATCCCTGGGTTTAAAAGATTAATCAAGCAGAGCCCTGTTAACAGGTTTAGTGGAAAAATTGGGCACCCACCCTGGTAGAAAATGAGCTGGCTTGGTAACTCCCTAAAAGTTTAAATATTCTGTCTAAATTTATTATTGATGTTATTATTGTTAAATATTATTATGGTAATTGAATCAGACCTGTGGTTTCCCTGGTACATGGAACTTCCAATGAGGAAATTCACACACAAACACACACACACATTTGTGCAGTTCAATACATCCTCTATAACTTAAGAGTCTTAGGGTTGTCTGGGGTGCTGGGAGGTGACTGGATTGGGATCACATAGCTATTATATGTCATAGGCAGGACTTGAAGCCAGATCTGCTTGACTCTGAGGTCAATCTTCTATCTACACTACCATGATACTTCTCTGTATGCACATATATGTTATGTTTATTTGTGTATGTGCTTACATGTATTATACAAAGTGTTCCAAGAAGTCTCTTAAATCACTGAAGCTTAAAACTAATCTAACACTTTTTGGGATATCCATTTAACACCACACATGTACATGCTGAGGCTAGCTAGGGCATGAGACTTAGAGGTAAGGAGACCTGCATTCAAATCTTGTCTCAGACATTTACTAACTGATCCTGGGCAAGTCACTTAACCTGAGTTTGTCTCAGCTTCCTCATCTGTAAAAATAGAAATACTATAAGCACCTACCCCTTAGGGCTCTTGTCAAGATGAAATGAAATAATATCTGTAATGCCTCTGCAAACTTTAAAGTGCTTTATAAATGCTACCAAACATATATGTGTACATATACATGTGTAAGCAGGCATGTATACATGTATGGCACACATAAACACAGTGTCCCAAAAGTCTTAGTGTGGTTTTAAGATAGCTTAAAACCACATTAAGACTTTTGGAATTATATGTATGCGTGTGCATGTATGTGTTTATATGTGTAAATGTGTATATATGTATATGTGTGCATATCTATGTATTTCTATGTGTAAATGTATGTATGTATAGATACATTCACATACGTACATACATATATATGATAGACAGACAGATAGACAGATAGATAGAACACGACAGGCAGTGAGAGAGACAGAGAGAAATATCCATGTTTTAAGTATAATTTAAGAAGGACCAAAAGGTCTGTCTATCCCAAAGATTTTCTTCCCCACCAGCTCACAACAGTGTTAGGAATTATCAGCATTTGTCACTCCTCTGGGTTACGGCTTTCAAGTCCCCTGTTCAAGCATAAATGGATTCCGAGGGTGAGATAACACTATTAGCACCCACTAATAAGTCAGTATGAATTAGTTGACCATATTCCCTTTAATCTCTCAGCAGAACCCTGATGACACAGGGCGTAGGACAGGTAACTATTGATGAAGGAGCGGCAGGAAGGACAATACAGAGCATGAGGAGTGGTCAGAGAGGGCAGACTCAGGTCGAGGGCAGGGGTAGGGGAGGGAAATAAAGCTTCAAGAGAACACGAAGGCTCTGAGTACCTCTGGGGTTGGGAAGATTCAGCCAAAGGGAAGAGGTATGAGAAAAGAGGGAGGGGAGTTTTGAAGTCCAGATGTATCTACTTTACAATCTTTTCTAAAGGTCTATCAAGAGCACCTATAAAACAGAAATTTTTAAAAACCTCCACCAGTTTGGGTTTTTTTTTAAAAAAATTAAATAGCATTTAGTTCCCCAGGGACTGAAATCATGCAGGTGCTGGGAGCTTGCGGGGCTCAGCTTTCTCAGCTTTGTCACCTAAAGGTCTGAAATTTCACACTTATTTAAGGTACCCTTATCACACCTAACAGATTCAATCAGTCTTAGATATTTGAGTAACACAATGAAAAAAAAAAACAAATTTAACGAATGATTCCTTGTAATTGAGTACCAGAGGAAAATGAGACCTCATCTTGGAAGGCCAGTGGGGAGACCACAGGCTCTGGGGTCAGAAGACCTCGGCTCACAAGCGACCTCTGTGGTGTACTGCCCTTTGTGACATTCCTGGGCTTCAGTTTCCTCATTTGAAAATGGGGGAGGTGAAGGACCAGCGTAGAATAGATGGCCTCTGGGTTCCCTTCCACTTCTAGATCAATGAGTTAAAGATGAGGGGGAGGAGATCAACCCATGCACAGAAACAACTGACGAAAGGCGGAGATATGGGAAAGTCTCTGACAGGTGTAAACAGCGGGGAAAAGGCCAGGTGAGTTTCAGCCATGAGTCATATGAAATAAAATGTTCATACAGGGATAATGAGGCCCATTTTCTGATGAGGAAATTGGGGGAGTGTACATGGCTGGAGGAGAATGGCGGATGGGGAAAGAGAATTGTATGCCTGGGTTTGGAGATTCCCTTCACTACCTCCCACCCCACTCGCATTTCTGGATTCCATCAATTTGAGCCAAGAGTGACAGAGCCTCTCCAGTCAGGGGTCCACTAAGATCAGTAACTCTTCTAGGCAGAAACAAACAAAAAACTAAGATCATCTAGGAACCCCAAAAGGAGCACCACTCCAGATTCACTCGTGAAGGTTTTTTTTTTTTTTGGCTCTGATATTTCTGCCTTTAAAAGCAGCAACAGAAGGAATAAATAAACTATGTTACAATGTTTCATCAATCCATCCAAAAGCGTTTCTTAAGTGCCCACTGAGAGTCAGTACCTGTGTTAAACAAAGAGACACAGAGAGAGAGAGAGGGATGCTCCATGCCCTCAAGGAACTGACATTCTATAGGGGAGGACAACATGAGCAGACAATGAAATAATGCAGGAGAGACAGGTGGACTTGATTTCTGGGTCATCCCCAGCTTTATGGAGGAAAATGATGCTGGAGCTGGCACAAGGGAGGGGGCTGATGTCAAACATGGGGAGAGCCAGAGGCTCAATAAGGAAAAAAAGACAGTCAGAAAGGGAGGGGCTCTAGTGTAAGTAAGTGTTTCCAAACCAGCTCCATGGGGAGAGTAGAATTGGCTCAAAGGAAAATGGGAAAGGGAAAGAAGAAAGACATGAGGGAAAAATATTAAGACACCCCACTAAACTGTGTGATCACAGAAGGCAGCCTCCACGGAAAAGTCAGCCCTGCCTTTGGATATTTTCTGTATTATAATACTAGGAATAACAATTATTAATTATTCAAAATAATGATGATTGGGTATATAATATAGCAGGTAGGAAGTTTACCTTGAAGCAAGAAGACCCGGCTTTACGTACCACCTCTACGCTCCTAGCCACTTCTTTTTATTCTGGCTTTATCCTCTCTAAGTAACAGAAATAAATGCTCCCAACCTCAAGACCACAGTGTACTACCTGTAGGCAGCAGCCACCTGCCTCAGGGAAACTGCCTGAGAATTCAAGCTGCTGTATGAACAAGAGAGCTGTCCAAGTGCTGGATTCATTTCACCTTTGGATGGGCACATTCCTCTTGGGTGAGCATAGATGAGGGTCTGAGGTACCCCCAGTGGATGCTGGCTCCATCTCACCACGCGATGGGAGGAAGCCTGAGTGATGGAACATGGCTTAGGGACCCACAGGGGCTCCTGGCTCTATCTCACCAGCTGGTGGGCTCATTCCTGGAGAGGGAGCCCGAGTGATGGAACATGGCTGAGGGACCCACAGGGGCTCCTGGCTCTATCTCACCAGCTGGTGGGCTCATTCCTGGCGAGGGAGCCCGAGTGATGGAACATGGCTGAAGCTCCTTTTCATTATACTTATTATTACAGGAATATTGATACTCAATGCTCAATGACTAACAGGCAGTTTCTAAGCAATAATAAGCACCAGAGCCATTAAAACAAAAAACAAAAAGTCATCGTCATATCACCTGCTTCCTTCTTTAGATTCTTTGCACTAAGATCTGTTCATCAGGGGAGAAATGCCCCAGGTGCTTCCTCACAGGCTTTGGAGACATAAGCCTGTCACTTGATTAGCTGGTGCCATTTGGAGAGCCCACAGTGATCAGATAGCACTGGTTTAGGGGTATCCCTTTGCTCTCCTCACTAGTGCAGCCAGTCCTACACAAAGATGACCTAAGAAGTCATGTGGTCTCATGGAAAGAATTCTGGATTTGGAATAAGAGGTCTTGAGTTCAAATCCCAGCTCTGCCACTGAGACCTTGGGTAAGTCACAACCTTACCACACTTCAGTTTTAGAGCAGAAGTGCCTCCATCCCCCAAGGGATCTGTGGATGGATTTCAGGGGGTATATGAAATTGGACAGGAAGAAATGATGAAGTTATTTTCACTAATCTCTAACTGAAATTTGCAATTTTCTTCAATTATGAATTTTTAAAAATCTAAGGGGCCCACAGGTTTTAGCAGATCAACAAACAAGGTTAGGAAACAGAATCAAAGCAAAACAAAAATAATCCTGACTTAGACAAATTCCCTCTTCCCTTTGGTAATACGTTACTGAATTAGCATGGCTGTCTGATGTGCTGAATGCTGAGATAGAGGAAAATTGCCCACTTTAACTAAATTACCCTTTTTTTTTTAACCTGAGAAATCATATCCTTCTTATTCTTTGTTATCAGTAAAGCCATAAAATTCTCATTGCATTCTAACCCCAAATCTGAATCACTAGACTGGCCCAAGTTAGGCCTGGCCCAGATCAAATTCCTCTCTTCCACAGCTCTCCAAAAAAACCACATTTCTTATACCTGCACTAAAGAAGGGAGGGAATATGCATACTGTTTGTTCCAATGTAATATAACCTCCTTGAGGGCAAGGACTAGTTTTTTTTTTGTCTTTGTATCCCCAGAAGCTAGTACAGTGTCCAGCATATATTCTGCTCCTCCATCCCCCAATTAGAGAGTGAGCTTCTTGAGAGCAGGGATTATTTTTTTTGTCTGTTTATTTTTAATTTGTATATCAGAGCCTATCACAGTGCTTGCCACATAAAGGTAGCAAGGTGGTAGGGTGAATAGAATGCTCTACATGGAGTGAGGAAAACCTGCATTTCAATCTGGCCTCAGGCGCTTGCTAGCTGTATGACCTTGGGCAAGTCACAGCCTCTCTGAGTCTCAGTCAGCATCATCTGTAAATGGCTATGATAAAAGCACCTATCTCACAGACTTTTGTGAGGATCAAATTAAAGAGCATATTTAAAGAACTTTACAAACCGTTAAATGCTAGGTAAATGCTAGTTATTAATAAATCCTTTTTCATTTATTCATTGTTGATTGATGGTCAAATTAACCAAAGTCTAGTCTACAGGGATCCATGAGAAAGAAGTGAATATCTGGATAATCAAACGTTTGCCTGGTGAAGCTTTTGGGCCTCTTTCACCCCATTCTTCCTCTCTGAATGCCTCTACACCCTTTCAGTCTTGACATATACTCCTCATGGGTAGAGCAGCCCACACGTAAAAGAAAACGTGGAGTCCAGTGGTAGAGGCAGGGAATCTAAGCTTTTGGGGCCTATTCTATACTATCATGGTGATTTGCCAGCATTCAGATGCATTCCAACATATAGTTTGCTCTCCTGAAGAGCCTTTTATCCGACCACTTTTATTGGTAACAGTGGTCAAAACAGGTGACAAAACATGGTTACTGATTATGAAGGCTCTTGAACAGTCAGGGGGAAAGCAGGTGATGCTCAAATGAACAAAATCCTATTGAATCGCGGAGCAGTAAGATAACAAGGTGTCCCTGGGCTACTTCACCCTGGGACTCCAACAACCTAAGGAGAATGTTATCACCTAGAAACACAAACCTCCCGGTGTCTCTGCAATTATAAACCAGAGAGAAAAGCAAAGAAAGGGAGTAGGGTCAGAAGGGGTGGGAGTGAGAAGGAGAGGAAGGGGGTCCTTTACAGGAATCTCTTTTGAACACAGGAGGGTGTAACCTTCTGCTCAAAATAATAGGTTTCCAGATGACACGTCTTGGTTTTCTGTCTTCAAACAGTGCCACCCCAAACAAGGGGCTGCTCAGGGGAGGATTCTCTAGGCTAAGCCATCATGAATCTGTAAGTCAGTTATCCAGCATCTATTAAAAGTTTACTATGTGCTGGGCACTGTACTACACACAGGCAATGTGAAGGATGGCCCCGGAAACAGAACTTGATGTTTTGAGATAGGGAGAGTCAGAAGCCACCTGACAAAACATTATAGCATTAAGAATAGAGGAATATGTTTGGCATAACAATACCAGATTTCAGGTCAAAGGACTGAAGTTTAAATCATAGCTCTGTTCCTGGTCTTCTTGAGGTTTATTGAACATGACACTCCATTTCCTGACTCCATGACTTTGCACTGGCTGTTCCCCATGCCTGGAGTGCTCTCCCTCCTCACTGCCAGTCCCACCTTCTATAGGAAGCCTGTCCCAATCCCCTTAACTCTAGTGCCTTCCTTCTGATACTGATCTCCAATTTATCACGTCTATGGCTTGTTTGTACAAAGTTGTTTGTACCTTATCTGCCCCATTAGACTGAGAGCTCCTTGAAGGTAGGGACTCCTTTTTTGTTTTTCATATCTGTATCCCCAGTGCTTAGCACAATACTTGACATAATATAACAGGCAGCTGATAAATGTCCATTGATTGACTACACAGCACAGTCGAAAGACCATCACTGGTTCTGGAGTCAGAGGACCTGAGTTCAGACCTCACCTCTGACCTTCATGTGACATTGGGCAAGTCATATAACCTAGCTCGGTCTCAGTTTCCCCATGTGGAAAGGGAGAGGGTTGGATTAGATGGCCTCTAAAAATCCCTTTCAACATTAGTTGCGGTCAACTCTAGACCAAGCCAAGACATACTGGCCCAGCAGCACATAGAGAGATCAAGAAAATGAAGGGCTTCTATGGTCCCTTCCAGCTGTACACCTAAGATGCTATGATCCCCTACTCCTCAGGAGGACTAGTCCTAGAGGACCTGGTAGTCAAGAAAACAGGCCAAACCAAGGGTAGATGGCACGAGGACAGTAGACAGGTACCAGAACTGGGATAGGACGGGATGGGGATCAGCTCCTCTCCCAGAAGCTTAGGCACCCCAGGCTTAGGTACACTCACAAGCAATGAAAAGACCAAAAGGGAGAAAAAAGAGGCAGCTAGGTGGATAGCGTGTTGGAACTGGAGTCAGGATGACCTGAGTTCAAATTCTGCCTCAGACACTCACTGACTGTGTTGCCCCAGACAAGTCACACTACGCCTCAGTTTGCTCAGCTAGGAGATGGGCATAGTAATAGCTCCCACCTTACAGGGTTGTAGTGAGCAGCAATGAGATAACATGCAATGCTGCTTTGCAAACCTTTAACTACTATGTAAATCCGAGCTACTATTATGGGAAGAGAGGGAAGGAATTGAGGGGAAACAAGGGAGATGGAAATTTCATGAGCCAGCTCATCTGCCAATTGAACGATGGGGGTTCAGCCCGTTCTCTGATTAGCACATCACACTTGCCCTCGGGGCCTTAATCAATATTGATCAGTCAATCCACCAGCAGGAGAGGGGGTGGGGAAAGACAGAGCCTGGCCTCTTCTGGGCCGATGAAATAGGGAAACACTCGGCTTGGGTTTCGGAGGTGCTGGCTGCTGTTTCTGGCACAAGACAGTCCACCTTTTTTAATGGGATCGTTGGCGCTGCCCCAGGCCCTTCCAAAGCTTTCTCCAGACCTTGGGGCGAGGTTTAAGGGGGAATGCAGAGATGAAGTAGGTTTAGTGCCATCTTCATACTACTGCTCCAGATGAGTCAGGGCTCACAAGCTACAAAACAGCAATACACCCAGGCCTCCTTTTATGTCCTAGGCCGGGGGGAGGGGGTGCCTTTATCCAGGGGATACGGTAAAAGTTTATGGGATACAAGCCAACACAAGGAACATCTTTAATAGTAGCCAACAGAAGCTCTGCACAATACTGAGACTTTATCTACTGCCGTCCCTCCGAGGTGCTGAAAGAGGCTCCCTTCCCTTACCGGGTTTGGAGACCTGCCTTTTGTCAAACCTTCTTTTCTTACACAAAAATGACTGCAAATCTGACTCTTTACTACGCACCTATGTTTGCCCCTGGTGGCTGGGGGAGGGGAGTTTTGATTTGTGCTCTGTGCAGATTCAATTCAACAAACATCAATTAGACTCTTACTATATACATGGAATGGTGGCCTGGAGTCAGGCGGGTGATTAGATCCCACCACTGGTTTTCACTAACTTTGTGACAATCAGCAAGCTACTTGCTACCCTTTATATCTCATCCAGAATCCCTAATATCCTCCAAAGTCTAGGCCCAGTGACATCTTATACAATTGACTCATCACTCAATAAGCACTTATTAAGCACCTACTATGTACCAGGCTGCTGCTGCTGTTTGTCCTTTGTTCTAGAAGAGGACCGTGACATCAAGGAAGGTGATGTCATGATGTTCAAGTGGCTTGGATTTAAGTGAGGGAGGGCTGTGCAAAGTCACCAACCTCACTTTCTCCTCCAGAGCCATTTGGGTCCAGTGGCCAGATATGGATCAAGACCACTAGAGATGGCCCAAGATGCAGTGGGGGACCTTGGCCTTTTTAAGCTAAGGTCTTTAACAGGTCTCAGTTTGACTGAGGCAACACCCATTTGGTGATTAAGGCTTAATAAAAATGAGGCAGAGAATGGCCTCTTTCAAAAAAAAAAATAGATCTGGGAGGGGAAGATCCTCAGGGTTTCTGACCAAAACAGAAACAATTGTTATTTACGTTCATTCTGAGCCAATCAGGGCCCAAACAGTGACCAAATAGGGCTTTAGCCATGGGGGACACAAAGAGAAAATTAAAACTATCCCTGCCCTCAAAGGGCTTGTATTCCATAGGGAGAGACAATATGTAAACATATATTTATAGGTCTATAAAATAAGTGGCTACATGAGACTTTTCCTGATTCCCCTCCAGTTGCTGGTGCCTCCAACACCTGAAATCACCTTAGTAGATAGATGATAAATGTTATATGTATATATAAAATATATATGTGTGTGTATGTATGTATATATGTGTTTGTGTGTGAGATAAATGATAAGAGATTATATGTATATGAGATTACATATAAGATTATATGTGTGATATATATATATACATTTGTGGCATATATACAACCATATGAGGCATATACACATGTAAATATGTTTGTGAATATATGTTATCTCTGTCATCTATCCATCTATACAAGTGAGGGAGACACTAACAGCAGTTCAATGGTGGAACTGGTGGAAAAGCCTTGGTTGCAAGCATGGCGGATGGTCTTTATGAAGGCACGGACTTGAGAAGGCAGGATGAAATTGGAGAAAGGTGACAAAAGGGAGTTGCAGAGTGGAACACACTCATAGACAGAGCTGGATGAAAGCTCATAGGCTATGTAGGTCAATCTCCTCATCTTCCAGACTAGCACCCAAGTCCCAGAGTGATGCACCCAAGAGCTCACACACAGTAAAAGTCACAGCCAGAATTTTAAGCCAAGTCTTCTGACTCCAGAGCCAGAGATTAGACGTGTTATGGGTTTAGCATTTAAGAAGAGGAAAGAAATACGGCATCCACTCTTGGGAGTAGCTGGATCTAGGGAAAGAGTCTTTGTTTCAGTGGGGGAGGAATTGGTGTGTGGGAGGGTGAGTGTTTAGGAGAGGAGAGAGCTGGGCACATTTGCAAACAGACAGCGAAGAGCCAGTAGAAAGAAAGAGACCAAAGATGAGGCAAAATGGATCCAGGTCTTAGAGGAGATAAGAGATGATGAGATCAAGGATATAAGTGGAAAGGTTAACCATGGTAAGTACGGAGGCCATCTCATTCTCACTGACTACAGCAAGGGGGAACGAGATGGGAAGAGACCCAGACAGGTTTTGAGGGGAGGCAGACAGGAACTAAGGGAGGTCATCCGGAATGGCCTCGGTCTTCTCGGTGAAGTAGCAGCAGATGCCATCTGCTAAGAGAGAGGGGGTGGGGTGGAGTTGAGGGTTTGAGGAGTTTTTAAACAGTCTTCAGTGGCCAGTGTGAATGGGCTCATTTACCAAGACCTCCCTCTCTTGGACTCTTGGAAGATGAAAATCGGGAGGAAATCTAAATTCTTAGCTTCATCTGTTTGAGGTGGCATGCAAAGGGGAAATTAATCCCAATATACAGCTTGGAATTCTCTTCCTAAAAGGCCTGGAGGATTAGGGGACAGAGAAGTAGTGAGGACTTCCATTGAGATGGAAGTCTACCCTACTCCACAGGCACCTCCAGGGATGAGCAGAGAAAAATGATGGTGAAAAACTCTGAAAGAAAATTCCCTCTCTCTCTCTCCCTCCCCTTCTGTGTGTGTGTGTGTGGGGGGGCTACTGAGAGTGACTTTTATGCCCTGCTCATGTCCCATCCTTCCCAGAGAATGCCACCTGACTTCCCCGGCTTCACTCACCTTCATCACTATTGTCATCCACCAGGATAATCTCTTTCAGCAGATGGGCTGGCGTGTGGTTGACGGCGCTATGGACGGACCGCAGGATCACTGACAGGGCCTCATTCACAAAGATAAATATGATGGAAATCTGGGGCAGATCCTTGGAGTATTTCAGCTCCTTACACCTGGAGGGAAGAGACCAAACAAAAGAGGAGTTAAGATGAAGGCCCAACGGGCCTGGGACGAGTCACAAGAAGAATTCTGGCTCAATCTATACAATTGATCCACACATGATACAAACGTCACACTCTAAATGAGCATTTATTAAGCACTTGTTAAACCAATCAACGAGCATTTGTTAAGTGCCTACTATATTAATCAATGAGCATTTATTAAGCACCTGCTATATGCCAGTCACTGTGCTAAATGCTAGGGATATAAAGACAAATTAAAACCAGTTTGTTTTCAGAGAGCTTACTTTGTACCCAGGAGATACAACACATAAACAGGTATATATCAATCAATCAATAAACATTTTTAAAGTACCTACTATGTGCCAGGCACCACAGTTGGAGGTTGGAATACAAATACAGAAAATGAAACATTTCCTATTCTTGAGTAGTAGAAAGCAGCTCAGTGGCATCATAGATAGAGTGCTGAACTTGGTGTTAAAAAAACAACTCAAATTCCACCTTGGACACTTGACTAGCTGAATACCAACGAGCAAGGCTTTTAACCTCTCTCAGCCTCAGTTTCCTCATTTGTAAAATGGGCATACTGCTAGCACACCTACCTCACAGTCTTCTTGTGAGGATCAAATCAGATGATATTTATCAATCAATTTGCAAATTAAAATGATATATAATGTTAGCTATTATTAAGGAGCTTATAATCTATTAAGAGGTGACGTACAAATAGCCAAATACAAAGAACAAATATATATGAAATAAATTCAGGTATGATACAGTGGAAAGAACACTGGCTCTGAAGTCAGAGGACATGGGTTCAAATCCTGCCTGTGATCCATGTTATCCAATTGACCTTGGGCAAATCACTTAGTTTCTCTAAATCTCAGTTTCCCCATCTGTAAAATGAGTAGGTTTTATAAAATAGGAAGCTGCTGAGATCCTTTCTATCTGCAGAGCTAAGAATCATTGACTTCTGATCTTCTCTAAGTCTCTCCCTCTGCAAAAGTTGGGGGAATGAACTGAATGTGACCGTGCATTAGAAAACCCCCAACACATATGGACCAGAAATCCAAGGGGGGAAAAAGTCTGATTTCATCACACATTCAATCAATTCATGGTTGACTTGAGACTGCACTTCCTTGAGAAACAATTCCCATCACTGAATTCCCACCTAGCAGTGAACTTTTAAATGTCCTCTCTCTGAAAGGCTCCCCTTTATCCTGGAAACCCCTGAGTCCATCACACTATCCAGACTGAAGCTGCTTTGCAAGTAAGATGCTGAATCTAGTGTTCTAGATAACACGCCCAAAGCTTTGTACAATGGGGCGCTGGTTGGGGTACACATGGGAATGAGATCAGGTACTGGATAGAACAGATCTGTTCACCCTCCATACCTCCCAGATCTCAGGTTCCTCCATTAAAAAATGGGAACCACTCCTAATGATGCCCCACTTCAAATTCTCCAGCCAAGGCTTTCCTAACTCTGCTGTCTCCCAGGGCTCCCTCCAACCAGCTTTGATGGGAGCAAACCCTGCTGTAGGAGGATGGAGCATCAGTCTTACAGCTGCTTCTGTCCTGGCCCACTTTGCTGCACAGGTATCCAGCTTTATGTGAATCTCAGGCCTTCCCTCCAACAGACTGGAACCTCAACTTCACCACTGCTGCCCCCAGACCAGCTTCCCTTATGACTTCCCTCTCTGGGAATTGGTATCATCCATCTTCTAATCACACAGTCTCAAGACTTCTTCCTCTCACACACCCTCTACTTGCCATCAGCCACCATTTCTGTGGCTGCCATCAAGGTCTGGTCCCTTATCACGTGCCAAAAGTCCAATAACTTCTCAGCTGGGCTTTCTGTCCTAGTCTTTCCATACTTCTAGCTCTTCCAGGCACTTTCCACATTTTCATTATGGTGGAGTGGAAAGAGCACCAGATAGGGAATCAAAGGAACCATGCTTGAATCTGGTCACACCCATCTCCTAAGGGCTGGGCATGCAAAGAGAAGCAGGTCAGTCACCGCCCTTGAGGGCTCACAATCTAATGCATTCCCAAACTATTTTGGGTACAGACCAGAGAGGGCCCCTTAGACAAGTGCCTTGAGCCAGGCTATTACTACACGGGGCCCAAAGCACCAGAGAGAACAGAAGCGTGCCAGCTTTGAGTGGTCCCAGCACAACCGTGTTATTTAACAAGATCTAATACAAAGCAGTTTGTTTCCAGGACATTCTTAAGTGCCCACTCAGTGCAGGGACTGCAGATAGAAATACAAAAATGAGCCATTTCTTAATTTCAAATAGCTTACTTTCCACCAAGAGGATATATCATGATCACAGATATAGATAGATAGAAATAGATATAGAAAACACACACACACTAAATAAACATCTAACAATTTGGCAGTGGGGGTACTAGCAACTTGGGGATTCAGGAAAGGCCTCATAAAGATGGTAAACTATGCAAGTCCTAGAGAAAGCTGGAATTCCAAGGATAACTTGGGCAAAGTCATTCATGTGGAAGAAGAAATGTCACCTTACTTATAGGAGTGAGTGCAAGTCAGACAGTTTGGGTGGAGTACTGGAGGTTTGAGAGGAAGTAAAATGTATCAACCTAGAAAGAGAGGTTGGCTCCATATTGAGAAGGGCTTTACCTCCTAATCAGAGGGGTCCATATTTTATTTTACAGGCAATAAAGAACCTTTGAAGTATCTTGAATGGGGAAGTGTGCTTTAGGAATATCAGTTGGGAAGATGGACTGGACACAAGAGAGAATGGATATAGGGAGACTGGTTAGGAAGTGACCTTATCATCTAAGTAAGAAATGATGACTCAAGGCTAGTGCACTTGGGTTTGTGCTTCTCCCATGGCACATTTGCCTTGCCCAACCTGACACTGTGAGGGTCTAAAGAAGAAGGAGCAGGGCTGGCCACTTCCCTGATTCTCTCTCAGCCAATCAATATCCTAGGACTATAAGGCTGGATGCCTCCTTTTACCAAAGGACATCATCTTCCTTTTACCAAAGGACAAGGGAAGCGGTGGGGTGCATAGTTAGGTACCAGATCCCAGGGATTCTGGAATCCTGGGTCCTCTGTCAAAACAGCAAGTGGGAAGCTACTTTAAAAATTTTTTAAATTTTATTTTACACTTAGTCAACACCAAGTAAGAAACTCAGGGAAGAAATAAATTGAAATGGAAATGCAGGGCCATCCACTTTTAACAAATACTTTTTCCCCAGGTGTGAAATTGCAAAGTATATTGGAGAACCCATTCGAGAGCAAAATGGAAAGTGAGCAAGGAAGCAGGAGAGAGGGAAAAATATGGCTGTTTTTTATGCTGAACATCTTGGGTGATGTCAGGCCGTATTAATCATGCAGGCAATTTTCAGAAGAAAATAAAGTTTTGTTACAATATACATTTGTGTCTCCTGGAGGAGCCCATCTGGGGAATCCATTGATCATTCTGTCTTATTCTTACCACTCAGCTGTAAATCCACTCCTGCGGACTGCCGGCGGATGAGAATGGTTATTGACTGGCCTGTTTGCAGCGAGAAGGGATCATTTCATTTACTGTGAGGCAACTGCAGAGAGCAGGGTTGTCCTGAGGTCACAGGGAACTCCCCAGAGGCCCCCATGACCCAAGAAAAGTGGTTGTCCGCTGAAGGGGTCACAGGTGGACAGGCCTCTCCACCATTTCTCCTTCACTCATTTCACCTATAATTCCCCACTTCTCACTCCCTCCCACTACCTAATTCATATTTGACCCAGTTGGATTTTTGGTTGGTTGGGGATAGGGACTGGGCCTGTGATGGCATTGGTTTAGGCAACTCCCATTTGAGAAGCCCCCTCCACCAATGCAGAGTGGCACCTTCTCAGTGCCTTATGGTCTTGGAAAGTTGCTTAGAACAGTGAGGAGTTAGGTGACTTCCCCAGGGTAACACACTCAAGGTGCATCAGAGGCAACACCTAAATCCAGGTCTTCTTGACTTAGAGACAGGCTACCTACCCACCAATACTCCCTCTCTTGGTTGATTAAAAAGGGGAATAAAGAAGTTTCTTGGGTTTTAGATGATGGATGATGATGATGATGATGGAAGAGGAAGAGAAGGAGAAGAAGGAGGAGGAAGAGAAAGAGAAGATGGTGGTGGTGGTGGTAATGACTTTTTTGATATGTTGGTTACTTTTACCAAACTGTTTTTTTCCCATTATTTATTCTTTGTAATAAGGAATGGCTCTCTGAGAGGCAAAGAGAAGAGGAGAGAAATATACTGGGAAATATAGATAATGTAAAAACAAAAGATATCAATAAACTGTCATTTTTAAAAATGATAATGCCACATATCCCTTGCTTGGGTGTGGCAGTAGGAGGGATTAAACATTTATTAAGCACCTATTGTATTCCAGGCACTGTGCTAAGCACATTTCAAATATGGTCTCATTTGCTAACCCCTTCTATTCTTCTGGCCTCCAAGGTCAAATAAGGAAGATACCCTCCATAGCTTCCTTTTGCTCTTTACCCATGCGCCCACCCAAGCCAGTTGTTCTTCATGGAAGGGGGAAATGAGAGTTCTTTAAGGGAACTGAGTCCTGTGGGTCTTGGATGCACCTATAATCACCCAGTTATTCCATTCACAAGTCAGGTCGAAGCAGAGTCACAGACACTCAGCTCTGGGAAGGCCCCCCTAGGCCATCCAGCCTTACCTCTCCATTGCCATGAATCCCTTCTAGATGTTGTTGTCTAGATAAAGGTGGGAGTGCAGTAGGAATGAGAAAGAAAAAACACATTTGGCTCTTAAGCTGCTGCCTCCTATTGGTTTAATTCATCAAACATTTATTAAGTGCTTACTGAGTGCTAGGCCAAGAGGGATGGTGTGAAAAAAGGAATTATTATTAACCTTTGCTTCTTTGGCCCCCAAGGACAGAATTCGGGTAAAAGTGGAAAAGAAGAAGATTTCAGAGGAACATAAGAAAAAAAGATCTTAATAATGGGAGCCATCAAAGAATTGAGTGGTTTTCCTTGAGAAATAGTGGCTTGGGTACACTGGAAAGAGCACTGGCTCTCAGAGGCTCTGGGTTCAAATCCTACCTATATAGTCTTAGACAAGTTACATGATCTCCATAGGCCTCAGTTTCTTTATCTGTAAAATGACAGGGTTGGACTAAACTGTTCCTGAGGTCACTTTGAGCTCCAGAGAAGCTGGAGAAGAGGTCAACCAAGACGGGGAAGGGATATGAGTTCATGACATTTGAGGATCAACTGAAGACACTTGGGACCTTGAGCCTAGAGAAAACTCAGAGAGAACATAAAAACTGCCTTCAAGGGTCTGAAGGACTGTCTGGTGGAAGACGGCACTTGTTCCATCTGGTGCCAGAGAGTGTGGTCATTAGCAAAACAAAATTAGGCCAGAGCGCAATATAAACTTCCTATCGATGAGAACTGTCCAAAGATGGAGAGGGATCCCAGAAGAGTGGGGCATTGGCTTTGCTGGACTGAGCAGGTGTAGGAGGAAAGTTCCGTCTGTCATCTTTGCAGGGTGGGGGGCTTTGGTGAAAGAGAAAATGTGAAGGATAAATTATAAATGCAAGTAAAAATAAATGTTAAAAGAGATACATTAGAAAAAGAAAACTCTGTAGTGTTGTCTACAAAAGATGGGGGTTGTTGCAAATGATATTTGACTTCTAGGCCCCTCCCTCTAATTTCTCTCCTTCTGTTCCTCCCACACCCACTATGTAGGCCTTCAGGGCCTCTGACTGCCCCCTCCTCACTCTATTACCATATGCTCCTGCCACGTGGTGACTCAGGGATTCAATCAATCAACAAAGACTTATTAAATGCTTGATGTGTGCCAGGTACTATGCATGAAATAGTCCCTACCCTTAAGGGGCTTACCTTCTATCAATAAGCATTTATCAAAGGCCTCCTACCTGAGCGATAGGTGCTAGAGCTTACATTCTACTGGGGAATACAACATGTTCACAGGTACATAATCAATCAACAAACATTTGTTAAGCACCTACTATGTGCCAGGTACTATAGTAGGCACTGGGGATACAAAGACATAAGTGAAACATCTCTGCCTTCAAAGAGCTTGCTGTCTATCCAGGGAGTCAATATATAAGTGTATATATTTATACAAAAGTCAAAACATAAGGTGATTTTAGATGAGAAGGCACACTAATTTGGAGGGATCAGGAAAAGTTTACACTAAGGTAGCACTTGAAGATGAGGAATTCTAACAGATAGAGCTCAGGAAGGATGGCATTCCAGGAACTTTGTTGTTGTTCAGTCATGACAGAGGGAGGGGGAGGGGGAGATGGGAGTGGGAGAAAGGGGGAGGAGGAGAGAGGGAGGGAGGGGAAGAAGGGGAGAGGGGAGGGGAGGGGAAGAAGGGGAGAGGGGAGGGGAGAGGGAGAAGGGAAGGAAAAAAGAGGAAAGGGGAGGGGGAGGGAAGGGGAAAAGAGTAAGAGATGGAGGAGGCAGGGTGTTTCTGTGTAAAGAACACTGCCTTTGTAGTAGGAGGAGAGGCCCTGGGTTCAAATACCATTCCTGACAATTACTGTCTAAGTAACAGTGGTCAATGCCTCAGTTTCCTTATCTATAAAATGGAAGAAGGAGGAGTGGTCTTTAAGATCTCTTGAAGCCTTAGCTCCCCCATTCTGAGGCTCCCTTCATGGGCTCCACAGTGACCCAGAGGCTACTGGGAGAGCACTTCATCTAAGGTTGTACCCAAGGAGGTCTCTCCCTGGTTCAGGAATGAAATACAGATTTCTCTGTTTGCCATCAAAGCTTTTCACAACCTGACTCCAGCCTGTCTTTCTAGACTCATTTCCTATTACGCCTCCTTACTCACTCTGAGTTCCAGCCCAGCTGGCTTACTAGCTGCTGCTCAAACACAACATTCCATCACCCACCTCTATGTCTTTGCCCAGGCTGTCCCTCACACCTGCAGCACTGTCCTTTGCCTTTGCCTTTTGGAACCCCTAGCTCTCTTCAAAGTTAAGTTTAAATGCTATTTCCTTAAAGAGAACATTCTTGATCTTCCTCCCACCCTACTTGCCATACTTATTAGTCCTATCCCCTGCCCCCGATAGAAATTACTTTGTATACACCTGTATTTATCACAAATTTCCAGGTCTAATTTTTAAAAATTATCTTTATTTATCTGTTTCCATGTTTCTCCCTTGTGGAATATAAGCTTCTTGAAGGCAAGGATTATTTCATTTTTGCCTTTGCATCCCCCAAGATTTACCACAGTGCCTTGCATGTAGTAGGGGCTTAATTATTGGTTATTGATTGACTGATTATTTACTTGTGTACCCAGCCAGCCATATTCCCCAGGATAATGTGAACTCCTTAAGGGCAGAGAGTTTTTTACTATTTATCCCTAGCTCTTAGCACAGTGCCTGGCACACAGTAGACATTTAATAAATGCTTGATGATTGATCACTTATCTGTGTATATATTGTATTCTCCAATAGAACAGAAACTCTTGGGGACAGCTAGGTGGCACAGTGAATAGAGCACCAGCCCTGAAGTCAGGAGGACCTGAGTTCAAATCCGGCCTCAGACCAAACCTGTGACACTTACTAACTGTGTGACCCTGGGTAAGTCACTTAACCCCAATTGCCTAAAGAATAAAATAAAATAAAAAAAGAACAGAAACTCTTTGAGGGCAAGCAAGATTGGTTCATCTTAATCTTTGCATCCCTGGTATGTAGCACAGCGCTTGGCACATAGTAGACATTTTAAAAAAAATATTGAATTAAATTTGACTGCAAGGATGTTGCTGGAAGGAAGCAAGGCTGTGGTCACACACGCCTCTCATACAAGCTTACATGGTGGAAAAACCAATCCCAACAAAAGTTCAGGGAACACCCTGCCCCTCACCCTAGATGGACATTGAACCTACTCTGCAAACCATGAGCCCAAAGGAAACCATGAATGTCCAAGCACAGTTTGGAGAATGGAAAATAGCAGCTGATGCTAATTAAAATGCCTAAATCAGGTGTTGTCACATCTCCTGCTTCCATGCCAGTCTATGAAGGGTGAGTGAAGCCAAAGTCTCAGGCTGGTGATCTGACCTAGTTGCTTACCTGGTGCTCTCACCCAGGAAATTATCATTGAGAGATTTGATGAGCTCCTTGAGAGGAACATTGGTAGAACAAGAACCAGGGATTTCTGTGGCCCCAGAGCTGATCACCCTGTCCTCCTGTCTCTTTGGGTGAGTCAGGATGGTACATGTGGAAGCTGCCCATTTGGGGAGTGATCCCTGAAACCATGTCTTATCTCTGTGCTTCCAAAGGGACCAAGGATCTCCAGTCAAGATGCAGTTTAACTGTGTTTCTCTGAAATAATTAGGGAGTTGGGCTCAGTTTATCAGACTAGGAGATAGAGTTGCCATCAATGGGAAATGTCTCCAACTGGATTAGTTTGCCTCTTACCTAAGAGAGTGATCTTAACTCCTGTCGAGTAATATTGTATACTATAGCTATCTAGGACCATAGATATAGAGCTGGCTGGGCTCTTTGAGGCCATAAAATGCCTAATGCCCTCATTTTGCCAATGAGGAAACTGAGGCACCGGGTTGAAATGACTTGGCCAGGGTTACACAGCTAGAAGTGTCTGAGACATGATCTAAATTTCAAACCTGGAGATACAGGACATACATGATGAGAGAAACAGCAGTATCAGACATGACTTACCATAAACAGTCACAGCAAACTAAGAATCATAGAGTGTCAGTAGCTAGAAAAGACCTCTGAGGTCATCTGATCCAGCCCATCATCTGAAACACAAATTATCTTTGCTCTGGACAATGGGTATAAATGAAAAAGTTCTGAACGTTCTGAGAGAGAGAAATCACTGACCACTGGGGAGTCACAGCACAGCCCAGTTTGTGGGAAAGAGATGGCAGGTCACAGGAGGAGCATGTCCTGACTTCTCATTCCCCTCGATTAACCGTATTATCAGAGAGATGGCAAAATTCATTAGTAACGTATGAGAGATCAGGGATGGTCAGATTTGGACTTGACAGCGTCATATATTAAGTGTGTGGAAGCGAGCTGCCCTATTCACGATAATTCTCTACTCAGATCTTGAGAGCCCAGTGTCATATGGAGCCAGAAGGGATGCCAGGGGCCATTGATTCCAAAACCCTGATTTCACAGAAGAGGAAGCCAAAGTCCAGAGATTTTGAGTCACTCAAGGAAAACACAGCAGGGCCAGGATTCAAATTCTAGGCCCGTGACTCTCATTTCACTGAAACCATGTAGCCGCCCACCTATCATCATAACATAGCTGCAGAGTTAGAGAGGAGCTCAGAAGACATCTAGGTAGCTAGGTGGTAGGGTGGATGGAGCGCTGGACTCAGGAGGACCTGGGCAAATTACTTTATCTTTCAGCCTGAGTTTCCTTATCTGTAAAATGGGGATAATAATTAGCTGCCAAAAAGTGTTGTTGTGAGGAACAAATGAAATAACTCATAAAACGCTTTGTAATCCTTAAAGAGCTATGTAAATATGATCTAGGATTATGATTATTATCAATTATTGTCAAGCAAAGCAAGTGCCAATATGGGCAAATAAACCCATAAACCACTACCACCATCACCACCAACACACACACACACACACACACACACACACACACACACACACACTCAGCTCAACCACAGAAGGGCCAGAGACAGGTAACTGTAAATCCAGAGCAGGACCCTTGGAAGCCCAGGGAGCAGTGGGGCTAGCACCAGGAAACCCCAGGGCTCCAGAGTCTCTCATATCCTATTCTGAGATCCTAGTGAGGGCCCTGAAGAGTCAGCATTCAAGGCCTCAAAGATCCAAGGTGGCCTCATCCCAGGAGGTACAGGCCAACACGAGAACCTAGGGGACCAGAATAAGACCAAGCCACCCAAAAGGTCAGCTGGGGGCTGTGGATGGCCCCAGCAAAAAGCCCCAGTTTAGGAACTAAAGGTGGAGAAGAGCAATCAGAGAAAACAACATATAACATATATATGTATGTGTATATATACACATATGTACACAAATATACATATATGTACATGTGCGTGTATATATGTATGTATGTTAGAAATCTAAAGATTTCTTTCAGAAGAAGAAATCAATGCTATTTATAGTCACATGAAAAAAATGCTCTAAATCACTTTCGATCAGAAAAACACAAATTAAAACAACTGTGAGGCACCATCTAACACCTATGTGATTTGCTAACATGATCTCAAAGGAAATGACAAAGCCTGGAGGGAATGTGAAAAAATTGGGAGGCTAATGCATTGTTGGTGGAGTTGTGAACTAGTGTAACCATCCAGAGAACAATTTGGAAATAAGCCAAATGGACTATAAAACTGTCTGTACCCTTTGACCAAGCAATACAACTACTAAGTGGGTACTCCAAAGACATCAGAGAAGATGGATGGGGACTTAGATGTACAACAATATTTATAGTAGCTCTTTTTATGGTGGCAAAGAATTGGAAACTAAGGGGATGCTCACCAGGTGGAGAATGGCTAAACAAGTTATGATATATAATTGTGATGTAATATTATTGTGCTATAAGAAATGACAAGCAGGATGGTTTCAGAAAAACCTAAGACTTATAGGAAAGCATGCAAAGTGAAGTGAGCAGAACCAGGATGAGATCATTGTGCATACTAACAGCAATGTTGTAATAACAATGAACTGCAAAAGACTCCACTATTCTGATCAATAGAATGATCGAAGACAATTCCAAAGGACTCATGACGAAAAACGCTGTCCCCCTCCAGAGAGAGAGAGAGAGAACTGGGGAATTCTGAGTGCAGATGGAAGAATGCTTTTTTTTAAACTTTCTTCATTTTTCTTGGCTTTTGTGTGTGTTTTCTTTTACAACATGGCTAATAAGGAAATATGTTTTGCATGACTTCACATGTGTAATCTCTATCATATTGCTTGCCTTCTCAAGGGGTGAGGGAAAGTTAAGAAGGAAAAAGAGAATTAGAAACTCAAAATTTTAAAAATGAATGTTAAAAATTTTTACATGGGGGCAGCTAGGTGGCACAGTGGATGGAGCACCGGCCCTGGAGTCAGGAGGACCTGAGTTCAAATCCGGTCTCAGGTGCTTAACACTTACTAGCTGTGTGACCCTGGCAAGTCACTTAACCTCATTGCCTAGTCCCCCCCAAAAGAAAAATTTTTTACATGTAAATGGGAAGTATTTAGCAAAAGAAATTTAAAAAAAATTTTTTAAGAAAATCTAGGTGTTTCCAAAAAGGAGATAGTAACTCTGAAATCACTCTAAGCAAAGACTAAAGGGAGAAGATGATTTTTCCACAGGGACCACATGGATACTGAGAAAAAATAAAGCAAGTTATTTTTAAAAATGATGTGAAAAGGTCTTGAGGAAAGACTGGGAAGGAGAATAAATAGCTTAGAAGACAAAGTGGTAAACTTTATTTTAGTAATAGATATCCTGAAAACTAAATAGACCAAACAGAAATCAATGACTCCTGAAATATTCAAAAATAGTAGAACAAAATCAAAAATTAAAAAAAAAATAGAAGCTAAACTGACATCAAAAATAACTGATGTGGAAAACAGGTCAAGGAGAGATAATTTAAGAACCATTGGATTCCCAGAAATCCGTTTCTAACAGGCAAGCTAGATATTACATTTCAAGAAATAATAAATGGAAACATCTAAATTCTAATCGAATCTGAGGGAAAGTGAAAATAGAAAGGACCACCCAATTACCTTCTAAAAGAACCCCAGAAGGAAAAGTCCTAGGAATGTCATAGTCAAAATCCAGAACTCTCATATCAAAGAAAAAATACTGCAAACAACCAGAAAGAAGAAATTCAAGTCAGAATCACACAAGACCTGGCAGCTTCTCTCTAAATGGGAAGGGATGCTGGAATACAATATTCCAAATAGCAAAAGATATTGGATTACAGCTATAAATTATTTACCCTGTAAAGTTGGGCATAATCCAATAAGGGGAAAAATGGATTTTTAATGGAACAGAGGACTTTGGGGTATTTGTGATTTTAAAAACTCTCATTTTATCATTCATATTTCCTTGATCATTCACATAGACTCTTCAGGCTGACTCCTAAATCTCTAAGTTCGTCACCTGGAAAACATCAAGATTGCCATTTCTTCTTTCTTCCAAATGTGACTGATCATCAGTTTTTTAATACTCTCTCTTTCGTGGCTGGCTGGCCTCTCTATTGCTCCTAATAATATTTAAGAGGTCTTCAATCTATATAAATTATATCACTTTTGACCTAATTTTCTTTTAAAATAGGATCTGCTCTTTTGGAGTTTATAGCCTAGTAGGGAGATAGAACCTATGCAAAATTAAAATAATAGGAAACAATATAATGTCAGTAATAATAAGAGTTCCAATTATAGAGTTTTCAGATTTGCAAATCCCTTGGTGGGGCCCTCCTTACAGCTGGATAATGTTTCTGCTCATCTTAGTTTGTGAATACATTGGAACCAACTAATTGCTGAATTAAAATCAATTTAAGGAAATGTTATAGACTCTAAAATTTTTTTCCAGATCTTTACTGGAACTCAGCAACCAGTAACAGAAGTGGAACCAAGAAAGACCAATACTTTATAACACAGTCTAGATTCTTATCAGACAGCTTGCAAAGAGCTGGAATGTACAGGAGATAAAGTGCTGGGCCTGGAGTTAGGAAGACCTGAGTTCAAATCCAACCTTTACTAGCTGTGTGACCATAGGTAAGTCATTTAATTTCCATCTGCCTCAGTTTCTTCATCTATAAAATGAGGATAATAATAGCACCTTACTTCTGGAGGTTGTTGTGAGGATAAAATGAGATATTTGTAAAGTGCTTTGCAAACCTTAAACTGCTATATACTACTAGCTATTATTATTCATTATTTTGGCTCCAGGGCCTACAATAGTCTACATGCTTTCTTAAAGAATTCCTACTTACGTATTTCTCCTTAACCAGTACCAGTAAGAAAAAACTCTAATAAAACTGGCTCACATAAATTCCCCACCCTTATCTCCACCAGGAAAAAAAATCATACTTAGTCATTTGCCAACTACATGAATTTGTTTCCTAAGAAATTCAGTGCTACCCAGACCAAACAGAAAGTATAAAACTGACCAGAGGGGAAACCGAAGAAGATCTAGATGAAACGATGCAAAGTGAAGTGAGCCAAACCAAGAAAACTATGTATACCGTAACAACAACAACATTGTAAAGACAATTTTGAAAGACATAAGAACTCTGATCAACACAATAACCAAATTTAATTTCAGAGAATCAGTAATGAAGCATTCCACCTGCATCTTTCTAGAGTCCATCTATGTGGACTCTAGATGTAGAATAAGACACATATTTTTGACATGGCCAATGCTTGACTGCATATTTATTTATTACAAGGCTTTTGTCTTTCTTTTCAATAGGTAGAGGCAGATAGGCAGGAGAGAAAATAAATCCTTGTTACTTGAGGGGGGGATTTAAAATTAAAAATGCAAATAGGAAAGAAAGAGGAGGTGCATTAAATCCAAGCACTCTTCTATGACCTGTTTGCTGCTGCTAAGGCTGCATTCTAGATACATTGTCTTGGCCTCGCCCTCAAAGACTGAGACTATTTCTTCCAATTTTGTTGACCTCCTGGCTCCCTTAGGTTTTTGGCCAGTTCTGACTACTAATAAACAGGGACTCCTGGGCCTTTGTCTTAACCTCCTGCCTCCCAAACATCTGTCTTACAGATAACAAATTACGTGATGGTTTAATCAGTTTGGAAACCCTTTGGCTGGTTTTGATTTCCAGTGCCCTCAAACTATGAACCTTCAACTCAGCTTTGGCTCTTTCCCAGTTTGGATGCCCCAACTAACTAGCACCGTCCAGCAGCTGACCCAGAATATAACCCTACTTTGTCAATGATCAGGAAAAATCCTCTCATCAATTCTATAGCGCAGTCAGAGATGGGTCTACCTTTTACAAATGTGAGACCTACAGGCACCGAGAGAGGTTTAGCAGAGAGACCAGTCCTTCTTTCTCTCCACACAGGAGGGTGGTCACATAATTTACAAGGCTTGGATTCCCAAAAATTTGTGCTTAACCTAGCAAATGACCGACCCTTTGAGAAATGTTGAGACATGGATTTGATGCTGGACTTTGAGTAAGGAAGACTTCGGTTCAATCCCACCTCAGACACTCACCAACTAAGGAACTAGCTCTGGGTAGTCCTTTCAGCTTGTTAATTCTCAGTTTCCTCGTGTGGAAAATGGAGCCAGGGATATAGCTATCTTATATAATTGTTGAGCGGGTCAAATGAGATGATGTTATTAAGTGTTTTGCAAACTCTGAAGCACTATACATTGTTGCTGCTGTGGTTCTACTTGTTTTCCAAACCCCCTTATCTACAGTAGTGACAGATAAATTATTTGGGAAGAAAAGCAGCAAGACCAGGTAAGGAAGTGTCGGGTAGGGATTTGAAAAGGATTTACATACTGGATTATAGATCTAAAACTAGAAGGAATCTTTGCATGCTTTTAAAAAAAAAAATTAGATGGTAAGCTCCTCGAGGGCAGGCATTGTCCTTTTTTTTTTTTGTATCCTCAGTGCTTAATATAGCTCCTGGCACATAATATATGCTAATTGATGGATTGGATCTCAGGGTCCATCTAGTCATTGAATCACAGATTTAGGCCAAGAGGGGACCTTAGGGGTTAATTGAGTCCACACTGTCTCATGTTACAGATGAGGAAACCAAGGCCCGGGAAGACGCTCTCCCTCCAATTTAAAAAATGGTTCACGTACTTCCCCACAGTCACATAAGCCAATCTTTTTTTTTGGAGGGGTGGGGTTTCTTCTTTGTTAGTGAATCAGTCTAATAACAACCAGTGAATATCTTCTTTGTGCCAGCTGTAACTAAGATAAAAAAATAAGATAGCAAACTGCTCTTAGTTTATTTTCTATTCAAAAGCAAAAGTATGAACACACACATAAATAATTACAAAATAAATGCAAGAAGATAACAAGGCATTGGGAAGGAGAAAGGCACTAGAAATTGAGAATCAGGATAGATCTCATGTGGCAGGGAGACCTTCACTTGAGCTTGATCATGTCCAACAAAAGAAAGATAAATTTTTCTCTCTCAACATTAGACACATAAGAACAAATATTTGAGGATAAGGGCTAAAGGTAAGCATATTCAGGATGGAGAACATGTGGGAAATTTGACTTCAGTTATTAAAAGAATTTTTTTTAGATTTCCCATTTTAAAAAGGTTGTTTCAGTTGTGTCTGACTCTTTGTGATCCCATTTGGGGTTTTCCTGGCACAGATACTGGAGTGGTTTTCCATTTCCTTCTCCAACACATTTTACATATCAGGAAACTGAGGCAGAGTTAAGTGATTTGCCCAGCATCATGCAGCTAGTATGTGTCTGAGGTCAGATTTGAACTCAGGAATATGAGTCTTCCTGATTTCAGGCCCAACACTCTGTCCACTGCATACCTAGCTGCCCTATTTTTTTTTTTTAGTATTTTAAAGTATTTTAAGTATTTTTAAAATACCGGTACAGATGACGGCAAAGACAGATGAATGCTGAAGTGGGGCACAGTCCTATAAAAAGAGAGTCAGAAGGGCTCAGGCAGATGAGGAAAACCAAGGATGGATGGGAAGGGTTTAGTTTTGTTTTGTTTTGAGCTAAATTTGGTAAAGAAGGAAGCTCAAAGAAGGGACAGGGGTGTTGCTCAGGGGGAGGATGAAAACTGATGAAGGAGACAAGACTGATCCTTACTGTACTTCTTTTCTCTCAGCCAAGGACACTGACCCACCTCTGGACTGGAAAGGATGGAAGAAAAATGGCGGAAAGGGAGTTGAAGAGAAGAGAGACAGGGAGAGAACACTTGGCTGACCTTGATGAGTTCATGATTAGCATGTCCCCATTTTATAGATGAGGAACTGAGGCAAATGGGTTAAGTGACTAGCCCAGGGTCACACAGTTAATGAGGGTCTGAGGCTGGATTTGAACTCAGGTCTTCCTGACTCCAAGCCTTGCACTCTATCCACTAAGACACCTAGCTTCCTCCATAGGCCAGTTAGTTTAATTTGAATTAATGGCAAAATACCAGAACGTGTTTTCAAGAGAGGGTTAACTGACATCTAGAGAAGGAAACAATGATTACAAAGAACCAGCATGGCTTGGTCATGGACAGGTCATTCCAAATTAACCTCATTTCCTTTTCTGATAGGGTCACTCCACTAAGAACATGGTAGCTAGAGCTTACCTAACATTGGAGCAAGACATTTGACTATTAAGCTATTTTTGTGGGCTACATGAAGCCATAGTTAGGCAGATTCCAAATTGATCAAAGGGACAGACCCAAACTCATTAATGGTTTGATGTCACCCTCATGAGGATGCCATTTAAATGTACCCTTTAAAATTTTTATTAATGACTTGAATTGAGAATATAGCACTATTATTAAATCTGAAACCAACCTTTCAAAATGGGGAGGTTTCTTTTTTAAGCAAAAAAAAAAAATCCCACCACACAAACTTGGGTTCAAGAAATCGATTTCATTAACACCAAATGGAAGAGACATGGGTAACGCAGTTCAACTAAGGAAGATCTGAAAGTGTTAAATGAACTTCAAAGTCAGCATGAGTCAGCATTGTTCTATGGTACTTGAAATAATAAACAGGATCTTAGACTACATTAAGAAAGGTAACCATGGTCACACCAAATCTGGACTTCCTAACTAGTAGAGCAATCCCAAAATTCAACAGATTGCCTAGAGACATGGCGGTTTCCCCATCCACTGGAAATTTTCAAGCAGAAGCTGGATAAGCCTTGTTGGGTCTGTCAGTCAAGCCATCCTTGGACAGTTCTGGGTTTGACTATGGTACTGAGACCCCTTCCAACTCTAGTAGTCTATGATCTCATAATTACTGTGCTCAATTCATGATGCTATAGTTTAGGAAGAATAATAAACTAGGAGAATGTCTAATGGGGAGAGACCAGGATGGTGAAAAGTCTTAATATTATGCCATATCAGAAGTAGCTGGAGGAAGTGGGGCCATTTATCCTGGAGAAGATAAGACCAGGGCAGGGGGATGACAGCTGCATGCAAGTATGGGCTGCCATGTAGAAAAGACATTAGTATTGCTCAGCTTGGTCCCAGAGAACTATACTAAAAACAAAGGGTAAAAAAAATTGCAGGGAAATATGCTTAGCCTCAATGTAAGGGGAGATGACCTTGATGATTAGAGCCATCCAAAAAGAGAATGGGCTGAACTGGGAGAGAGTGGAACCTTCCCCAAGGAGCAACTGGATAGTGACTAGCAGACAGAGTTATTCTTTCTGGGACAGCTTGCTCTAAAGAGCTTCTGAGGTCTTTTCAATGATCTGATTCTGAGATTCTATTGAGTATTTTTTTTTTTATTTTAAATGGTCCACAGACTTCTCTCCTAATAAAGAGAATACAATCCCAGATAAATGACTCACTAAAGTGAGGTCTCTGTTTCCAATTTGATCATTCAGAATTTTGATTTGCCCATCTGTCTGTTCCCATGCCCATCTGTCTGTACCCATGCAGAACTGGCACCATCTCTTGATGAGTTTCCTAGGGGGTCCTGAAAGTTTAGGTCAAATAAGGTCAAACAACAAGTATGTGTCTGAGAAAGAACTTGAACTCGAGTCTTCCAACTTTGAGGCCAGCCTGGCACATAGTAGGCGCTTAATGAAGACTGTCATTTGATAGAAGGATAGGACTAGGTCTGTGCCTTGGTAGGTATGGGGATTTCACTGGTGTAGGGAGTTCCTGGAGAAGGAAAATCTTTCCATCCATACAGGTTTGCACCTTCTCTGTAACTTATAGTCTCAGAGGGCACTGGGATGGTAAGTGACTTACACACAAGCTACACAGTTTGTGCCAGAGTCAAGAGTTGACACCAGATCCTCTTGGCCTCAATATCAGGTCTCTATCCACTAAAATTATTAAAAATAATACAGGGAAAGGGTAGCTAGGTGGCTCAATGGATAGAACAATGGTTCTGGAGGTGGGAGGTCCTGAGTTCAAATCTGCCCTCCGACACTTACTAACTGTATGATTATGAGCAAGTCACTTAATTCCAATTGCCATAATAATAATAATAATAATAATAATAATAATAATAATAATAATGCAGAGTAGCCCATGCAAATATGAAGTGAATGGAATGACAATAAAAATCCAAAAGAAAAAGAACTCATTTTTAATTGGGGGTGGGAGGGGGAATGTGCTGGGGTCTAGAAAGGCTTCGGGAAAGAAGTGGAATTCAGATGGGGCTTGAAGGCAAGACTAGAAAGAAGGAAAGAGGATGCAATAATAGTACCTCTGAGCTTAGCTGCATTCTTTCAGATGATTCCACAGGGGTCCCTCCCTAAAGGTTCTGTTTCAATTCCCTGCCAGTGACTTGGCCCACCAGCTCTCTGGGTCCATGAACCAAGGAGAAACTTTTCAAACTATAGATTCAAGCCAGAATATGGAAAGACTCCCACTGGGCCCTTGTAGGAGCTCACATTTCAGCAGCACCAGTGATAACAGGACCCTTTTCAAGGGCTCTGTTCATTTTCAAAATGTTTTACAAAGATCGAGAGCATTAACTAATTAATGAAGGTCCTTTGGCGAGAGCCCAGCAGATCCTTGCCTTCACAATGCATCTGGCAGGGCCCTATACCTGGTGTCCTGCCTCCCCCAGCACACTCTGGAAGGCTAATGAAAGCCAAAATGAGCGCGTGCCAGAGCAGCCGGTAGGAGGGAGGATATAGGTAGGTGGCTTCAGAACACACCACTATTATTACATCTTAACCCAACCTCAAAAAAAGAGGGTTTCTTTTTTCTTTTTTAAGCAAAAAATAACCTTTGGCAAACTGTGACTTTGTTGTCCTCATTCTGCCTTTTGATGTTGTTGGTAGAATAAGCTGCTTGGCTTGGTTCTTGGCACCTGCATCCCTCTAAACCTCACAGCTCTATTGAGGTAAGCACTCACAACCTGTGCATTTGGCCACACCTCGGTCCGTGACAGGAAAGGCAGAAGGAGCCCTCCACCTCACCAACTCAATGTGGCTGCTCAAAGTCTCCAAGATTTAGAGTTGGAAGGAACATTAGAGATTATAGCCTAATCTTCCCATTTTATAGATGAGGAAATTAAAGCCAAGATACATTTAGCAACTAACCCAAGGCCACACACATAGTAAATGGAAGACAAAGAATTCAATCTTAGGTCTTCTGAATCTAAATTATAAGCTCATCAGGTAGCACAAACTTTGGTCTCATTACCCCCAATCCCCATTAGCACTGCCCCATTGACCCCTCAAGAGTAGCTGACTACCTTCCTCCTCAGAGTTTAAGGAGTGACCGTATAGAGTTGGGAATAATTTAACTAATAAAGAGCCTTCACCAATGTGCTCCTTACTGATCAGTCAATTAATTTCAATTAGCCAGCAAGAGCTAATTAGCTTTTAGTTAGGGGGATTGACTAGGGTAGTATAGTAAGAACAGTTGGTACAAAATAACCCCCTCCCCTAAACTGGGGGCAGACTCTCCCACAGTTATATACAGGATCCCGGGGAAAGTGGGCTCCCATTTATAGAGCACACAGGGCAAAGGGCCCCTCACAGCTCCTGATTCCTGGCAGACTTTATCTCACTTTGTGGTGTGTGGCTCACTCCTAGGAACCTGAAGCTGCCTTTCCAAGAAGTGTTTAGCTTATGCTTGGTTCACTGATGCTACTGGTCCCAATGGAAAGTACAGTTCTTGTGATGTTTGAAGTTCATAAGGTCATACTCTGGTCAAGAAGTATGGGAAGAAGCAGAGGCTCCCTCTCCACTTGCCCCAAATGAGCACCTCTTGAGAATTTGGCCGGGACTGTTACACCACTAGGCTGGTCTACTACTGGAATATTGGAGTTGAAGGGGGGAAGAAAGAGAGAAGGATGGAGGGAGTGAGGAGAAAAGAGAGAGGAGGAAGGACAGAAAAGAAACAGAGAAGAGAGGAGAGAGAAGAAAGAGAGAGAGAAGAGAGAGAGAGACAGAGAGAGAGAGACAGAGAGAGAGAAAGAACAAGTGTCAGGCACTATGCTAAATCCTGAGAAAACAGGTACAAGCAAGACAGTCCCTGCCTTCAAAGAACTTATATTCTAACAGGAGAAAATAACATATTAAAGAGAGTTGGATTCCTTGTCCAAAACCCCAGCATTCCAGGCTTAGAAGGGACCTCAAAAGCCATCAGAAGCCACTAAGCTAAACTGCTTTTCACCAAGAATCCCCTTTACAATTTCAGAGATGTGTGGTCAACCAGCATCCCTTTGAAAAACCCCAGTGAGGCAGAACCAGTACCTTCTAAACCAGCCCCTTCTATTTGGTGACATTTCTCATAGCCAGGAAGCTTTTTTCTTATAGAAAGAAGCCAAAATTTGCCCCTGTTCAACTTTTGCTTATTATTCCCTGTTCACTCTTTTGGGTAAAGCAAAATAAAATAATTTCTCTTCAGCATGACAGCCTGTTGAGTGATTAAAGATAGCTCTCCTAACTCTTTAAGTCTCCACTTTTCCCAGCTAAAACTCCTCGCTTCCACAACCCATCTTCACATTGCGTTATCTGAAGGGTGGTTGTTTGGTCTAGAACACAATGGATGTTTCATAAATTCCTGTTAGCTGACTACCTGAGTGAGAGTGCCAAGTTGAGGATGACGCCTAGATTGCAAGCCTAGGGGACTGGGGGGATGCTATTGCCCTCTACAATAATAGGGAAGGTAGGTGGGGGGAGAGTTTGGGGAAAAGATAATGAGTCCAATTTTAGATGTGCTGAGTTTGAGATGTCTATTGGACATCTGGTTTGAGATGTCTACTAAGCATTTGAAGATGCAATTCTGGAGGTCAGAAGAGAGGTTAGGGCTGGTTAAGTAGATCTAAGAATCATCAGCATAGAGATGGTCATTGAAACCATGGGAGCCAAGATCATCAAGTGAAATTTTACAGAGGGGAAAAAAGAAGAGGACCCAACATAGGAGGCATTCATCTTTAGCTGGTGTGAGCTGGACAAAGATCCAGCAAACATGGTTGAGGAGTGATCAGATAGGTAGGACAACCATGAGAAAGCAGTGTTACAAAAACCTAAAGAAAGCATCAAAAAGAAAGTGATTGACAGGGTCAGAGGCTACGAGATGCCAAGAAGAAAAAAAAGCCATTCTGTCTAGTACTTAGGCGATCGCTGGTAACTTTGGAAAGAGCAATTTCAGTTTAATGATGAAGTTGGAAGTCACAGTGAAGAGAACTAAAAATTAAATTGGAGAAAAGAAAGTGGAGGCACCTGTGTAGATGACTTTCTCAAAGAGTCCTTAGGGATTGAGGAATTGTAGGGCATGGTGTGGACCAAGAACAGAGTTTGGGATTGCAAGGCAGAGGGAGAAGTTGGGTAAGTTTTCACTGTCCATTAAAGTTTGGGCTGCCTCTGGAGTCTCTCTCTGTTAGCCAACTAGATTCAGTTGTACAATGTCTACGCATGCTGTCAACTACTTCTTCAAAGTATATCCCTTATATATCATCACAATTCTGGAATAAGTTCCCTGATGGTCTCCATATAGAGATGCACCATCTTCTCCCTAGCTTTGTGCAAATGGAGGCATTCTGAACATGCTTCAGATACCCATGATACTACTATCCTAAGTGTCAGAGCCCGAAATAGAAGGTGGGTCGCCAGACAACACATCTATCACTCTATCCATTGAATTATGCCATTCTCTCAAGAAGGAGTTGACTTGGTATGTGTCCCCTCTTCATCTTCTCCACATTCACCCCTAAATAAGCTTGTTCCCTTGACCTAGTCCTAGTCTGTCATGGGCTGCTTGTCTATAACAACAGATATATCAATACACACTGCACTCAATGGGTCACCCCCATCCTGCATCCCTTATCCCATTTTATCACAAAGACACCACTGAAAACTTCCCACCCAAGTCTGTCATCTTTTCTCATCTGTCATTAAGATTGTTCAAGACCACAATTACACCGTTGGTGGCAATGCCCTAAAGCACGTAAGCTGTATTTGTACAGAAGATGCCATCTTTTCCCATCTCCTTCCAAAAAAAAAATAGCAGTACTGTGACTAACAGAGAAGGTTCTCTCCAGGATTCATTTTTCAAAAACTGCTCAGGAAGAATGGTTTAAAAAAAGAAAGAAAAGAAAACCTTGAAAGACTTACATGAACTGATGCTGAGTGAAGTGAACAGAGCCAGGAGAACATTGTACACAGTAATAGCCACACTGTGTGATGACTAACTTTGATAGACTTAGCTCTTCTCAGCAATACAATGATTAAAGACAATTCCAAAGGATTCATGATGAAAAATGCTATCTGTCTCCAGAGAAAGAACTGATGAAGTCTGAATACAAACCAAAGCATACTATTTTTCACTTTTCTTCTCTCTCTATCTCTTTCTTCCTTTTTTTCTTTCTTGTTTGAGCTTTCTTCCACAAAATGACTAATATGGAAATATGTTTTACATGATTGCACATGCATAACCTATATCAGATTTCTTACCATCTCAGGGAGTGGGGAGGAGAGAAAGAGAGGGAGAGAATTTGAAACTCAAAATTAAAAAAAATGTTTAAAAATTGTTTTGTGTAATTGGAGAAAATATTATTAAAAAAGAAAAAGAAAAGGAGGAAAAAGAAAATAAATAAAAAATGCAAGCTACTCAAAGCATACATATCCAACAGTCCAATATTCCTTTTTCTATCTTCCTTGTCATCATCCCTGAGCACAAGTTGAATAATTTATCAATCACATCACTTGCAGAACTAGTCAAAGGACTTCTCAGGGAGAAATGCAATGTTTGGTTCATTTTGGCTTTCAAGGGCAGTCTTTGCTGATCAGATTAATCATCCCCCATCCCTCTCCAATCCCCTTACAGGGGTTGCAGCCCTGCTCCTTAACTGGGATCCCACCCATGGAAGTTTCCAAGACAGACTGCCAACCCCAGGAGTGGAGTTCACTAGGCCCTCAGTATCTACCCATTGCACCTTCTCCATCAGTCAGGATGGATACACAGCCATGCTACAAATTAAGCAAAGTCCACAGAATTCCCTCTAATCAGTTTAGTCACCCAACAAGCATGAATTAAGTGCTCACTATGCACTGAGTGCTGGGGACACAAAGGAAGTTTACAAAAAAAAACAAAACAAAACAAAAAAAAACATGGTGTCTCCCTCAAGACGACCATATTCCAAGAAGGGAGAACATGGAAATAACTCTATATGGGAGATATGCAGTGCAATGAGAAACATTCACAAGTCACCTTGTCAAGCTTTTTGAGGTCAATAAAACCTGTTCTCTCTATCATGTTTCTGATCAGATGAGATAATAGGAGGTACAAGAAAATAACTCAAAACTGCACTAAGACTTTTAGGACATGCTGTAAAGCACTTGACAGGCCTTGAAGCACCTTCAAAATTCTAGTTATTGTTATGAACGGGCCTCCAAAGGATAAATATCTGCAAATCTCCCTCAGGCAGCTTTCACTTTGGCCAGGCTGACTCTTTCCCTGGGCTGTGCACTGATAACCACCAGGGAGCCAGGGGAGAGAAGGGTAGAATAATGCTTTTTTTCTCTAAGTTTTTGAAAATCTGCCTTTACTGGGCCTGGAAAACCAATGGATCAATCAATGAGATATCATTGAGATTAATGTTTAATAAGATATAATGAGAATCAGCACAACCCAATGGATACATACCTCACCTTGCAACTGGGAAGACCAGAGTTCAAGACCCACCTGAGACACTTAGTAGTGATGTGACACTAGGCAAGGAACTTCACTTCTGTCTGGCTCAGTTTCCCCATCTGTAAAATGGGGATAATAACAGCACCTATGTCTCAGGGTTGTTGAAATAAAATGTGATAATATTTGTAAAGTGGTTTATAAGCTTTGTTAGTGTTGTTTTTGTTATCATCATTTCTCAGTTTCTCAGTGCCCCAGGACACTCTAAGATGCAGAGTGGGTATTAATATGTATTGCCAAACATCACAGATTTGGTCAAAAGTAAACCTCCCAGGCATTGTGCTATACCCTGAGGATACAATGTAACATTCCCTGTCCTCAAGTCGCCTACCAGGTTAGAACATAAGCTCCTTGCAGGTAAGGCTTGTTTCATCCATTGTCTTGGTATGCTTGTCAGTTTATCGATTATTCTATTGGGACAAACAAGATACACACTGAAGCAAATACAAAGTGTATTCAAAGTCAACAGGAGATAACTGAGGTGGGGGAGGGAGTCATTAGCAGCTTGAAGGTTCCCTGGAGGAGGTGGTGCTGCAGGTGAGCCTTGAAGAAAGCCCAGGAGTCTACATGGCAGAGGAGAGCAGGTAAGAAGATCTGAAGGCCTTTACCTCACAGGTGTGTATCTCATAGATGTAAAGCTGGAACAGACCTCAGAGCTCATCTAGTCCAACCCCCTAAATTTTACACATGAGGAAACTGAGGGTCAAAAAGCTTAAGTGAGCAGACCAAAGACATGTAGTAGTTAGTGACAAAGTCAGAATTTGAACTCAGGTCCTATGACTCTGAAGTTCAACACTCTAGGCTCGTCACTACCTTTCTGGTCTTCTTATACCTTACTGTCTTCTACCTCCTATGAGATCCAGTGACACTGGCCTCCTATACGAGATCCTTCATCTCCCAACTCCAGGTATTTCCCCTGGCTCCCCTCCATCCCTGCGTCTCTTCCACCTCCTGGCTTCCTTGGCTTCCTTCAAGTCTCAACTAAAGCCCAACTTTCTGCAAGAAGTCCTTTCCAATTCTTCTTAATGTTAATGCCTTCCTTCTATTGGTTGTACCCAATTTGTCCTGTCTACATCTTGTTTGTGACTAGTTGTTTTCATGTTGTTTTTCCATTAGACTATAAGCTCCTTGAGGGCAGGGGATGTGTTCTGCCTTTCTTTGTATCCCCAGTGCTTAGTATGGAGCCTGGAGCAAAGTAGGTGATTAATAAATACTTGGTGACTAAACTTTCCACTGACCCTCTTTGACCCAAATGAGATACACTCTATAAAGTGATTTACTAAAATTAAAGAGCTACATCAATGTCAACCATTACTCTAAGGGCTCTCTGGCCCCCTCTTTCACTCTGCCCTGAAGCCCTGTCCAAAACAGCTTCTTCAGTAAACTTAGCCATCCCGCAAGTTAGCAGTCCAGAAGTTGGTGTTCAATAACTTAGCTTGCTGCACTCAATTTAAAATGGGGAAATGAAAAGGGAAACTTTAATTGAACATCGATTCTGAAATGGAATTTCTAAAAACAACAAAAGAAAAAGCAGGATCCATTTCAGGTCACAGCTAAGCAAATATCAGTGTCTTCAAAGCACTGGGAAATGCAACCCGAAAATGATTCATGGGTCACATTTTCAGGATGCCCCTTCTAACGTAAGTAGATGAAGAGAGAACAAATCCAATGAATGCAGCTGGGCCTGGGGCACATTAAAAAAATGATATATGGTGGAAATCTTTGCATGCAAACGGATAGCAATGCTCCAAGCCCCTGACAAAGCCAAAATTTGGTCCAAAAAGCTATGAATCCTTCTCCTTTCTTCCAAATATTTACCCCTACAGCCTTCTTAACAGGGCTCAGGAGACTGTGAAATCATAGATTCAGAGCTGGAAAGGACCTTAAAGCTATTTAATTTAGGCCCCTTATTTTAAAAGAGGAGGAGACTGAGGGTCATAGAGATTAGCCAAGGACAGATGCAGAAGGAATGGCTCCTCAGTCTCCTTTGCTGGCTCTTCATCTATATCATTCTCCTTAATTATCCCCCAAGGATCTGTCTCAGACCCTCTTGTCTCTACACTCATTGGATGACTTCATCAATTTCCAATTGGTTCAGCAATCCAAATCCACGTATCCAGCCCTATCCTCTATCCCAACTTTCAGCCTACGTTGCCAACTGCCTATTGGACATTTGGCTACGGATCAAAGATCTAAGGCTAGAAAAGATCTCAGCATCCATCTATTCCAACCCCCAATGAGGAGATTCAGTGATTTGCCCGGGGCCACTCAGGTAGTACTCCTCAGGCATAGGATTTTGAACCCAGGTCCTCTGGCAGTGCACATTCTATAACATCATTCTTAGAATTATTAGAGACATCTCAAATTTAACTAATTTCCCCCAAAATATCTTATTATCTTTTCCCTAAAATCCAGTTCTCTTGAAATTTCCCATCCCTACAGAAGACACAACCAGCCCACTCAATGGGAAGGCACAGGTCTCATTATTTACACCAAAGAGAACTGTCACTTAATGGCTTCCAGGGACCCTAGATGGACAAAGAAGATAGAAAACAAAAGGTTTCTTCAAGTTGGAATGCTGCCCACCTCCTGAGAGAGAGGTGATTGGTTCAAAATGCAGAATGAGACATACATTTTAGGGCACAGCAGTGCAGGAATAGGGTCTGTTTGACTATCCGCGTTTGTTACAAGGGTTTTGTTTTCCTTTTTTTTAATGGTGGACGAGCAGGTTGAAAAAATGCTTATGTAAAAAGTAAAATAAAATTAAATTAAATTAAAATAATAAATAAAATTAAAGGGTTAAGCTAGATGGCTTCTGAGGTACCTTCAAATTCTTTTTCTTGTGAACCTTCTCATCTGATGTTAGATTGCTTCACCTCTATAGGAGCCAGTTTCTACCTCTGAAAATCTAGGCGCATGGACTAAATGACATGATACAGCAGCAGAAACAACATTGAGTCTGTTGTCAGAGGGCCTGAGCTCAAATTAAGCCTCTGACTCAATACGTATGTGACTTTGAACAAATCAGCTTACTTCCTTGGGCCTCAGTTTCTTCACTGGCAAAATGATGGGGGGAAGGGAGAACTAGCTGGCCTGGTCTCCCTTCCAGCTCTGAAACATAGGAGCATATAACCAGAGCTGAAAGGGAGCTCCTAAGTGGTTTTCTCCAATCCTCTCATTTTCC
Organism: Vombatus ursinus; assembly: GCF_900497805.2. Lineage (NCBI taxonomy): Eukaryota > Metazoa > Chordata > Mammalia > Diprotodontia > Vombatidae > Vombatus > Vombatus ursinus. Next base: position 17,765,294 of record NW_020954546.1, on the reverse strand, counting down.
AGAGGAGTAAACTGAGGCCCAGGGAAGTATATAACCCCCTTCACAGTCTCTTCCAGCTCAAAATTGATGATGCCATGATCCCAAGTCCCTGACCTTCAAGGCTGACATCAGGAAAGAAAACCAAGCCTTTCCATCGCCCTGTACCATGATCAAATCACCATCCTAGATCCAACACACAACAATATCTCTTAACATTCTCACTTCTTTTGAAATGCAGATTTCAGAAGAGGAAAGACATAGCTGGTATTTATCTGTCTATTTCAAAACAGAGTTTTAAGATAAAAAGAAAGGTTGCCTACCTGTGTTTTCTGTCTCTCTTGTACATGTGCCCAGAGTCTATTGAGGGAGGGTGGCCTTCAGTAAAATAAATAAAATAAATCATTCCCCAGCTGGCTCAGATTCCTTCTCTGAACCACCCCATGTGATGTGGCCTGGGAAGGAGTAAGCAGGCAATGGCATGAGCGCCATCTTTAAACGAGAGGAGTGTAGGTCACCCCCCAAGTCCCTCAGGATGATATCCAAACTGCTGCGTGGGCAAGGCAGGCAGGAAGAGCTTACATTGACATTCCCATAATGCCTCCCAGGTTGGTGCTGCCAACACTCCCTTTATATGGAAACAAAATGTGTCCCAGATCAGGTCTAGGTCTAGGCCTTTCTCAGAAAGGCCAGTCGGTCAAAGCTCCAGAGGCCTGACTCCTTACTCGCCAAACCCAACCCCAAAACAAATTTGGGCAGCGATCCATATTTTCTACGACTTCCTACATACAGTACACCATCCTATTCCATGGTAGAACGGTTACGAAGGAGTCATTTCTGTTTATTGAAAAGATAATGGGCTTTTTATGCAGGAAATTTCACACTGGAGGAAGCTTTTGGATGGATCTCAGTTAAATCTCATACCCATTTGCCTCTCGAGGGCCTTTACAACTCTCCTGCCATTTGCACTAATTATCAGAGATGTAGTATTTAGAGTTCATGCATTTCGGGCCTCTCTCCACCCTCCACATCATTCTTGTTCTGCCTCTGGGTCCCACAGTTCAGTCTGCACACCCAAGGTGGGACTGACATGGCAGCCCACTGAAGGTATAGAAAGAACCTCCTTGTATGCTGAGCTGGGCAAGAAATTCCTTCTCCTCCAAGATGAAAAAAAATTAAATAATGATGAGTAACAAGTAATGTATTTTTGATTATTGATAATGTATTATTACTGCAGAACAGGTTTTACCTATAATCATAGATATTATATACAATAATCATATATTATTTTTATTATATATTATTGTGCAACAGTCTGTAGAACATTAAATAGAAAAAAAGAAAAGCAGGGGAGCAGGTTGCCCCAGGCCTATTTCCATCTGAACTCCATGAAATGAAGAAAAATTAATGACAATAATAATAACTTTTATTACTAAAGAAGGGTTATCCTGAAGCCAGCCAGACTTAGATCAATGCATGCTATGAAAAGAAATAATGAAAACTAGACAATATATCAGAGCAGATTACAAAGGTTTAGCCCTTTCCGGAATACCTAGCAAGAGCTAAACCAGTAGCAGTTCTTCATGAACTGACCTGGAGCTTTGCCATCCTCCCGTCCACGGCTCAAGTTGTCTCAGTGACTTCAACAAGCCTATGGAGGATGAGCTCACCTCCCAATGCCTTCGTCCAATTCCAAAAAACAATTACTTTATCCACCTTTGCAACAGTCCACAGAACATTTTATATATAACACATGTGCATACATACACACACGTATATATATATATATACATATACATAAACACATGTATATACATGTGTTAAATAATACATAACTTATTATATATCATAGTTACATGATAGGCTTATATGTTATATTATACTCTGCTATTTTTATAAGGACAACTGAGGAAGGTAAGTCTTCCTGATTCGAAGCCCAGTGTTCTGTCCGCTGTCCATCTGAGTTCAAATCCAGCCTCAGACATTTTCTAGCTGTGTGACCCTGGGCAAGTCACTCAACCTGCTTCTCTCAGTTTCCTTAACTGTAAAGTGGGGGTATTAACAGTACCTACCTCTCAGGATTGTTGTGAGGAGCAAAAGAGATAATATTCATAAAACACTTAGCCTGGCATATAGAAGGCATTTAATTAATGCTTGTTTTCTTCCCTCCCATTTATAGATGAGGAAACTGAGGCTAAGAGCAGCTAAGTGACTTGCCCAGGGTCACACAGCTAATAACTATCTGAGGGAATCTCTGGATTCACCCTCAGGCAGTATGATACCGTAGAAGGAATGTTGAATTTGGAATCAGAGTTATTACTATATAGTTGTTTCATTCTAACTCTTCGTGACCCCAGTTGGAGTTTTCTTGGCAAAGATACTAGAGCGGTTTGCCATTTCCTTCTCCTGTTCATTTTACAGATGAGGAAATTGAGGAAAACAGGGTGAAGTGACTTGCTCAGGGTCACACAGCTAGGAAGAGTCGGAGGTCGGATTTGAACTTATGAACGTGAGCCTTCCTGACTCTGGGCCCTGCGCTCTATGCACTATGGCACCACCTAGCAGCCTTGGGCCACCTCATGACTCCCTCTTTTAACTCACTGTTCCTGCTAACCAGATACTGAGCTCAGCTGCTTCTATGTTGCTTAAGGAAGCACCCCCTCTAAATTTCAGCACCCTAGGCTAAAGCTCTGACTGCCCTACCCTGGTTATGACTCAGTCTACTATGATGGTACTCAACTGAATCCATAAATTCTATGATGAGCCTCAAGTCCTTTATTTCCAAATGGGCTCAAGCTGGATTTCCGAGCAATAAGAGGCTATTTCTCACTTCCCAGTGAAGAGCTCAATTTTAGAAAACTCCATAAAACACACCACGGAGGAAGTGAAATGCCACCCCATGTGCAGGTGTTGCATTGTCTGTTTTCCCAGAAAATCATCCACCTTCCCCTGCCAGGGAGCAGAACCATAGAACATCAGAGCTGGGAGAAAGCCGAGAAATCCTCTCATCCAACCCACTCATTTTGCTAACGGAGACGCAGCTGGGTCCCAGTGAAAGAACGGATTCTCCCAAGGTCGTGCACAGGAAGCTTTCAAGTTAATAACTCAACCAGTTTTCAGGCTTGATGCTGATGACATTTATTTTGAAATTTATTGAATTACAAATTCATAGAAAAAATAATTAATGACTTGTTGAAAGCACTTTGAATGTTGTTGTTGTTGTTCAGTTGTTTTCAGCCGTGTTCGACTCTTTCTGACCCCATTTGGGGTTTTCTTGGCGAAGATACTGGAGTGGTTTGCCATTTCCTTCTCTAGTTCCAGCTCATTTTACAGATGAGGAAACTGAGGCAAACAGGGTGAAGTGACTTGCCCAGGGTCACACAGCTAATAAGCGTCTGAGGCCGGATTTGAACTCAGGAAGACTTATCTTCCTGACTTCCTGAGTGCTCCGTGCACTATGGCGCCCCTGAAGTGCACTTTACATGTCTTATTTCAATTGATCTTCACAAGCGAGGTTAATACTAAAGCAGGGATTCTTTGTTTGTGTCATGGACTCCATGGGCAGTCTAGGGAAGCCCATGGACCCCTTTCTCAGAATAATGCTTTTAATCTAATAAAATACAGATAAGTAAGATTATAAGTAAAACTCATTTTATTGAAAGACAAGTTTCACTTTTTTAAAAGTTTTTCTAAGTTCATGGACCCCAAGTCAAGACCCCCTGTACCAAAGGTATTTTCATTCCCAATTTACAGATGAGAAAACCAAGGCTCAGAAAGCTGATTCTACCTCCACACCATTTCTCCCACCCAACCCCTTCTCTCTTACTCACATGGTCACTCCCCTAGTGCAGCAGTAGTCAAGGAGGGGTCCAAGACCTTTTCAGGGAAGGGGAAGGGGTCCTACAAGGTCAAAACTATTCTCGTAATAACAATAAGATGTCTGCATTTATAATACAGTATCAATATAACACCCAGAAACAAATGCTGCTGGTGGTGGGTGGGGTTGAGGAGTGGTCTGCAATAATTTTGAAGAGTGTGAAGGGGTCCTAAAACAAAAAAGCTGAAAACTGCTCCCCTCAGTCCAGGCCCTCATTACCTTTCAATTAGACTACCAAACCAGGCTCCCGTTTGGCGTCTTTGCTTCAAATCTCCCCCATCTCAAATTAGTTCTACACAAAGCTACCAAAGGTATTTTTACAAAGGGCAATTCACCACGTCAATATAAATTGTTCAATAAACTCCAATGACTTTATTGGCAGATAGGTGGCACAGTAGGTAGAGCCCCAAGCTTGCAGTCAAGAGGACCTGAGGTCAAATCCAGCCTCAAACACTTTCCTAGCTGTGTGACCTTGGACAAGTCACTTAACTGCTGTTTGCCTCAGTTTCCTCACCTATAAAATGGGGATAATTCAGCAACTAACTCACAAAGTTATTGTGCTCGGCACATAGTAAACACTAAATAAATGTCAGCTATTGTTGTTGTTATTGTTATTATTACCCATGCATATGAGATATATATGAGATATACATACACATATGAGATGTATATATATATCTCATATGTGTGGATATGTGAAATATAATAAGTATCATTATTATTTTTATTTAGATAAGGTTTTCTGTTTGGTTTTAAATCCCTTCAGAAACTGGCCCCAATATATCTTTCCAACTTTATCATCAATCACACCCCTTTTTACACTATATGGTCTTGTTAAAGTGATTTTCTTGTTCATCTTTATTATTATTATTTTATTATTAATATTAATTATATTTTTATTATTGCTTACTGTATAGTATATTATTAATAATCATTTGTTATAATTACTAATATTATTGTTATTACAAAACTTTATTTACCACCTCCTTGCCTTTTTATTGGCTGTATCTCACGCCTGGAATGCGCTCCTTCCTCACCTCCACTTCTTAGAATTCCTTATTTATCTCTGAACCCTGCTCAAACACCAGTCTCCTCATAAAGTCTTTCCCAATCCCCCTCCCAAGTGTCAGTACCCTCCTCCTCAACAAATATTACTCCTTTACTCTCTCCTTTACTACCATATTTAGGTAGGTATTTTCTCCCTTGATAGAATATAAAATCTTTGTATCCCTAGCATCTAACATTAATTGAGCACATAGTTGGTGCTTAATAAATGCGGAACTGATTTATCGCCCAAAGTGAAACAATATTGTGCCAGAGGTAAGATTTGAACCCAGGTCTCACCTGACTGCAACTTTAATGTTCTGTCCACTATACCAGATGCCTCCCATTGAGAGGGTCACTCAGGGTGAGGGCTGGCTTGAGGTAGTGTATGGTTATAGAAGTAACAAAAGCATTGTCTCTCATTAAGTACTTCTGTTCATGGAAAAGCAACCGAGTCAGCAACCTGGGCATAAAAGAAAGATCTACCAAGCTTGCCAGTGAACCTCAGGATAATGTGTGATGAAAAAAAGTGTCTTTCCCTCGCTTAGGGTAGGTCTGTGCATAAGCAAATTGGGATCGATTAATTATTCGTTCATCTTAATATTTGCATGGAGCAAGCAAGCCAAGTATTCGGTGAATCACCGCCTTCTGTCTTTGGAATCACTTGTCTCCAGTTAGTGAGAGTTTGTTTTCTACTGAGGCTCCTGCACAGTGGGAAGCCAATATCCTAATTGCCATTAAGTACACTTGCTACAAAGTATCCGGGAAATGCAGCTGCAAAGGCGTGTGTTCATGGCATGTACATGGCCACTCCCAGCAACAATTCAAATACAAAATCTGATATCAACATTTGGAACAGCCGGTGACATAAACACACCATTGGTGCCTAAGTCTGGTTTGAAAAGATGACCCAACAGGGGCAGTGTGGTGCAGTGGGAAGCGGGCTAGATTTGGAAGAAGGAAAGAAGGAAGGAAGGAAGGAAGGAAGGAAGGAAGGAAGGAAGGAAGGAAGGAGGGAAGGAAGGAGGGAAGGAAGGAAGGAAGGAAGGAAGGAAGGAAGGAAGGAAGGAAGGAAGAAAGGAATGGATGCATGGATGGATGCATGGATGGATGTATGGATGGATGGGTTTATCAAGTACACCAAAAATGACACATGAAGAGTCCCATCTTTGACGAGGTTATGTTCTTGTAGTCATACATTTAGAACAAGATGGAACTTCGGAAACCATCTAGTCCTGTCCCCTCGCTTGACAGATGAGGAAACTGAGTCACACAGTTGGCAAGTCACAATAAAATGAGAAGAGAGATTTTAACCTGAGTGCTCTCCTTCCAGAGCTCATGCACTTTCTTTCCCCTCTCCCGTGCTCCCTTTCCCACCTGTCTTCGAATGGCACACATACACACCCCCTCCAGCTCAGGGAGACCTCCCAGAGTTTGGACTGGGCTGACAGCTGCCTCAGCCTAAGGCCACAGACTGAGCTCAGCATCCCTCCTGTCCTCTCCCAGGTTCCTCCGTCCCCCCTCAGCCAGGCACTGTTTATAACACGTATTAGATTTCAGTCTCTGAGGTCTGCAATCTGATGCATAGAGTAATCCCCCCCAGCCCCACCTCTACCAAGGGCACAAGTCTCAATGAGAAATCAGTGCCTTGGCTGCTGTGGGAAGCTGTCTTCCTAGGGAGGAGCAGGGCAGAGCATTTTAATGCTAGAATAGATCTCAGAAACCAATCAGTCCATGTCCACCCTTTGGCACAGGAGCTAATGGAGTTTTCTGTACTGACGTCAGCAATGCTCAGGCATGACCTTGGACCTGAACTCCTCCCCTCCCCCCAGTGCTGCAATTGCAATGAGGCTGGAAATAGGGAAATAAGGACTCAGACACTGGAGGAGAGAGAAAAGAACCCACTCTCACATACTATAGGGCACAATGGAGTCAGCTATCAAAACATGTTCACCCATCAATTCAGGGGGCTAGGGCTGGGGTCTCAAACCTCATATGCTGGGTCAATGTCCAAATAAGGAGCCAAGAGAAAGGAAATGCATAGATATGGAATAGGCAAACACTTACAGCCACACAAGTGGGAGAGATGATTTGACATCTGACACATCGCTTCCATGAAAGCCCTGGGGTGGTGGCACAGTGGATAGAGCTCTGAGTATGGAGTCAGGAAGATGTGAGCTCAAATCTCACCTCAGATGCTTAATAACTATGTGATCCTAAGCAAACCAGAACCTCTGACTCAGTTTCCTCAATTGTAAAATGGGAATTCTACCTAGCACACACCCCACAGCATTGCTGCTAAGATCAAACGAGATAATACTTGTCAAATCAATACTTGTCTCAGCACGGTGCTTGGCACATGAGAGGTGCTTAATAAATACTTGTTTCTTCCTTCCTTCCTTCTTTCCTTCCTTCCTCCTTTCCCTCCCTCTCTCCCGCTTTCCTTCCTTCCTTTGTCCCTTCCTTCTTTCCTCCCTCCCTTCTATCTTTCCTTCCTCCCTTCCCTCCTTCCTTTCTTCTTCCCTTCCTTCCCTCCTCCTTTCTGTCCCTATCTCTCCCTCTTTCCTTCCTGCCTTTCTCCCTTCCTTCCTTCTTTCCTCCCTCCTTTCTATCTTTCCTTCTTTCCTCCCTCCCTTCCCTCCTTCTTTTCTTCCTCCCTTCTTCCCTTCCTTCCTTCCTCCTTTCTGTCCCTCTCTCTCTCCCTCTTTCCTTCCTTCCTTCTTTCCTCTCTCCTTTCTTTCTTTCTTTCCTTCCTCCCTTCCCTCCTTCCTTTTTTCTTCCTTTCTTCCCTTCCTTCCTTCCTCCTTTCCATCCCTCTCTCTCCCTCTTTCTTTCCTTCCTCCCTTTTTCCCTTCCTTCCTTTCACCTTTCCCTCCCTTTCTCTCTGTCCCTCTTTGCTTCCTTCCTTTCTTCCTTCCTTCTTTCCTCCCTCCCTTCTATCTTTCGTTCTTTCCTTCCTCCCTTCCCCCCTTCCTTCAGCCCTGGACTAGCTATTTGTCTCTTCTCCATCAAAGCATATTCTCATTGAGATGTAGGGTCTAGTCCTCAAAGCGAACACTTGGACAGCTGTGAAAACTAGAGACTACTATCACCATTGTTGGGAATTTTCTGCGTTCCATCAACACTGTGTGTCAATGCTGCTTCTGTAGAATCTGTCCATCAAGCATCTGGATTGGAGGAATGGCATCCTGGGATTTTTTTAGGATTGGGATCCTATCTCTCAGTGGGAAGCTAGAGGGAATCGAGGAGCTGGCCGCAGCAACTGGTCACAATCAGTTACAATTAGGAAAAGACGTCATTGTCCAGAAGGCTGGCTGGTGGGCCTCTTGCTTGGGAGTTCAGCCCTAAGGTAACTCCTGAAAAGACTACCCACACAGGGACAGCCAGAAACACATGATAGACCCCTGAGGCCTGGCGCTTCCCACTAAGCTGCTAAATATCACTAAACATTACTTTTTTTTTTTCATTGCAATTATAATCGTCAGCTCATTTCCATTTCCATTCAGGAGGCTCAGCTGTATCCAGAAGGAGAGTGGTCGTTGTACAAATGTGTGAGATTCAGTGAACCCATGGAATTTTGCACTAGGCAGATTGAGGCAACTGTACATGGGGTCTGCAAACTGTATTTTATATTAAACTCCTATTTATTCAGATTTGTTTGGGAAATGTTGTTCTCTGGTTAACTGAAGAATACAGTTAATGGGATATCACCAACTATATACAAAGATTCCCCTCTTAAGAGGATAACAACATAACAAAATACACTAACCATGAAAAATTCACTAAATGTAACTGTAGCCTTCTTGGAGGATTCCAAAGGCACCTCCGTATCTCAGAGCCACCATCTTCGTGAACTCCCATAATTACAGTCCAGTAAGAGACACAAAAACGGAAGACACTGGGTGGATCCAATTGTAGCAGGTGATTCTGATTTTGTCTTTTTAAGTAAAACCTGGATCAGCAGTTTCCCAGATTTTCTGTGAAAGGGACCTCAGCAGTTATCATGTCCAGAGCTCAGCAAACAACATCCAGCCCACAGACCAGGGTTGTTGGACAGCCTATGAACTAAGAATGGGAGTTTTTATTACATTTTTAAACAAAGTCTTATTATATTTAAACACATAAAAACCATTCTTTGCTCAAATATAAAAAATAGGCAGTAAGACGGATTAGGCCCTTGGGTCATCGAGTCCAACCTATACCTGTAAATGAATTTCTTCTTTGACAGCCTTAACAAATGGCATTCCATTCCCTGCTTGAAGGCTTCCAATCAGGCTGCATTTACACCCCTACCACTATGCACCAAGGCAATCTGTTCCACTTTCAGAAAGCACTACCAGTCAGAACATGTCTCCTACATTTCTCTCGTCACAACTTCCAGATATTTCTCCTACTTCTGCCTTCAAGAACAAATTGTCTGATCCTTCTTAGATATGAAAGTCTTGGGCATTGGTGACAGGTACCAGGTTCTCCCCTTCTGGCTAAGTGTCCTCAATTCCTTGAACCAATTCTTGCATGGAGTGAACTTCTCCAGTCTGGCTACTCAGTTTGCTTACAGTGACTCATTTTGGCCTCCCTAAAGGGAAAAGGGAGACAGAGATGCCAGTCGTGTGAGGTTTCTGGGTGTTTGGACTCGAGATCAAGGATTATTCACTATCCTGAAGACAGATGAGCCCAGGAGAATGAGAGAGAAGCGGGAGGGAAACGAAGGAAACAAAATCAGGAAATGAAAACACTAACAGAGGGCGAATCACTTAGTTTCACTTTGCATAACAATACGGATTGATGCATAACGCATACAAATCCATGCTGCTAACTATGCAAAGGAAATTAAACAACAGGCATCATGGCTTGGAGGCCCAAACTGTCAGTCATGGAGGTCTGGTTTTCCTCAGAGAAACCAAAGGATTAAACAAAAACTACACTAAACTTAGAGTCTGAGGATGCGGGTTCAAATGTTACCTGTGTAACCTTCGACAAGTTGTTCATCTTTCCTTTTGGAAAAGGGCCAAAGACATTATGTTGACTCTCTGGGTTTCAGTTTTATTACCCCTAAAATGAGGTCAAATGAGATGGCCTGTGAGGTTCTTTTCAGTCCGAGAACTATGAGCCCCTGAGCCCACCAAACCCATTTCCACCTCAACGCCTTTGCTTGTCACAACAAGATAGTACAAGGGGCCAGGTAAATAATGGAGCTGAAGGCAGAGGGCCTGAGTATGTGAATTCTGGCTCTGTCACTCACTACACGTGTGACTGGCCTTGTCACTCCCATCCCGAGCCTCAGTTTCCTTCCCTGGAAAATGAAGCAGTTGGACTTGATAACTTCAGAGTTTTCTTCCAGCACTAAATCTAAGATCTCATAAACCTGAATATGGCAGGCCTGCCTCCCTCTCCTCCCCTACTCTAAATCCTAAACCCATCTTTCAAGGCCCAGCTCAAATCACATTCTTCTTCTTCTTCTTCTTTTTTTTTTTTAGGCAATTAGGATTAAGTGACTTGCCCAGGGTCACACAGCTAGTAAGTGTCAAGTGTTCGGTCTGAGGTCAGATTTGAACTCAGGTCCTCCTGACTTCAGGGCCAGTGCTCTATCCACTGCACCACCTAGCTGCCCCTCAAATCACATTCTTCATGAAGCTTTCCCTCCATCACAGAAGAGACTTTAGAGATACCTTAGTTCAATGCTTTCATTACAGGTGAGGAAACTGAGGCCCACAGAATAATAATGCACAGAGAGTTAGCAGCAGAGTTGGGGACAGAACGCAGTTCTCCTCACCTTCCATCACAGCTCCCTGCTTTCCTAATGATGATATTCTGAACTCATTCAATAATAATAACAATAACATTTATATAGTGCTATGTAACATATAGAATATAGAATAATACTTATAATAACATTTATACTGTGTTCATTTTGTGTCAGGCAGTGTGCTAAGTACTTTACAATTATTATCTCATTTGATCTTCACAACAACCCTAGGGGTAGGTGCTATTATTATCCCCATTTTATAGTTGAGGAAAATGAGGCAAATAGTAGTCAAATGACTTGGGACACACTGATAGGATGCTCACAAACTTTTTTTTTTTTAAAGAAACTTGCATTGGCAGAGATTGTATTTAAAACATTCCACAGAGAAACTAATTTACCAATGTACACAAAGCAGACCATACAGATTAAATGAAGATGATATATATAAAGCATATTGCAAGGCTTAAAGCATTATATAGATGTTAGCTACTATTATGAATAAAAATAATAACAATCATTATTAGCAATAATAACAAACATGGGAAGTTAGGTGGGCTCAGTGGATAGAGTGCTGGGCCTAGAGTCAGGAAGACCTGAGTTCGTATCCAACCTCAGACGCTTACTAACTGTGTGACTGTGGGCAAGTCAGTGGATAGAGCACCAGCCTTGAAGTCAGGAGGCCCTGAGTTCAAACCCAGCCTAGAAACTTACTAGCTCTGTGACCCTGGGCAAGTCACTTCATCCTGCTTGCCTCAGTTTTCTCCTCTGTAAAATGAGCTGGAAAAGGAAATGGCAAACTACTCCTGTATCTTTGCCAAGAAAACCCCAAATGGGGTCACCAACAGTCAGATGTGACTGAAACAACTCAACAACAACAAAATAATAATCAAAATAAAAGTATTACTACTAAGAACAATTATAGCTAACATTCATATAGCAGCTATTATGGGCCAGGCACTGTGCTAAGCACCGTGAAGTCAAACTGAAGTCAAATGACTTGCCCAGGTTCACACAGCTGATGTCAGAGGCTGAATTTGAACACAGGTCTTCCTGACCCCAGGCCCAGTGCTCTATCCACTACATCACCAGTTGTTCTTGTTGTTGTTGTTGTTATATAAGATTACAATTTAAGAGTTGGAAAGAACATTAGTGGTCACCTATGTGAACCCATTCTTTTTATAGATAAGGCAAGCAATGCCTAGGAAGCCTAAGTGACTTAACCCAACTCATAAGGATTGCAGCCTAGATTCAAAGACCAGGTCCTCTGGCTCCAAATCCAAGGATCTTTCCACTTCACCATGATGTTCATTAAACATTAACTGAATCAATGAATAGATTCCCTGTATCTCCTCCATCCCAGCTGAGCATTTAATTTGCTCTGCATAGAACTAACGCTATCAACTAAAAATGGTTCTAACATCCCTGCCCCCCTCCCACCAACACTGCAAATGTTAGTGAAGACTTGTGAGTAAAAGCTGGGAAAGATCACCAAGTCCAAGGTTCACCAAACTTGGGATAATCAGACTGGTAAAAAGCCATTCTGCATCGCCCCTTATCATGTTATCAAGGAAGATACTTAAGATCAGATGATAATAGCCAGAATTAGTCTTTGTCTAATCAAGCATTTGGAAATAAAAAGGACTAGATCTGGATCCCGTGAGAAGGGGTCAAGTGCATAGCTAGATGGGAGCTGTGTACACACACAGACACACACACAAATACCCCATCCGCTAATTCCATCATCCCTGGATGGCCCATTAAGGGAAGAGTCAAGGAACCATAATTTATACTCTCCCCATTTGGAGCAAATTTGTATTTATTTATTCGCTTGAATTATTTATGTGGCACATAATGAAATGAAAACTCACCCTTTTCTGTTACAACGAGTTTTCTCATTGCTTGCCTTTTGTTTTCAGCACACGACTATTTCTTATGCAAATGAGGACAGAATAACAAGTTAAACATTTTCTACTGATTTTCTGAGAAAGAATATGTTCAATCCATATGCCCAATTCTCCCCCTTCTACAACAATCTCCGTTTCGTGATCAGAACTTCTAATTTTCCCAAAAGGTCACACTAGTGACTCTCAAGAGCCCACATTCCTGCCCTCCTGTATAAGCGCTTTTGTCCTGAATCTGGATTGATTTCACCCCCACAAAAGTCTCCCTTGTCCCCCTGGTCTTAGGGGCTATAAATTACCCACTTATCACATGCCATTGTTTCTGCTTCCTGCTGTCATACTGGGAGATATTTACTGTACTCTGAACTAGGCTAGGAACTCTACATCTAAAGGAGAGATTATGATTGGAAAGAAACTTGCCTCTACTGATTTTCTCAGGACTGAGAGGAAAAAGTCTACAGGAAAGCACTTCAAATAGCAGCCCGCTGAAGAGATATAATCCCCAGCAATTAATCAACTCAACAAGTATTAAGTGCCTACTATGTGCCAGGCATTGTACTAAGTTCGGAGGATACAAAGAAAGGCAAAACAGCTCCTGCCTTCAAGGAGCTTACATTCTAATAGAAGAGATAAGAAGTACATATGTAAATATATACAGATTAATTTAAAGAGAAAAAATACAAATACATACAAATTAATTAAACATAAGGTGGTTTAGAAGGGAGGACTCTAGTGACTGGGGATGGGGGAGGAATAGTGAAGAGGAAGAATAAGGAAAGGTACCCAAGGTCAGACAAGGAGGGTCAGGGTAGGGGATGGGGGATAACTGGCCACATCCAGGTTCTTGAAAGCCACACAAACGTAGCATAAGCTCTGACAAGTTTCTTGAAATTCTTGAAAGGGCTCAAGAATATAAACTGGAGAGGCAGCTAGGTGGCACAGTGGATAGAGCACTGGCCCTGGATTCAGAAGGACCTGAGTTCAAATCCAGTCTCAGACACATAACACTTACTACTGTGTGACCCTGGGCAAGTCACTTCACCCCATTGCCTAGCCCCCCACCCCCCCAAAAAAATAAACTTGAAGTTTTAAAAAAAATTAGTTCTAGGCTATCAATAACCACAGGGGAAAATGGTCTAAATCAATAATAGTTAGAAAAATGCAAATTAAAGCAACTTTGAGGTTCCGCCTCATATCTGTCAGACTGGAAAAGATGACGTAAGAGGAAAATGACAAATATTGGAGAGGCTGTGGGAAAACAGGTACCCTCATGCATAGTTGATGGAGCTGTGATTTCATCCAGCCATTCTGGGAAATTGATTTGGAACCATTCCCCAAAAGTCACTAAACTGTGCACAACTTTGACCCAGCTCTACCACCACTATGTCTATGCCCCAAAGACATCAAAGAAAGATGAAAATGATCTCTATGTTCAAAAATATTCATAGCAGCTCTTTTCATGGTAGCCAAAAATTGGAAACTGAGGGTAAGGGGGAGATATCCACCTATTGTTTTTCAGTCATTTTTCAGTCATGTCCAAATCTTTGTTACCCCATTTGAGGTTTTCTTGGCAGAGATACTGGAGTGGTTTGCCATTTCCTTCTCCAGCTCATTTTACAGATGAGGAAACTAAGGCAAACAGGTTAAAATGATTTGCCCAGGGTCACACAGCTTGTAAGCATCTGAAGCCAGATTTGAACTCAGGAAGAAGAGTCTTCCTAACTCCAGACCTCTATGCACTATGGCACCACCTAGCTGCCTCCTTTTAGGGAATGGTGAAACAAACTACGGACTATGAATGTAATGGAATATTATGATGTCACAAGAAATGATGAAATGAACAATATCAAAGGAGACTAGAAAAACAAGAAATGCAGAGGGAAGTGAGCCGAAGTAGGAGAACAATTTATACATCGATAATATTATAGAGAAAAAAAAGGTAGAAAGATGCTGGAACTCTGATCAACACAATGACAAACCACCAGTCCAAAAGAATGAAAACAAAACAAGCCACTCATCTCCTGACAGAGAGAGAAGTGATAAACTCAAAATGCAGAAGGAGGCATCCATACAGCTTTGAGCATGGCTAAGTTAGAATCTGTTTGGTCGGATCATGCAGGTATGTATTACTTTTTTTCTTTATTTGCTGTTTGTGGGGGAAGGTAGTGGAAGGGACAGACTAATTATAATACTTGTTCACTGAAAAACAAAAAATAAGTTATTTGGAAAAAGAAGAAAAGTCTCAAGGATGGTCAAGTCTGTTTTTACAGAACCAGAGGCACATCACCTGTAGGCTTGGCTCTCCCAACCCATAGAACTACCACACTTCCAGATGTAAAATTATGTCCATAACAAAAAGTATTTCTCTATAGCTATTTTTCAATCAATCAATCAATAGGCATTTTATCAAGCAGTTAGGATGTTCTGCAATGGTGGTATCAAACTCAAGTGGAAATGGGGGCCATTAAACCATAGATAAGAATCACTATAGGCACCCATTGACTTAAAAAAAACCACATATTAGCATTATCTGTGGTCTATTGTACTTATTTATCTTGTTATATATTTCCTATTTATATTTTAATCCGGGGGGGTGTTTGACCCCTCTATTACCGGAGTAAAGACAAAAAAGATAAAGATGAGGCCTTGCTTTGTAAGGAGAAAGTAGAACAAAATGTAAGAAGCTTATATTCTATTAGGGGAAACAACATGCACTTAGGTAAGAATATACAAAATGCATATGGGTGATTTTATGGAAAGAGCATTATTAGCAAGGGGTGGGGATCAGGACAGGCTTCCTGTAGAAGCTGGTGTTTAACCTGCACCTGGAAGGAAATTTGGAGGAGGGAAGGCATCTTAACCATGGAAAACTTAAAGATGTGAGGATGAGAAATGGATTCTCAAGTATGAAAAATAGCAAGAAGGCTAGTTTGCTTCAAATTCATGAAGGGAAGTATTGCTTAATAAGGTAGAAAAGTAGACTGGGGGCAGGTTGGGAAGGGTGTAAATGCCCCAGGATTTAAGGGAGGACCAAAGGCTCCATTTTACGCCATCTTTTCCCCAACCACCCCACGCCCTTCATCTCATGCTCTCAGACCCTCAGACCAGCCGTTAGGGGCTCCATCTATCAAGTAACAACATTTATAGGGCACTTGACAAACTACAAGGTGTTTTCCAGCTCCAAAGGCCTCAGTGGTCCTATTAGTTTGGGAACCTGATTTGGAGGATTATTATCAGAATATGTGTGTGTGTGTGTGCACACACACACACCCATACAGAGTATTTTGGGGAGGACTGGATTTTGTCAGTTTGGAGAACTCTTAGCCAAGAAATTCCCTCAGTCAATGCAGATGACCCCCTCCTCTCCAGATTATAGATCGTAGAGAGATGCCTGGGACCCTCCGAGGTTACACAGCCCATGCAAGGCAGAGTCAGGCCTCCAGGCTGTCCAGAGTCTGAGGCTAGCTCTCACAGGTGCCTAGAACCCTAGCCTCTAAGGTCCCTTCCAGTTCTAAATCTGATCCACGGAGTTTGTGATTTTGCTTCCAAATGGATGGCATGGGAATTAAAAAAAAAAAAAAAGACCATTATCACAAAGCTTCCCTTCTCCCCACCAGGCTCTGTTTGTACAGAGTTAATGAATGCAGAATTTCTCTTTCCACAGTAAACACCCACGTTTGCATACCACTAAAGCCAGAACTCCCAAGCCTGTACCCAGACACCAGACCAGGGCCATTTGCAAATGCTGGTTCCAAATTCCACCATGCATTTGCCAAGCATCATTTTGGCAGTAGAGTAGAGTCTGTGTGTGTGTGTGTGTGTGTGTGCGCACGCACGCACACACCTGATTTAAGGGAATTTGGATGAGAATCTTTATTGGATGAGAATCTTATTTGGATGAGAATCCTTATTTACCCCTCTCAAAAAAAGATGAAAATTAACTTTTGTCTGTCCATAAAGAACTCAGATATATCCCTTAAAGAAAAAGGATTCTTTCTTCAAAAATAAGTTATTTTATGGTCACCATTTTTATAAGGCTTTTCCCAGTGACAGATTTCCATCCTTAAACCCCATTTACCTTCACTTTAGAGAATCGTCAGCTGTCTCAAAGGGGGTCATGAAATTAAGTTTTCTTAATGTCAAAGCAGGATTGCTGTAGGTTCACTTTAATGTAAGAAATAAATGGGTGATCTTGACTCGAGAGGAATGATGAAATATAACTTATTGTTCTCAGCAGAATGGTGGTGGACTGGGGGCCACTGAAGGGCTCAGTGGAGAGCACTGGACATGGAGTCAGAAATCCCTGAGTTCCACTTTGACCTCAGACATCTATGAGCTGCATGATCTGGACAAATCACTTAGCCTCAGTCTTTCTCATCAGCAAAGTGGGGATAATAGGAGGACCTACCTCCCAAAGTTATTGTGAGGATAAAGTGAGATGATATTTGTCAGGCCTTAAAACACTATAGAAATGCCAGCTTTAGGCTATAGAATGGGGCACCCATACCTTGTCAGACATGCTCAGTGGATTGATTTATTTTGTTTACCTGCATTTCTTTGTTAGAAGGGAAGGTTCTAGTGGGGAGTAAGGAATGGTGGATGAGAGGTTATGCATTGGGAAATGATTGCAATAATTTTTTTAAAAAGCACCAATAATACTTTTTCTAAGAAGAAAAATAAATGGTTGTCCATATTGGAATATACTCCCAAGGAGTTAAAAAATGTTACATACAACAAAGGTACTGTATACAACAAAATATTTACAGTTGTATTTTTTATGGTAGCAAAAAACGGGGAAAAAAGTGGGTGCCCATCAACTAAGAAATTCAGGGTTAGGGTGCAAATGCATTTGCCAAGTATCATTTTGGCAGGCGGGCAGACACTGTGGGGAGGAAAGGTGTATCGTGGGGGTGCGTGTGTGCGCACACATACATGTGCCTAATTTAAAAGAATTTGGAGGGTGGTAAATGAATATGTGGTGGTGCGGCAGATAGATCACCAGGCCTGGAGACAAGAACACCTGAGTTCAAACCCAACCTCAGAGACTTCCGAGCTTTGTGACCCTGGGCAAGAAACTTACCCCTGTTTGCCTCAGTTTCCTCATTTGTACAATGAGATGGAGAAGTAGATGGCAAACCACTCCAGTATTTTTGCCAAGAAAACCCCAAAAGGGGTCACAAAGAGTCAGACACAATTGAAAAAAAAGATTAAACAACAGTAAAATGAATATGATAGAGTAATGCATCCCTGTAAGAAATGAAGAACATGAGGAATTCAGAGAAAGACAGGGAGACTTGGATGAACTCATACAGAGCAAAGAGAGTAGAACTAGGGGAATCTCTCTGTTTCTCTCTGTCTCTGTGTCTCTCTCTATCTCTGTGTCTCTCTCTGTCTCTGTGTCTCTCTCTGTCTTTCTGTCTCACACACACACACACACACGCGCGCGCGCGTGCGCGCACACGTGCACGCCTGCAATAATGTAAAGAAAATTACATTAACAGGCATCAGGGCTCGGATCAATCATAACGAGCATCTTAATCCCAGAGAAGAAGGGATGAAAATGCACTTCCTTCCTCTGGGAGAGAAGTGAAACTGGCCAAGTCAGCAAGTTTGCCTCCCTGTTTCCCCTTGTGAACAAAAGAGGGTTTGGTCGGGGGTGGGGGGAGGGAGGAGAGATGTCAGGGGAATGACTGTGGCGCAAGCCACCAAAAGCATCAATAAAGATTTTAAAATCAAATAGATAGGAGCTTATTTTCCAAACAGAATAAAGGGAAAGGTGGCCTCCAAAACCCGAACCAGAAATCACTCCAAAAAGAGGAGAAGTCACAACTTCAGAGGCAAAAGGTCATGACCAACAGCCATTATAACCATCCAAGGGCCTTGGAGGCAGGCAACATGGCGAGGACAGCAGGCCGAGGCAGGGACTTTAATCAGTAACAGTGGAGGAGTTTCAGGGAGGGATCACATAGGATCACAGAGCTCCAGCGTGAAGGGATCTCTGCCCTCTAAAGAAGCCCTTCCCCCTTCTTTGGAGGAGGAAGGAATCTATCCCTGAAAAGTTAAGTGACTTGCTCAAAGTCACGTAACAACCAAATGTCTGCGGTGAGATTTGAACCCATATTCTCAGACTCCAAACCTGGCAGTGTTTACCAAACAATAATCTAGAGTCTAGTGCTCAGCAGTTTAAGTGCTTAATTCATTCACTCATTCATTCACTCATTTCCAAGTTCAGTAAACGAGCCAAGAAGTGGGTCAAGGACAGCAAAGCAGGGCAGTGGCAGAGACCAGCAATGCCTAGACACCAGCTGTCCCCACCCAGAAGCTCTGACACCTGAATCAACCAAGCGTCCAGCCCTGGAGCATTGTTGACCCAGGGCGGCAGTGATGTCCAACATCTGACCCACCCACAATCTTCTCCCTGCTCTAGAAATGAGACACTAACGGCCTCTAACCCGGCCAAAATCCTCCAAAAATACAAGGGTAGATTGAATTAACAGCAAACCTTCCACCTAACACCCCACATAAACACCTCCTGGTGCAATAATGAGAATTCTCGTGTTATTTGTTAAAAGCAACTTCCTTTTAAGAGGACAAAGACCATTGGCAGGTCCCTGTTCCCCCCTCCTCACTCCAATTCTATCACTTCTCACATCTCACTTCCAGGTTTATACACACATGGGTATATGCATATATGTGCACAAACACATACACACATGTAAATGCACATGTGTGTAAACGGTGTTTGTATACAATGTGCATCTACATATGTGTCTCCATATAAGTATATTACACATGTGTGCATGAATATACACGTGTACATGTGTGGGTATGCACATAAGCGCATCTATACGTATGAATACATATGTGCACATACATGCCTGTGTGTATACATAACACACATATACAATGCACATGTTGTTATGTTATGTTGTTACATTACATTAATAATAGTAGTGAACACTTTATATAGGGCCTACAACATGCCAGGCACTATGCTAAGCACTTCACAATTACTATATCATTTGATCCTCACCATGACCCTAGGAGGAAGGTGCTATTATTATTCGCATTTTACA
Organism: Vombatus ursinus; assembly: GCF_900497805.2. Lineage (NCBI taxonomy): Eukaryota > Metazoa > Chordata > Mammalia > Diprotodontia > Vombatidae > Vombatus > Vombatus ursinus. Next base: position 17,745,674 of record NW_020954546.1, on the reverse strand, counting down.
GATAAGGAAAATGAGGCAGATATGAAGTGATTTGCTCAGAGTCACACAGCTACTAAGTGTCTAAGGCCAAATTTGAACTCAGGTCCTCCTGACTTCAGTCTTAACACTATCCAATGAGGCACATAGTTGTATCATCATATATCATTTTATATCATATCAAATTATATATATATATATATATTTCACAACAGGCAGAAAAAATAAAGATAAAAATGGACAACATTTGTCTCTCAACTACACAGTTAGGAGTGGTGGGATCAGAGCAACAAAGACCTTTGCTGGAATTTTTCTTGTAGGTGAATAGTCAGACCCCCGTGCAAGTCTGAAAGTTGAAGTATTTATCTCCCTCCCCATAGTCAATCTCTGTGTCTGCCTCTCTTTCTCTCACACACACGCACACACGCGTGCGCACACACACACACACACATCTCCACTAGTTCATCTTCTATGCCTCAGATGGTCAAGCTGTATAGCTTAAAAGTTTAATAAGCCAGTCACAAAAGTTGCAGCTTCCTTGAGAAAACCATCTTTCTCAAGGCACAAAGCATACACTCTATCAAAGGCTTTCTTTGTCCCTGTTGTTTCAGAGCTGCTCATGATAAAAAATTTATTCGTAGAAACCATCCAAGCACTCAAGCGGAGGCTTCTGAAGAACCAGCAGTTATCCAAACCTCCAGGGCTAACCAATCTGTCCTAGTTTCTTTCCCTTCCTAATCCCTCACATTACATTACCACGTTCAGTTTGTCCTCTTTTGCCAGTCACTTTCCCATCTATTAACTCATTCGGTCCTCCTGACAGCCCTGGCGGCCAGTTGAGCTACACATTACAGACCCCATGTTACGACTGAGGAAAAGGTGGAGGGACTTGTCCAAGGTTCTGATGTGTAGGACCTGGGCCTAGAACCCAAGTCTTCTGATTCTGCCACTTCCCAGGGTCCTTTTAACCTCCAGAGAACGTGGCCATCCACTTTCCTGAGACTTTTCAGGACTGAAGACCCAGGTGCCGATACATGCTGACACTGATGGTTGCACTCTCCATTCAGCACTAGGAGGAGATCAAGGGAAGATGCTAATATCTCTGTGTCTCTCAGAGAGCTGGCTAGCTCTATCTGCTAGTCCCATCGCTTTCTGGGAGACTGTGCTCATCTTGTTAACCTAGGGTGTATTTATCCACTTACTCTCCTGGTTCTGCCACTGCCCATGCAGAGAATCCACCTTCTTTCCTTCTTTGTTTCTCATAATGGACCTCAATCACAATCACATCAAATCAGTCAATAAGCACTAAGTGCTGACTATGTGCCGGGGATCGTGAGATGGCGCAGTGGGTCGAGTGCTGGGCCTGGAGTCAGGAAGACTCATTTTCTTGAGCTGAAATCTGGCCTCAGACCCTTACTAGCTGTGTGACCCTGGGCAAGTCACTTCACCCTGTTTGCCTCAGTTTCCTTATCTGTCAAATGAGCCAGAGAAGGAAATGGCAAACCGCTCTAGTATCTTTGCCAAGAAAACCCCAAATGGGGTCATGAAGAGTCAGACACGACTGAAATGAACCAACCACAACAAATGTGCCAGGTGCTGAGATACCAGAAAAGGCAAAAACGATCCCTACCTTCATAATCTAAAGGAGGAGACGACATGCAAGCAACATGTAAGTTTTGAAAGCTTAAACTGAAGGTAATCTCAGACACTAACATTAAGGGAGATCAGGAAAGGCTTTTTGCAGAAGGTGGGATTTAGCTGGGACTTAAAGGAAACCAGGGAGGCCAGAAGATGGGGATGAGAAGGAAGAGCATTCCAGGCATGGGGAACAGCCAATGCAAAAGCATGGAGTTGGGAGACTGATGGACAGCAGCTAGGCTTGATTGAATGTGCTCATTCATTCATTCATTCCTACAGAATCAAAAGAACCCCAGGATCCTAGAAGTTACCTCAGAAGTCAGCTAGTATAACTTACTCATTTTATACATAGCAGACAATCATGTATGTGGATAAAATGTCTGCTTTCTATAAGAGAATACAAGCACTGGGATATGAACTCATCTTTTGTACGCTCCCAGAAAACCTCTTGGGGACAACTTCAGGAGCTGACAGGACCACAGAAAGGCCATGTACTTCATCCATCATCATCATCATCATCATCACCATCATTTATTATTACTATTATCTTATTTTTTCATTGTTTTTGAAGGGGTTCAGATATAGATGTCCCAGTAAAAGAAAAACCTGTCATTATTCTTTTCTATTTAATGTTCCAGAAACCACTGCACAGGTGGATAAAAAAATGCTTTCTATAGTTAAATAAAAGTATTAAAACTAGAAAGAAAGGGCACAATCAGAGAATGGCTGAATAAATCATGGCATATAAGTAACATAGAATATTATTATGCCATAAGAAATGATCAAGGGGATGGTTTCAGAGAAACCTGTGAAGATTTGTATGAACTGATGCAGAGTGAGGTTAGTAAAGCCTGGAGAACAATTTATACAATAACATCAACTATGTAAAAGCAAACAACTTTTAAAAGATTTAAGAACGACGATCAGTGGAATAACAATTCCAATAACAATTCCAGAGGACTGATAGTAAAGACCCTCCTGACTGAGAATGGTAGGCTGAAGGTGCAAAAGGAAACATACATTTGGACATGACCAATGAGGGAATTTGTTTTGTTTGAACATACATATTCCTTCCAAGGCTTTTTTTTTTCCCCAATAGCATGAGGGAGGGGAAGATAGAGAGAAAGAAAAATAAATATTTATTAATTAAAGAGAAGTAAAATAACTGAGTTCAAATCCAACTCAGACACTTACTAGCTGTGTGACCCTGCTAAATGAGCTGGAGAAGAAAATGGCAAACCACTCCATTATCTCACCCAAGAAAACCCCAAATGAGGTTGTGAAGAGTCAGACATGATTGAATACAACTGAACAACAAAATAACTTCTAAACTATCTTGTTGCATGAGTCAGTTTGTCAGGGACTCTCAAAATTCGGAACTAGTCGGACAACTTCAGGCTCTTCATGGCCATAAATGTCATTGCAGTGTCCTGTGGGTCTCCACTAAAGACCTAATGATTTTACAATAGCTAACAAATGGTAATCTTAGCATTTGGGGCTTGGGAGGTCTAAAATGTGCACTTACTTCACCACTGATCACTCGATAATGCCTGCCAATGATACTGGTTTTCTCTTTTGAACTTATCTCAGAATCACTAAACAAGTAGCTAGGTGACTCAGTGAATAGAGAAGTAGACTTGGAGCCAGATAGATCTCAGTTCAAATCCTCCCTCAGATGTGTCCCAGCTGTGTGACCCTGGGCAAGTCACTTCACCACTGTTTGCTTCAGTTTCCTCATTTGTGAAAATAAGGATAGTAATAGTGCCTACAGCACAGCATTGTTGTAAGGATCAAATGAAATGACCAAGAACAGTGTTTCGCAAACCTGAAAATGCTAATCAATGTTGTTATTATTGCTATTATCATTGTTGTTTATTAATTGCTAACTATCTGCCAGGAATTTGAGATACAAACACAAAAATGAAATAATCCCTGACCTCAAGGGGCATTTTTTTCCTTCATGGGAGGGAAAGTTTACCTTTTTAATCTAGCAAAGACCAAACAAAGAGACCAACAGAATGGGCTGGATCACCAGTAGACGTGTTTAAAAAAAAAGTCTATGAATATAAAGTAGCTTCTAAAACGCCTGGTGTGTGTTTTCTTAGTTAGATACAAAATTAATATATGTTTATCAGGCAGAGAGAGATTAAGCCAGTTTCTTGGCTAATGCTGCAATTTAAAATCCATTTAAGATAATTTTCTTTATCTCGAATCTATTTTAATCAGCAACCAGGATACTTGACTTAACTGGTTTATGTAAAAACTTTACTGGGGGAAAAACAAACAATCTCTAGGGAAGAAAGCATTCTAGATGGGAAGAGGGGAACCCCAGGAAGCTGCCTGGGGCACACACAATGCTCACCTGGAGATCTTTAAAGCAGGATGGATATTTCCGCTTTAAATTGTTCGGGAGCAGTTTTGTCAAAATGATAGAGGGAAATGACTTAAGAGCTTCCAGAGGTAAAATAAGAAGCAGCCTAGAGGATCTTTCAGCTCCCAGCTCTGTCCCCCTCCCCACCTCAGGTCTTAAATTCCATGGTTCTATAGCCCCCTCCAGCTCCACTAGTTGATGGCCAACCTCCTTCCTCCATCCAGCAAAGGGAAGATTAAAAAAATTCTACATTCTGAATGCACAAGAGCAAGAAAGCTGTTTAACATTTACCTCCTCCTTGGATGAAGTCATGGATGGTGTGATTATTTAATTAGTGGATGGCACACACATGGAGTGGGTATCAGAAGGTCTGGACAGGCCAGAACAAAGGTCCAAACTGAGGATATTAAGCCAAATAGGAATGAATGAATAGATAGATGAATGAATGAATCAATAGACAAATGAATGAATGCATAGATAAGTGAATGAATGATACATAGATGGATGAATGAATGAATGAATGAATGAATGAATGAAGTCTCGCTCTTAGGTCCAAAAAGTCAATTGCCCAGGGATGGGGAAAGCTCTTCCTGTGGCAAATACTTGGGAATATTAATTAATTAAAAGTTCCATATGAATTCACAATGTGATGTGGCTGGAAAAAAAAACAATACCATTCTGCACTTCAACAGTATAAAAAGTCCCCAAAGTTTTAGTGTGGTTTTAAGCTTTAATAGCTTAAATTAGCTGCTGAACTTTAAGTTAAAGTAGCTTTAAATTAGGTTTTAGTAGCTTAAAACTGCACTAAGACTTTTGGGACACCCGGTACAGTTTCCAGAACAAGGAAACCAAAGGATTATACAAAGCGAGGTCAGCAGATGAACCCCCAAGAACCTCCAGGAAGCAATAGATAATACTCAGGCCAAGCTCTTTGCAATACCTTTCTACTGAGGCCCAGAGAGGACAGTTTGGTCTCCAGGCTGAAATGGGCACTCACTGATTGCTTTATCTACCACCAGAAAAACATGGAATTATCCTGAATCCTTGTGGTTCATGGAAGGTCCAGAGTCCATCAGCGCTGGTACCCACAATGATTAGAGGTTGAGAAGTTCATTTTCAAGAGCCAAGAATGGTTGAACCATAGGAAGATTATAAAGGAAGCGATTGGTTGACCTGGGACAAGTGGAGAGAGGTCGCTAGGGGAAGCCCCTTATCCAAAGTAGTGAGTGGGCTGGTCTGTGAATGCTCCAGTGTCAAGTGATTAGATAACAGAGTGGGCTTAACCCAGGGTGGAAAGATTCTCCCATCTTTCTGGGCTCATGTCCTGATCTCTTCCCTGAATTCTCTTCCCTCCCTATACTCTCTACGTGATCACATCAGCACCCATGACCACTTCAATACAGATGACTCTCAAATCTACAACTCCAGCCCCCATCTCCTTCTGACTTAGGGTTTGAATTCGAGCCATGCCATTTACTCCTTATGTGACCTTGGGCAAATCACTTAATCTCTCTTGGCCTTAGTGACATCCCCTGCAAAATGGGGGGGGGGTGATAATAATGGTGATAATACTTTCCCCATTGGAAGTAAAACTGCAGGATGAATCCAATCCTGCATTTCCAACTACCCATCTCACAGGCATCTCAAAAACGAAATAAGCAGAATGGACTTATTAGCTTTCCCCTCCAATAAGATAGATGGCATGAGCATTGTTTTATCCATTTTGTAGGTGAAGAAACTAAAAGATGATGATAATAACAAAAATAATTCATGCAATGCTTTAGTATAATACTTTACTACATGTAGCATTTATACAGTATGTCAAGGTATGCATTTTATCATTTTCATTGGATCCTCACAAAAACCCTGGGAAGTAAGTGCTATTATTGTCCCATTTTACAGAAGAAGAAACTGAGGCAGAAGTTAAGTGACTTACCCAAGATCACACAGCGATAAGTGCTTAAGGCTGGATTTGAACTCAGATCTTCCTGAGTCTAGGTCTAGCCCTCTATCCACTGTGATACCTAGGCTGCCCAGAGAGGTAAATTATATATGTATGCAAGTGTGTATGTATATATGTGCACATATGCTGGGTAGTGCAGTGGATAGAGCACCAGCCCTGGAGTCAGGAGGACCTGAGTTCAAAGCCAGCCTAGAAACTTAATAGCTCTGTGACCCTGCACAAGTCACTTCATACTGTTTGCCTCAGTTTCCTCATCTGTAAAATGAGCTGGAGAATGTAATGGCAAATCACTCCAGTATCTCTGCCAAGAAAATCCCAAAACGGGGTCCTGAAGAGTCAGACATGACTGAAAAACAACCCAGCAACCTGTGACTGCAGAATCAATATTTTTCGGTACTATACCCTACAGTTTCTATTCAATTCACATATTAAGAAAAGAATACTGTATATTGATGGGGAGTGGAGACCAGCACTGAACAGAGGAAAAAGAGATCAGGCTAGATCACACTGGGGAAAAAACAAAGTGTTTTCAACAATCCTAAATTGCTTTCTGCTGCAAAAACCCAGCTTCCTAACACCAAGTCTGCCCATGATGCTATGTGGGTAGGAATAATGGAACATCCCTTATCTCCAAAGAATTAACATTGCAAATGACCTTACTGGCCACAGGCTTAAAGAAAACCCTCAATCCACAGGCATTTATGAAATGTCTGTTCAGTCCCAAGGACTCTGCTGGGCACTTGAAATACAAATGCAAAGAAACAAACTCTACTGACAAAGAGCTTCTATTCTAACGGGAAGACAACCAGTGCATCTGTAAGTATAAACAGAATAAGCATGAGTATACTAACAGTGACCCCTGTGGCATGCGGGGCATTATCGACAACACTGGCTATCCCCCTTGCCTAGTACTCTGTGCCCTCTGCCTCTCAGGGCCCTTCAAGACTAGCTCAAATATCTCATTCAAAAGGCTCTTCCTGATTTCCCCAGTTTTTAGTCCCCTCTGCCCTGCCCAATCCCTGTATACTCAGTGTGCAGATGATTTATGTTTACTTTCTGCATGCATATTGGTTTCTGCTGATGGTAAGCACGAATTTAGGGGTAAAGTAAGGCTTTTTTGCTCACTCCGCTCTTCATTTGCTTCCCTGCCCAAAGCCCCCAAGCCAGGTAACTTCTGGTTCCCCAGCCCCAACCTCCTTCCCTGACCCTTTTTTTTTTTAAGGCAATTGGGGTTAAGTCACTTGCCCAGGGTCACACAGCTAGTAAGTGTCAAGTGTTTGGTCTGAGGCTGGATTTGCACTCAGGTCCTTCTGACTTCAGGGCCAGTGCTCTATCCACTGCGCCACCTAGCTGCCTCCCCCTGACTCTTTTTATGTGTTGTCTCCCCCCACTAAATTGCAAGCTCCTTAAGGGCAAGAACCGTCTTTCTTTTTATTAACTGCATACCTGAAACATGTTGTTTAGTCATTCTTCAGTCATGTCTGGACCCCTTTTTGGGGTTTTCTTGGCAAAAATACTGGAGCAGCTCATTTAACAGATGAGGAAACTGAGGCAAATAGAGTGAGGAGGTGACTTGCCAGGGTCACACAGCTAATAAGTGTTCTTGGCAAAGATATTAGAGTGGTTTGCCATTTCCTTCTCCAGGTCATTTTACAATTGAGGAAACTGAGGTAAGCAGGGTGAAGTGACTTGCCCAGGGTCACACAGCTAATAAGTGTCTGAGGTCAAATTTGAATTCAGGTCTTCCTGACTCCAGGCCCAGCACTCTATCCACTGTGCCACCTACCTGGCACACAGTAGGTGCTTAATAAATGTTGATTGGATTGGATTGTAGTAAGCCCTCAATAAATGCCGATTGACATGTATGGTTGGCAACAGAAGCAGGGGGTTACTTAGTGAGAATGAAGGCAATTAGAGGCACAGTCCTTGACCTGCAACAGTATTTACAATTATTAAAAGTCCCTGGAGGGTGGATTTATGGACAAGATGTGGATGGGTCATCAACAGTACAAATGGAGGGAATGATCACACTAGTGAAATCATTGTTCAGTGAAATTTTCTAATAATATCTGTTCTTATATTAATAAAACATTATTACATTAATAATATAGCATTGATATTAATGTTAGTAATGAAAATCTTGTTTTAAGAGCAGGATATGGGAAGGCATTGTGGTAGAGAAGTGAGGGATAGAGAGCCGAACTGGTCTCAGAATCAGAAATGAATAAATGAATGAATGAATAATATTTATAAAGCACTTACTACATGCCAGGTATTGATTAAGTCCTGGGAATACAGATACAGAAATAAGGTCGTCTCTGCCCTCAAGATGTTCATATTCTACTAAGGAGAAACCTGGGTTCAAGTCCAGTTTTTGATTCCTACTATCTGCATGACCCTGGGGAGGTCACTTAACCTCTGCATTTCCCCAGGCATCTCTTCAAGACTTGTCATGCAGAGAAAGCACTGATTCTCCTGAGTAGAGAGAATTTCTTCTTCAGAAATTCCTTATGCTGGAGAAATCATGGGTCCAGACCAAAAAAGAAAGAGGGAAAAAAGGGTTGAGATCTGTACTTTTCAAAGCTATTCAAGGACCGGCCTATTTAAACGCCTCCTGAGCTGCTAGCAGATTGTGCTAGAATGTCAGGATTCTGTGACATAAGGGTTTGGTCTCTGCTGAACTGGAGGAGTGCCCGAGGCATTTTCAAAGCATCCACCAGACCAGGCAGGGTTTAATTTACTGGATCCACCAGCACAATTTATTTCTCAGGAAGAAAACTGACGGAAGTTTTGATGGAAGAGGAGACATTCAGGTTCACGGGAGACACTAGGGGCTTCCAGTATTTAATGAGTCGAGGGAAGAGCTGAAGGGCCCTCCTGGGCTAAGTTGAAAGAGGTTGGGGTGAGGGGGAGGGAGAAAGAGAAGTGGAAAGGGGGAGGGAGAGGGAAAGATAAGAGAAAGAAGAGAGAAAGGGAGGTGGAGGGAGAGAGAGAGAGAGTATGTGAGTGTGAAAGTCATGAATAAGAAAAGAGATAGATGTATTGTAGGATATTGGACAAGAAAGCAGTAGACTTGGGTTACGATCTGAAGTCAGCCTTACTGCTGTTTGATCTTGGCCAAGTTATTTACCTACTTGAGTCTCAGTTTTGTCTTCTATAAAAATGGGGGAGTGGGGTGGGGTGCATTCTGCAGTTGCTTTGTGGGCCGAATGAGATAACAACGGAAGTGAAGGTATTTTGTGAAACTATAAAAGCACTTTGTAAATGTGAGGTATTAGAATATAAAGACAGATAGCAGAAAAATAAGCTCCAAGACCGACTCTATGAGCTGACTGGACAACAGGGGGTCAAAGCAAAGACATAAAAATTGAGTCAGTTCCATTTAATGAGCATTTTATGAAGCTCTTACTAGATGCTAGAGACCCTGGGGCTATAAGACAATAACCAGTTCCTACCCTCAAGGAATTTGCATTCTACTGGGGTGAGAGACAGGGATCAACATATTTTCCCTCTCCCTGGCACCTGGCACAGTACCTGGGACACAGTAGGCACTTAATATCTATTTGTTGAATTCAAAGGAAGATGACTCTTTGTGTGCACGCTAAATGTTTGATTGGAACTTGCTGTATGTCACTGGCCTCCAACCAGAGTGACCTGAAGGGACCGAGGATAGGGATGAAAGCTGGATTTTGAAAATAAATTGACTAATACTGCTTTAACCCAAAGTTTTCTCTGTAATTAAGGAGGTTGGGCTGAGTGTTCTCTAAGTCTCTCATAAATCTCAGATTATATATTACATATACATAAATGTTTGTGTGTATTACATATCATATATACAAATTGTGTATTATATATACAAGTACATATTATACACTATACATAACATATACATGTCCTAAGATTTGGTAATTGGCGTTTATATAGTGTTTTAAGGTTTTCAAAGCATTTTACATTCATTTCCTCATTTGATCCTCCCAACAACCCCATGAGGTAGGTGTGATTACTAGGTCAACTTTACAAATGAGGAAACTGAGGCACAGGGAGACTGTCAGATGCCCAGGATCACACACTAAGAAGCATCCAAGTCAAGATTCTAACTCCAGATCCAATACTCAATCTGAGGCAGTTTACATTGCCACCAAAGGTCTTATACCACCTTAAGTGATATGAAATGCTGCAAATAATGCACGTTTTATTTTGCTTCCCTTTAGACACAAACATAGAATCGTGGAATTTCAGAGTCGGAAGGGATGTCAGAATCCACATAGACCAACCTGAATGAAGAGGCATCAGGAACAAGAGATAACTGTTGTGAATAAAAAAAAAATCACAAGACTGGATAAAGGGAATGAGACTGAGGAGGTAAGAAGGGTCTTAGAAGATGGGCAGCTGAATGACAAGAAGCATCATAAATCCAATCAACAAGTATTAATTAGGGACCTACTACGTGCCAGGTACTAGGGTTAAAAGTACAAAAAAAACGAAACAATTCCTTCTTGGGAGGACCTTGCATCCTAAAAGGAGACACAACAAGGACATGTACAAGGTATCCCAAAAGTCTTCATGAGGTTTTCAACTCTCAAAGCTTGAGGCTGCACTAAGACTTTTGGGACATCCTGTATGAGTATGTACTGGTTATTAAGAAAATAAATGAAAAAAACTATATGTATATACAAAGTAGTTTAATTGCATAAAAGATAGTTTGAGAGGGAGGGCTTTGTAGTTTAGAGAATCAGGAAAGGCATCATATACATGGCATCTGGTCTCTAAAAGAAAGAGGATTCTATGAGCAGGAAGGAGCTCCTTTTATATATGTTGACATGCATCTACATGATATCAAATACGTACATACACTTACATGTACATGTATATATGCGTATATATACATGTATGTGTGGTGTGTGTGTGTTGTCTCTCCCATTAGAATGTGAGCTTTTTGAAAGAAGGGACTATTTTTGCTTTCTTTTTGCAGCCCAGTCATGTAGCACAGGATGTAATACAGAGTAAATGCTTAATAAAGTCTTCATTTATACCTTTGGCCACTAAGAGCAATCAGTCTGGGAAAGTTCTCATATTCTACATCAAATAGAGCTCACTTTTATCCATCCCAGACTCACTTCTTTTATATTCAATATTACCAAAAAAAATCCCACTAAGACAGATGTCCAGGGTCTTTGTTCATATCACTTCATACTTTAAATTTGCATAAAAACATACCATTCACCAGCTGGGGATATAGAAAAGAAAACTTACGAAGAGCGTAGAAAAGTGAGGAAGAAAAGTGAGGTCAAGGGGAAAGGTGCCATGTCAGTTCCCAAGGTGCCATCCTCCCAGTTAATGCAACCATAGACACTTACTTGGTTGGGCGGTAATCTGGTATGGATCGATCCAGTGAAATTTTTTCACTAAGGTAGGAATTGTAGCCATACTTCTCATGGGGGCCCTTGGCCTTTTCTTCTTCAGCTGGGGAAAGGGTGGAGGGGAGTCCCCCTTTGCCCCGCCCACCATAGCCTTCGATAAGCCCAAGGGATTTGGATAAGCCTGGAAAAATAGGGAAAAAAATAAGGAAAAACAGATGACTTTCAGAAGATCATCAAGCATGGTACATGAAGTCAGCTACCAGCCTCATTCCAACTCCAGGTATAATCTAAAATGAACCTTTGAAATCCTCCAGCTCAATGTGACTCCCCAGTACTTAGAGAAAACAATCATAGGATCATAGATTTAGAGGTAGAAGGGACCTGAGAGGTAATGGATTCCAACCCCTTCATTTTATACATGATGAAACTGAGGTGCAGAGATTCACTAGCTTGCCTAGGACCACACAACTAATAAATGATGGAAAGGGGTAGAGTGGAGATTCAGGAAGTGACTGGGGACTGTATGGTGAAACACAAGGAGAGACAGTGTGATGGGGTTGGAGCTAGGTTTGGAGAAGGGAGTTGGATTTGGAGTCTGAGAACCTGGGTTCAAATCCTACCTCTTTCAATCACTACTTGAGCCCAGTATTTAGAAATAAATGACTCGGGTAAGCCACTTTCTGCGTGGTGGTTTTTATCATCTATTTTTTAAAGGGGGCGGGGGAGCAGAATCTTAGACTATGTGACCTTTAAGGTCCCTTCTGGGTCTTGATCCCGGGTCCCTTGCTATCTTCGTCCTGCATCTTCTTCATAAGCCAAATGAAAGGTTTGAACTAGATAGATGATGGACCTGTCCAGCTCTAAAGCCCTGATTCCAAGTATTTTAACCTTTCTGGGCCTCAGTTTCCTCATATGAAAATTGAGGGAGTTGGACTAAATGACCTCTTAGGGCCCTTACAACTTTAGATTGATTTTCCTATGACTTCTGTCACTGCAAAGGAGCAATACCTCTGCCCAAATGCTAGCGCCCTGGAGGCACACGCCTTGTGCTGGTCATGGTTCTGAAATGTGGCCCCAGAATGAGAAGCAAGGGCTACCCTGATCCTCTATCCTCTGAAGCCAGTCAGAGAGCCAGCTCCTTCAGCATCCTTTAGATGGCAAGTCATGGTTATTTATGCTCACTTCCCTTCCTTCTTTAGTGAAGTAATCACCCATAAGGTTAGAAATCCCTGGAGGAAAAGAGGTTGAATGAAAACTCTGAACAGAAAAGCCTGGAGAACTGCAAGGTGGAAGACACTTTGGCTTCACACCAAGCGAGCTGAATGCAGATTTCTCTGAGAGTGAGTTTTAAGGGTGCCTGTCTCCAGCCCAGAGCTTAGTGGAATGGGTTTATTTAAATTTCATCTAAATGGCAAATGGAAATATGCAAAGTCAGAGAATGAATTACAGATAAGGGGAGAAAGTACACAAAACACTGTGATCCATGATAAGCAAAATGAAGCTCCTGTCATAAGCCAAGCCTGTCAAGGGGCACCTGGCATTTCTCCCTGCCCATGGCCATCCTTTCATATCAAAAGCTTGACTATCAAATGAACAGCCTGATGGGCAATTTTTTAAACCCCAGATTTTCTTGTCTCCTTCTTGGAAAGAGAGTATTTGTTAGCATCTGCCCAAGTACTGGCCAAGCCCTCTTCGATTACCTCTGTATGTGCTAAAAAAGAAAATGGCCAACCACTCCAGTACCTTTGCCAACAAAATCCCAAATGGGGTCATGGAGAGTCGGGCACAACTGAAAAGTGACTGACCAACAACAACTCTGTAAATATCCTATGTCATGGTTGTGAGTTCCTTAAGGACAGACATTGTATTTTTTTTTAACCTTTCTTTGTAACCGTAGAGCTTAACATGGTTCCTGAAACATAGTAAGCAGATGATATACGGATGGATAGATAAGGAGAAGGGAGAAATAAGGAGGAGAATGGGTGGACAGATGAGATAGATGGATGGATAAGAAAGAGGATAAATGGATAGGGATGAAGATAAGCACGATGACTGACGAAAATTAGGATACATAGGAATGAGAATGGATGCATGGAAGGATGAGGAAGGATGGGGATGAAGAGAAAGGATGGATGGATAGATGAGGAATGGATAAATGGGTGAGGATGTGAATGGATGAAGAAGAGGATGGATGGAAGAATGAAGATGAGGATGAAGGTAAAGAGGGAGGACAATGTGAATCAATAATGGTACAAATGCATGACGGTGTAGACAGAAGATGATGTGGACACACGACATGAGGTGAAGATGATGATGAATAAGAATGAAGCTAAATGTATCATTTGCTCCTTCCATTCAACCCCTGGGGACTACTCTGCAGCTCCAGAGCACACATAGGGCACTTCATATCTACAAAGGGCACTGCGTTGTGGTAAAGGGAAGCTCTGTCCTTAGAGTCAAGAAGTTCTGGATTCACTTAAACATTAATGAGGTGACCCTCATTAGAATGTGAGCCCCTTGAGGACAGGGATTATTTTTGCTTTCTTTGTAGCTCAAGAATTTAGTAGAATGCTTGGCCCATAGTAAGTTCTTAATAAATGTTTCTAGAATTGTTTTATTGACTAACTGGCCCTGGCTACATCACTTATCCTCTCAGGGCCTCAGTTTCCTCACATGTAAAACCAGGGGTTTTAACTTGATGGCCTCAATGGCCCTTTCAGCTCTACATCTATGATCCTATCATCCCTACCACCACCACAATAACAATAGCTTAACATTTATATAGCACTTAAGGTTTGCAAAGTGCTTGACTTATATTATCTCATTTGATTCCTATTGCTTCCATTTGAAAGGAGGGTACCAGCCCCAGCTGCTCCCCTCACCCATTTCCCCTTCAGGGTCAGCGAAAAGGCAGACAGTAGAACACAGAGATCAGAAGCCTCAGGGAAAACATTGTCTTTGTGGGATGGAGTGGGGAAGCAGACACAATTCCACTGAGATCACAGGCAAGAAAGTGATTCTGCTTTGCAGAAAGTCCCTGACAATGAATATAAGGCAGACATAGAAACATCTCCCTCCCCCTGCTCCAATAAAGGCAGAAAGCTGGCCTTCAGAAAGACCCAAA
>NW_020954546.1:17697144-17731232 GCF_900497805.2 Vombatus ursinus | reverse complement strand
CTAACATAGCTCATGGCCTGCATAATATGCCCTCAACAAACTCATATAGGTACATGTTGGCTGCCCAATAGAATCGAGCCACTCTAGCAAATAATAGGCACTTAATAAATGCTTATTGATTGCCTCTTAAACAAATGGGGAATGGTTAAACAAATTATGTCTTTGTAGATAGAATGGAGCATTATTGCACCGTAAGAAATTATATAAGAGATGACTTCAAAGAATTGCAGATAGTATTAACTGACACAAAGTGAAGTGAGAAGAACCAGGAGAATGATTTTTACAAAGACAGCAACATCCTAGTAAAAAACAACTCTTAATTCTTAGGTACTCTGAGCAGTGATGGGTCACGTCTTCAGACGACCATTGATGAAACATGTCACCCACCTCCTACCAGAGGGAAGATGGACGCAGGAGCAGAAAGAGATGTATATTTTTGGACAGGGCACCACGCAGATTTACTTCACTTGACTTTGCTTATTGGTTACCTCTTTTTTTCTTTCTTTCTCTAATTAATGGGGGCTGGAGGGTGCAAGGATGAGAGAGGAGGATAGCAATAGTGATAAGAGAGAGAGAGAGAGAGAGAACATATCATTGAAATAGGTTTAAAAATGCACCGAAGAGAACAGAACTTATGAAGGAGGACAGTTTTGAAAGCAACATGTTATTATAGACTTTTTTGAAAAAAGCCATTGTTATAAAATAGAGATTCATGGTTTCATAGAGAATTCTTTTTTTGTTTGTCCTTCTCTGTGTAAGAAAATGTTCCTTTTTTTGGTCTTTAGGTTAAATTAAAAAAATTAAAATAAAAAACCTACATGTGTATATATGTGTATGTGTATGTGTATACATATATATACATATATATATATATATATATACATATGCACATATTTGAATTTATATTCCCAATGCCAAGCACCATGCCTGGCACATAGCAGGCATTTAATAAATGTAACAACATAAAATAAAAGGCACATAGATAAATACAAGATTAGACAGGTATGTGCAAGACATATATAAATCAAATACAAGTTAACCTTGAAAGGGAAGACACCAGCTGCTGGAGGGACCAAGAAAGGCCTCATGTTGAGCTGAGTCTTAAAGGAAACCAGGGTTTCTAGGTGAAGAGGAGGAGGATTCCAGTACCTGGATACAAAGATGCAAAGAAGTGGCTTCCTATGGCCACTTAAACCATATCCAAATTCTTCTTCCTGGCATTCAAGGCCCACCATGACCCAGCTCCATCCTAATAACCCTCGCTTCTCTCAGAATTCACAGCATTTGCCCTCCGCTGTGACGGACTATTTCCTCACTGTCCTCTGCACAGGTCATTCTCATTTCCCTCCCCATGCTTTGCCTGCCTTCCCTTCTCCTTTCTCTCTGTACAAATCCTATCCTTCCTTTAGGGCCTGATGTAAGTCCCACCTGCTCTATGGGACCCTTCTCTTACTATTCCAGCTCTCTTAACCCCTATTTTATTTCTTATCAATACCACAGAGTTTTATACCAACTTTTTCTCAATGACCCTTTCAATGCACATCCTGCCTTCCCAATGAGACTGAAGAGCGGGGGCCATGCTTCCCTTCTGGTCACAGCATTAGGCCTATAACACAGCTCATTGACCAGTTTCTTAATAATCTCAATAAATCAGCACTATATTATTATTATTATTATCATCATCATCATTATTAGCAACAATAATAATTAGCATTCCAGTCCACTGAGAACCCAGAGCAATTTTCCCCTCTGTAAATGTCGGGGAAAGAAGAATCAGACATTGAAGAGCTGGTGGCATTTAGGGCCACTTTCTGTCTGTACCTCCCCTTCCCCCTCCCCCTTCCACCCTCCCTGCTTTTTCTCACAAGCCACAAAAACAGCCTCTGTGGCTTTCTTAAAAGCATGCAGCCCAAAGGTCATTGAAGGAGCCTCCATTGGAATGAACAGGACTGACCTTCACTTTGACTTGGCTACCACAGTGGAAAGCTCCTAATTCCTTCTCTTCTTTTATCTCTAGGAGCTGGGGGCAAGGGGGAGTTGGCCCTTCTTGATTCTAGTCTAACGAGGTGAGCTCCAACTCTAAGCCATCACCTGGGACAATGGGGCAGAGCTGCATCTGAGCTAGGTTTGACTCTCATTTCTCCCCTGTGGGCCAACGTGCCAAGGAAGAATGAGGAGGAAAATGGGAACTCCATTTGGCTTATTTCAAAATAGCCCACTAATGGAAGTAAAGAAATTCATGCCAATGTTACTTAGGATGCACGAGGGAAAAGATCATCGCAGGATGGAATTTTCTCTCTCTGTGGTATTTTTTCCAGCAACATCAAGAACACCCACTCTAGGGGCCTCAAAAAACAAAAGGAAGGGGGAATCGCTCCCTTTCATGGAGAGATAATAAAGAAAGATATGCAATGAGTGGTCTGAGTATTCCCACCCCCCCCATACACAATTTAATCTTATAGAGGTTCATCAAAGCAGCAGAAAAGTCATTCACAGTCCTGAGAATTACCTGCAAAGGTAAACCAAGGTGTTCACCTCAACACACACATGCAAGACTCAAGTTTGTTACAATTTAGCTGAGAAAAGTTGCCTTGGGAAAGCTAGGATGACACATGAGCATTCACACACACACACACACACACACACACAGCAGCTGCTCCAGGATTTGTCATTTCACCCTTTTCTAAGTCTTGACTAGTATACAATGGGACTAGACCTAGGATTTAATTATTAAAGCAAACCCTCTTTCAGTGCAGGTCACTAACTTCTTAGAAATCTGCCCAGAACACAGAGACCTTCCCAGAGTCACAGAGAAGTGGGACCCGAACTCAAGTCTTCCTGGCTCCAAGAACATCCCTCTATCCACTTTACCATGCTGTCTATTCTAAAGCCTTAGCGCAGTGTCTGGTACATAGCAGGTGCTTAATAAATGCTTACTGACTGGTTGGCTATCCAAGAGGACAGAGACCTAGGGCCACCCTCAGGGAATATCTACTATGATACCACCACCATCATGTTCTGCTGACTTAAAATAAACATCAAGACCAACCTTGAAGGTTAAAAAGAATGAAAGATAAATTTAACATTTAGGCAACATCTAAGGCTAATTGCAAGGCATTGTGGGATAACACCTAAGGAAAATAAAGAAACCCAAGACACCATCCCTGCTTCCAGGGAGCAAACCATCTAATAGGGATTATGACATGTTCACAAAATTCCTATAATATAAAATTTAATATATAAATTATAATTAATATTGATGGACAATTATGATTAATAAAATGCTCTAAGTACATTAGCTAATTATAATATGGTAAGTGAAGTTTTTTTTGGACCAGATGTTGATTTCCACTCCTGGTACAGACCCTCATCACCTCTCTCCTGGTCTACTGCAATATCCTTCTAATTGGTCTACTTGACACATATTTCTCTCCACTCTAATCCATCCTCCTCTCCAAATAGATTTTCCTAATATTTGAGACATAGGAACATAGATCTAGAGTTGTCTTCATTTTCCATATGAGGAAACTGAGTCTCAGAGAGGCTCAGGGTGACAAGGCTAGTAAGAATCCAAGATGGAATTAGAACCCAGGTCTTCTGGGCTCCCATCCTAGTACTCTAAGTACTCTGCCATGCTGCTTTTCAAAAGGTCTATGTCACTATCTCTAAATCAATAAACTTCAGTGTCCCTATTATGCCTAGGATCAAATATAGTCTTCTAGTTGGCATTTACAGCCCTTCCCAACCTCATTCCTTCCTACTTTTCATTTTACTCCCCTTCAAACATCAGGTACTCCACGATTCAGCCACACTGGCTTATCGGTCATTCCTCAGACATAACATCCCCATCTGACTCTGCCTTCCCATGACTGGAATTCTTTCTCTCCTTGTTCTTAGAATTCCAGCTTCCTTTCAGACTCAGCTCCAGTCCCACTTGCTGCAGGAGGCATTTCCTGGCCCTTCCAGGGTCTTCCCTCTTGGGTACCTCCTATCTAGTCTATATGTTCTCAGATGGATATAGTTATCTTCGTATTGTTTCTCCCATTAGACTGTGAGCCCCTTTAAGACAGGGACAGTGATTTATTTTTTCTTTCTTTGTATTCTCAATGTTTAGCACAGAGCCTGGAATATAACAAGCACTGAAATGCTTGTTGTCTGACTGATCAGAGTTGTCCAGACCACTGTGAGGCTGTGTCTTGTTCAGGGCCAGTATGTGTCAGAGCAGTACTTGAAGTCAGGCCTTTCTGGCTCTGAGGTCAGCTCCCTGTGCACATCAGATCTCTATGATACCTCATTAAGCTATTCTAAAGGCATTAGAGAGATACAATACGGGAGAGAAGGCCCTGGAGTTAGAAAGACCTGAATTCAAGACCTGCTCTAATTTGTACTGTGTGACCCAGATTCTGTCCCTTAAATTATCAGTGCCTTTGGACCATTCTCTAAGACTCTGAGTTACAGAAGGATGCTGATCTGTCATAGTGAATGGAAATTCCTCACCTGGAAGTCCTGATGAAATCACAGGCCTGGTCAAAGGTGGGGATGGGGGGGAGGTGCCATGAGACTTCAGGAAGGGAGAGATTGCTTCCAGATGGCAGGTCAGAGAAGGCTTTTATTTTGGAAGAGGGGAGAATTTCTAGAGGCAGTAATGAAAGAAGTGCATTCCAAGTAGAGGAAATGGTGTATGCACAGATGCTGAGACAATAATAACAATGACAATAATAACAGCTGACTTTATAGAACACTTTAAGGGTTTGCAAAGTTGTGAGTACACGGGATGTGTTTGGAGAACGGGGAATAATCCGGCTGAACGGCAGGGAGCAATGCGCGATAAGATTGAACGTGGGGGTGAAGGCTGACAGTGAAGGATGTTAAATGTCAGAATCAAGGGTTTGGCCTTTATTCTGCAGTCATGCTGCACTGTGGGAACAGTGGAGGGACATGATCAGAAGCGGGCTCAGAGGGAGTCATCTGGCAGTGGCATGCAGGGTGGGCTCCCTGCTACAAGTGGGGAGCCTAGCAGGGACACCATTACAATGGACCAGGAAGACCTAACCAAGACCTCAACGAGGGCTGTGGCAGTTGGGATGGGGAAGGAAGCTAGGCTGGAGACGTAATTCACAGCCTACTGACTGGGTATCAGGAGGGGAGTGTTTAATATTCGAGAACCAAAGACGACTCTGAGGTTTTGACCCTGATGGCTTTGGGAAATGACGGCATCATTTACAGAAACATGAGAGAGTAGAAGAGCGCTGGAGAATCCATGCTGGATGCAAATCCCAGCTCTGACACCATGCACGTCTCTGGCCAAGTCACTTCCACCCCCATGAACCTCAGTTTCCTCAAATGGAAAAATGAAGATGGATCTGAGATCCTTCTCAGCACTATGTCTGTGATCCTCTGAAAGTTCATTCTATCTCTCAGAACAAGGGCATTTCAGCATTACAACAGAAGAAATGCAGAACCTATAACAGGTCCAAACCAGAGCCAAATAATCCAAACAAACCCAGCCCAGCTCTGAGAGGGCACCACACACAGAGGCAGGCTCCTCTGCTGAACAGGTATTTTCAGAAACCTTTTTTTTTCCCCTAAAGAAACTGCTCTTTCTTTGAAGGTCAAAGAGTTACAGGCAGAAGCTGTGTCTATTCTAAGAAAAAGAGAAAATAGGATGGGACTCAGGTAGGTGGTAATGCTCCTTTAAAGACTTCCCACTGAGTCATAAGGGGAGACCCAAAAGGAGATATAATGTTCTTTGCCAACTCCCCCAAGCTTTGAGAGTATCAGGGATCTGTCCAACAAAGTGCCTTCCCTCTCGAGCTAGAGATAAGCACCATCATTAGTCTTTCATCATTCCAATATTTCTTAGATTGATCAATTAATAAATATTCATTAGATGTATACTATATGCCAGGCACTCTGGCAGGGCATGGGGCTACAGAGACCAAAATCAAACATCCCCTGCCTTCAAGGAGCTTATATTCTATCAAGGGAAGTCACACGTACACATGTACAGACTGTATCTAAAATAAATACAAGGGCATCTGGGGAGGGAAGTGCCATGGAGAATGAAGTGATGTCTTCAGTTCTATGCATCCATTGAAGAATTATTGCATGAAAAAATAATTTCACAGCTCAAGTGAATCTGAGACTAACACATTATAAGAACACAGGCCTGGTTGTTTTGTTTGGTGGGGATTTTGAACCAAACCTATGATCCCATTGGTACAAGAACAGATTGGTATACATCCTCCACAGTCTTAGAGAGGTACCTGGGGCACTAAAGAAACTGGTCCAGAGTCACCCAGCCAATATAGGTCAGAAATAGGACTTGAACCCAGGTCTTCCTGATTCCAAAGCCACCTCTCCAGGCTAATGCACCCAAGCATTCTTACAACAGGATAGAAATTTCCCAGTGAAATGTCATGGACTCCAGAAGACTGACTTCTGAACTCATGGCAAATGATGATAGAATTCACACACCCACTCACCCATCACTATTATTATAGAATCACAGAGTCTCAGAAGAATGGGAGGGGACCTGTGGCTTACCTGAACAAGGATCCCCACTATCTCATCACCAACTAGGGACCCCCTTCCCTTTCTATAAGACCTGTAAAAGAGGGGAATCCATTAGTTTCCAAGGCAGCCCATTTCACTTGGGGATCATTATGACTGTTAGGAAGCATTTTTTGTTTTTTGGGGTTTTTTTTCCCCTTACATCATTCTTAAATTAGCATCTCTGTGACATTAATCTACTGCTCTCGGTTCTAACTTCTGGAACTAAAAACAAGTCTTCATTAAAAAAGAACAACATGCCACATCTTTCACATGACCAACTTGCAAATGCTTATAAACAGACAGCATGGCCCCACTAGGTTTCTCTCCTCCTCACTTAACATTCCCAGTTCCATTAACTGATCCTCATGTGGAATGAGCTCAAAGCCTTTGCACAATTTGACAACCCTTCCCTGGATGCTCCCCAGCTGCTTAGAATGTGGCCCCTGAAACTGAGTTCAACGTGTCATACTAAACTACATCGGAAAATAGACAAGAGTGAACGAGTTCTTTAACTGGGAGGGAGCTGAGAGCTCAGCTGAAGCCATGAGAAAAGAATGCTCTCACCCAGAGGAAGTCCATCCTAGCATTCTCTAGGATTTCAAGGAAGTCCATAGACATGGAGAGGCTTCCCATGCGTGTCACTATTTCTCAGTCTTTCTCCTATGTGTCACTAGCGTGTCTTCTGTCCACACGTCTCTCCCCAAGAGTGACTCGAAGGATCTCCACAAGTGTCTTACACACAGTATGCAGGGTCCAGCTCGTTATTATTTCCATCAATCAGAAGCGACTTCTCCCTCCACATGCAGCACACAGAAAAACACCCCAGGCTGGGTTGGAAGCTAGGTTATTGCTTAAGACATTTTAACATTTCCAGGAGACTAAAGTTCTTCAAATTTCACATAATGGAAGACTGTGTCTTCAGCACTGATTGAGGTTTAAGGTGGTGCCCTGCCTGGTATAGCAGAAATGCTGCTGCATCTGGATTTGAATCTCACCTCAAGCACTTGTAAACTATGTAACTCTGGACAAATGACCTCATCTCTCTAGGCCTCAGTTTCTTTATCTGTAAAATGAGAAAATTAGTCTCAAAAACCTCTTAGGTCACTTCTAGCTCTAAGCTATGATACTATACCTTCTGTAACCTATCTTATCCATCTTTCATCAGACAGCCCATGATTCAATCAGTTGCACTATCTCTATGCTGTGCTGTGCTACTCTGCAAGACCTGAATTAAACACAATCTTTACCATTCCCTCAAAAGGACACGGGCTTGTTGGGGAGATACACCTCACACCTGAACCTATCAGTAAGGAAAATATACAATAAAGTGTTAAATTGTGTGGTACAGCCAATTAAAGAATTCCAAAATAAAATAAGGTGGGAAAAATTCCATGGAACAGAAAAGGAAGAGGTTACAAGAGGTTACAGAAGGGAAATACTAATTTGCCCTGTTGTTACAGGAACATAAATTTAAAGCTAGAAGAGCCCTGAGAAGTTTTTTATTCCAATACATTCATTCTATAGATAAAGAAACTCAGGCCCAGAGAAGGTGAGTGATTTACCCAAGGTCACACAGGTAAATAAGTACAGCTGGGCTAGGATCTGAATCCAAGACACAGCTCTAAATCTAATAATTATCCTCCCTTCCCTTTTCAATGTAATTCAATAAGGACTGATTGAACATCTAGTATATATTCTCATCTCCCCCAAATTTACCGTATTTATTTCATACATAATTTTGTACATGCTTACTTATGTCTGTCCCAATGGAATGGAAGCTGCTTGAGGGCAGAAACTATTTCATTTTTATCCTTAGTACCTAACACAGTGTCTGGCATACACTAGGTGCCTAATAAATGCTTGTCATTCATTTGATATGTTCTGTAACTACCAACACCACAACCCCAAATGCCATCTCCTCCAGGAAGTCTTCCATGATCTCCCCTGTGTCCTTCCTGCACATAACAACTGCCCCTCCCCTACACCCCCAATTCACTGAGCACTTTGTTTTACAATTCTCCACCACACTTGGACTGCAGCCCCCTCTGTATAGAAGCTATGTCTTTTATCAACCTTGTATTCTCTCAGGACCCAACACAATTTATTTGAATGTTTATCGAATGTTTATAAAATAGGTAATGAATGTTTATCCAATAGTAAGTGATTGAATAACTAAATTAATGACGGGTCAGGTGGCAGGAGGGTACAGTCAAGGTTGAAGTGGAGGAGAATAGAATCAGGAAACACCATTCCTATTTCTTGATTTTTAAAAAATTATTCTTGCAATAAGGAAAATTCCGTCCACTGCAGGCCATATCATACCAGGGTTAAGGTCATGCAAGATCATGAAAATCAGAGCAAAGATTGGAGTTCGCAGTCCGCACAAATTCAAAACCACCATCGGCGCCTTCCCATTCTAAGGAGTAACACAGTTAAGCAGCCGTGGCTATCCCTGGTGAGTACGTGCGCTAAAGAAGGCATGTCCTCAGAACGGCTCAGATAAGACCCACAAAAGCAGAGTCTGGCAATACACTTACCGGGGACAGATGGATGGGAGAGACTCCTGGCATAGGCCAATCACATTACCTTAGCCTGGCATCCTCTCTGACATGATGGAGAGAGAGAGAAAGCTGACCAAGGGGTGGGCACAGAGACATAGTAATGATAAGAAAACTCACGGCCAAAATGCTCAAGAATCAAGGCATCACCTATCCCTGGAAAGCCCCACAGAGCTAGGCTAGCCCTGCATTCCTCAGGCATCGATGCAAAACTGGAGATTCTTTCAGCCATGTTCAGATGAAATTGATGGCCTAAATGGCTATGAGGTACATTGGATAGGGTACTGACACTGGAACAAGAAAAACCTGGGTTCAACTCCTGACTCAGACACTGACTCCATCGCCCAGAGCAAGTCACTAAACTGTTCTGTTCCTCAGTTTTCTTATCTGTAAAATAAGGCAGGTAAACGAGACGGCCTCAAAATCTATGATCTCCTTCCTTTTCTAACCCCTTGCCACTTCTTGCCTGTATGAATCTGTACAAGTCATTGAAGTGCTCTAGACCTCAGTTTCCTCCCATGTAAAATGCTACAATTAAATGACCTTCCAGTGCTAAATTTGTGATCGTATGGCAAAACAAATTGAGCTCCTCCATCAATATCCACTGCCCCATCATCCCACCATACATGACTGATCTTTAAGACTTTTAGCTGCTAGGAAGTAAACAGTTATATACTATGCACATTAATACCCCAGCAAGACCAAGAATTTAAAGGAAATGGATGATTACTTACAAAGCTATAAGACATACCACTTAAATGAATATAAAATAGAAATCTCAAACCACCCAATCTCAGAAAATGAAACTGAACAACTCATTAGGTGACCGTCAAAGGAGAAAAAAATAACCCGAGCCTGATTCAGATTGATTTATAGGTGAAATCTATCAATGAATTAAAAGAGAAATAATACGTACTATACAAATGATTCCCAAAAACTGAGAAAGAAAATACACAAATTTCTGTTGTGGGTCAAATGTGGTGCTAACATCTAACCAGGGAGGAGCATGGATCATACGACCTTTATAAGGCAGTGCACGTCTCCCAGGGCCTTTCCATCCACCTGGCTGCAGCACCCTGAAGGATTCCTGGGCCTTCTCATCCACTCAGGTGAATTCTTTCATATGTGCTATATTCCCCAATTAGAGCATGGACTCCTTGAGAGAAGGGACTGTAATACTTTTTTGATTTATATCCCCAGAATTCAGTATAAAGTGTTACCTATTCATTGACATGTTTTTTACTACTCCACCTTTTGTGAGCACACACACACACACACACACACACACACACACACACACACACACACCTCTAATGGGAAAAGATACAAGCATTGCCCTCAGTGTGACTTCTCCCCATTCTACCCCAAGAGGCATCGGGGAGCTCCTTTCCAGAAATGAGCACAACAGCTGAAGGTGTGATAGCAGCACCTGGCTGAACAAGGACATTTTGCTAAAAGCAAGATGACTCTGTGTTTTTACATTGATGAACTGCTTGGGCCAAGGGGTGTCTGCAGGTGAGTGGCATCAGGGACCAGTGAATTCTCAAGTGAAGGTTTTCCTGTTGTTGTTCAGTCATTTCATTCATGTCTGACTCTTTGTGACTCTTTTTCAGGTTTTCTTGGCAGAAATACTGGAGTGACTTACCATTTCCTTCTCCACCTCATTTGACAGATGAGGAAACTGAGGCAAACAGGGTGAAGTGACTTGCCCAGGGTCACACAGCTAGTAAGTATCTGAAGCTAGATTTGAACTCACAATCTAATCACCTCCTTAAAAACAGGAAGAACTGGTAAACAAGGTCAGTCAAAATGACTGACTCAGAGCCAGCCCAACCTCATCTCTGGATTCTCTCAGATTCTAGCATTCCTGAAAGTTCCCCTGGGGAAAGTGGGGATGTATCTGCAGGAAGAGCTCTCAGCCAAGGCAGAAATATTCTGTGGGAGTTGAGGAATTTGGAAACATTTGCATAGAAAGGAACCTAAGGCGACAGGTTTGTCTATGTCTTTCCCCTGCGTTCAAACCACTGTTGCTCAAAAGAAGGGAAATTTTAAACCAAATCTCCATTTGGTTTTCTTAGAATATGGAAGCCTCTGCCATTTTCTTAGATTGGGTCAACATACATCAGCCAGTTTGGGAAAAGGAAGACCTTAAAATTAAATAAAATCTGACAAGTATGTATTAAAGGCACTCAAGTATGAGTACCAGCTATAGGACAGCCACAGCCCCCTGAAAATATAAAAGACAAGAGGACTCACTACAGACAGATACAGAAAACATACTAATCAATCATTCAGTATTTATTAAGCACCAACTCAGTACCAGTCACCATGCTAGAAATATAAAACAAGGTACTGATGAGCATGTCCATTTTTTACCGGGAGAGAGATATGCTCAGACTGAAGGACGGAAACCCGTAATCAAGCATCCTTAGACTGGGAATGAACATTTTCACTCAGAAGGATCAGGGAGAGGGAAAGGAGGAGGCAGCTCCTGAGTGAAGCCCTCACCTGAGGTCATTCCTAAAACTTTTCAACTGGTCTAGTTCCCTCTTAGCTGTTTGTTTTTTTTCTGACTTCAGTCTCTTTCCCTTCTTTTGTATATCTCACATGGCAGCTAAATGAATCTTTTAGGACAAAGATCCGGGCATACATGTTATAGGGAGATAGGGGCCATTAGTGGATAGTATATGCTGGACCTGAGAAGCAAGAAGACCTGAATTTGAATCCTGCCTGAGGTGCCCCCTAACTATGCGATGTTAGGCAGGTTATTCAACCTCCCTGTGCCTCAGTTCCCTCATATCTAAAATGAGGGATTAGAACTCTCAGTTCCCTTTTAGCCATCCTATCACACTTTGACTTCCCTGTTCAGAAAATCAACCAGCTGGTCATCAGAACTGGTCATTAACCTGGTGTTTCACAAGATTCAGCATGGTTGATCTTGCCTCCAGATCTAACTTAAGAATTCTACCTTCTGCCTTACCAAACTCAGAGCAGTGTGAAGACAGGAAAAGGATAGCAAGGGTCTGAAATTAGTAATTGATGCAAGATGAACACCAAAGAACTGTCTCCATCCCAAGAATAACTTCTAGTAAAACTACTCTGGTCTGGTCATTTTCCTGACTGCACAGACTGACCCTGCTTCTATACTAAGAACAATCAGGAAGATAATACTTAAAAATGAAATAAATCAGATACGCTGGTTATGAAATGACAGAAAGGAGACCTGGGTTCTAATCCCAGATTTACCAGTACATAGTTGTATGACCTTAAGTAAGTAATCTGTGACTTGATTTTCTTGTCTGTAATAAAGCCAGGGTTTACAACACCAAGAGCCACTCACTCCCCAATAGAAAAGCAATGAAAAGATATGAGCAGGTTTCAAAAGATTCACAAACTATAAATAATCCCATGAAAACGAGAAAAAGCAGAGCATAATAGTTGGGACACTGAATTAGGGAATCAGAAGGATCTGAGTTCAAATCCTGCCTCAGACACTTATTAGCTATGTGACCCTGGGCAAATTAGTTAAGCTGTCTGTGCCTCAGTTTCATTTGCAACATGCAGTGGATTCAACTGCATTTAAAGTCTGTTTCAATTATAAATAAATAATCTTATGACCTCATGCTCTAAATGACTAATAGTAAGAGAAAGGAAAATGGAAGCAGTCATCGCTGGAGGGGCTGTGACAAAATAGGCACATTAAATCATCACTAGTAGATCTGAGAAATGGTCCAGCTTTTGGAAATTTCATTTTGGAACTATGAAAGAAAAGTGACTAACCTGTCTGCCCAGCAAGTAGACATGTACCTTAAGGACATTAAAGAAAGAAAGAAAAAAAGGAGGTCTCTCACAAACATTAACTTGTTCATAGCACTCTATGTGGTGGCAAAGAACTGGAAATAAAGTGAGTACCCATCGATTGCTGAAAAAAAGAAACTATAGTATATGAATGAAATGGAATATTTGAACCTAAAAACTGGTTAATTTCTTTAAGAAAGGCCCTTAAAAATGACTAATACATAGAAGACAAACATGAACTGATACAGAGTGAAATGAGTATTAAGAAAACTAGATAATACAATGACTATAATAAGGTAAATAAAAAGATAAGTCTAAAAAAATAGATCCTCCTGCTAAGATCAATATCTGCTGGGGCCCCAGCTTGGACTAGCTTTTCCACAAAAGGTGACAAAGTTGAGGTCAATAGTCAAGGTACACTTCCCGTGACACAGCTTTCTGGTGACCTCTGACCATACTGTTGCAGCTTCCCAGTCATCTAAAAAAGTCCACTCACATAGAGTCAGATCCATTCCGAGTTTGTCCTAAGGTCTGCCAGTTCACCACATCCAGCCTTGCTAACCCAACAGTTCCATATGGAGAGTTCCATAGGAGTTCAGTATTCTGGTCTACTGAAGCTAAATCTGTTAAGATCCTTGTTTAATGTTCTTTCTATGCCACGGCTACGGAAACTCCTCCTTTGTTAACTGTTGAGTGACCTACAAGTAGACTTTTGCACTAACACCAAACATGAACACACACCTGAACCAGACTGGGTCAGGTTGTCCCATTAGAATCACTATGGGGAAACTGAATTCTGAGTGATGGAAAAATCCATGAAGAATCTAGGAGAAAAAAAAGACCAAAAAAGCATCCCTCCTTCCCCATGGAAAAGAAGTGGGAGGATATCAGGACAAAATATTGTCAGATATGGTCTCACCTCTTTATAGGATACTTTGATATAATTGCCTTTCTTTAACACAAAGGGAGGGTTTAGTCTGGAGGGGGATGGGGGGAGGTAGGTAGGAAATAATCAAAATAGAAACTAAAGGCAGAGACCCAAATTATTTACTCAGAGACTCAATTATTTAATTATGTCACATATGTTAATGCATTGCTGCAGATGTTTGTTTATTTTTGTACTCACCTACTGAATACAAATACATTCACTTTAAAATATTCATGCATAATTGAAAAACATTTGGAAAAACAAGAGTTCTATCAACTAGAGCTGTTCAGAAGAGGAGTTGAGGGATTGGGGTGGGGTTGGGGGCAGGGGCTAGGCCCCCCTACTTGGAGGTCTTCAGTGAAAAGTTGGATGGTCACTTGTCAAATAGGAGAAAAAATATACACTCGTTCACATGTATGTATGTGTACGTATAAATACAAAAATGTGTGTATACACATATATGCACACCTATGTATATATATATGTGTGTGTACATACGTGTGAGATGTTATACATATGAAACAATTTTACATTATATATGGCATTTTTAAAAACCTTAAGGCATTATCTTTAAAGGCTAGCTGTGTTGTTAACTAGGTGTTGTGGTTGTTAATACTTTCAGGTATGAGCTGGTTGTTGTTGGGGCTCCTGAGGTCCCATCCAGTCCAACACTCAAATATGTAATTTTCATGAAGACACCTACAGAAATGTCAGCACTGAGAAAAGCCTTAGGGATCATCTATTCCAGTGTCATCTTTTTAAAACATCAAGAATAAAAATGGAATAGCCCCCGCTTGGAGCCCATTCCCTTCTCCCATTGCTCCAGGGGACGCCATTTTGTAAAGAGGCCCAGGAATGCTGGCCAGCCTTCTGTTCAACTCTAAACTCTGCTCCTGACTTCCAGACTTCAAAACCATGCCCCATCCCCTACATTCTGGCACCATGTGCCTTCCTTTCCACCACCCCCCTCACCTTTTCAGCTCCCTTTTGTATATTGTCTTCCCGCATTAGAAAGTATCTGCCCTCCTTGAAGGCAGGATCTATCTTCCCATCGGATCTATCTTCCCATCTGCTTGTACTGGTATCCTCAGTGCTCAGCACAATGCCTGGCATATAAAAAGCACTTAATAAATGCTTTCTTGCTTCCTCTCTTCCTCACCACACAGTGGTAGTAAGGAGATGAAGAAGCTGAGGGAAGAGCAAGGAAGGGGGGAAGCCAGGCCTAGAGGAGCTCGTGGTGGTATGGGGCCACTGAGGAGGAAAAACAGGTCGTCTGATATCTTTCCAGCTAAATCAAGCGCTCATTTTTTAAAGAAAATTGTACTAATAAACTTTGTTTTTATACCACCTAAATTTCCTTCTTTATCCCTTCCCCTCTCAGAAAAAAGCCACCCTTTATAACAAAGGATTTTTATAAAAGAGTGAAAAATGAGTAAAACCAATCAATATATCGGAAAACAAAATCTGATAACATAGACAATGTTCTGCATCCATGTTCCACCTCCTCCCCTGCAAAGGCGTAGGGGAAGATACCTTTTCATAGCTTTTCTTGGGGACCAGACTTGTTCTTTATATTCTTACAATAAATTATTCTTGATACTTGGTTTCTACGCTATTAAAAAAAACCCAAAAAGACTATAAAAATGAAAATGTATGAACCATATGGCATTTTAAAATCATTTTAAATTTTAGTGCCCTCTAAAATTTTAGTGTCCTGGGACAAAGCCCTATGGCCCTGCCCCAGTGACAGCCCTGAATACTTTAGATGTGCTAGAATACTTTCAACGGGGCAGGTAGGTGGAACAGTAGATAGAGTGCCAGTCTGAAGGAAGGAAGATTCATCTTCCTGAAGTCAAATCTGACTCCAGACACTTCCTAGCTATGTGACCCTGCGCAAGTCACTTAATCCTGTTTGCCGAAGTTTCCTCATCTTTCAGATGAGCTGGAGAAGGAAATGGCAAACCAACCACTCCAGTATCTTTGCCAAGAAAACCCCAAATAGGGTCACGAAGAGCTGGATACAACTGAACAATGACAATACTTTAGATGTATTGTAATTATGTCGGTTACTCTCAAATGTATTCTACCAGCTTTTCAACTGGTCATATTCATTTTCACCCTACTGGGACAGCTAAATGAGGTCTCTCAAATCCAATAAGAAAGATCAAATACATCTCCCAACTCCCTGACCTGAGGGATTTCTTGTGATTTCCAAAGCATGGGACACAGAACCACAGAATGTTAGAGGTGGAAAGAGTTGTAGAGACAAAATGCTATTCTAGAACCACCAAATATCAGAGCTTAAAAGAAGCTTAAAGATCATCCAGTCCAACCTTTTTATCTCACATAGACGAAAAGAGAGACCCTCAGAGGTCATCTGGATTCTCTAAGATCACACAAAAAGTGGCAGAGTCAGTGGCCCTTTAAACTAGGCTTGGAGTTATGTTCTTTCTTCTATATTCTGGATGGAATTGAGATTGAGACTGAGGAAATGACTTGCCCAAGATCATACAGTTAATTCAAGGGCAGAACTCAGCCTAGGTCTCCAAATTCCCAGCTCAGTGATCACTGTCTTCCCAAAACATATTTACACACACACACACACACACACACACACACACGTGTGTATATATATGTGTTTGTGTGTGTGTGTATAAAACACACACACACATATGTGGAAAGGAAGAAGGGAGGTGCATTATACAGGTATTTATAAGTCTGCATCTCTTTGTGTGTATGACTTCTGCCCCTACCTGGAATATAAATCTCCTGATACTCTGTTGAGTCTCAAGAATGAGAACATCTGTTAGTTTAAGCATTATTCCTCTATAATAGCAAGTCTGTGGGGGATCAAATTTCAACAGGGGGATTTAAAGTCCCCAGTTCCTCCTCCCTCCCGTTAATAGAAACACCAGAGTTAAGCCTCCATTCTGCAGATTTATCCAATGGAGCATGTGGAACACAGAGATATCATTCAAAAGGAGAAAGAGAGGAAGGGAGGGAGGGAGGATGAGAGACAGACAGACAGAGAGAGAGAGAGAGAGAGAGAGAGAGAGAGAGAGAGATTGAAGGCACAAGCTTTTCAAAGCCACACTCCTCTTAAGAAATGACCTTTATGGCCACAATCTGGGGATAACCTGGAGGTTAAAAAAAAACCTTCAGAATTTATTGAAATAAATTATAAGAAATCCTGTTTCTGCTCCAAGGAATTAATGACCCACAAAGTAGGTGGACAGTAAGAGGCTGACATAAAAATACTGGTTCTTGTCTCCAAGGGAGCACCCCACTTAGACTAGGGGCAGTACTCTATTGATTCATGGGCACACTCTGTTAACATAATATGCATCGATCTTCATTCCACTTGGATCCTCTCCCTCTCCTCCAACAGTTTCCTAAATGAGGTCAATATCAGTTGACTTATTCCCTATGTTTTATCCTGGATAATTCAGTTACTATAACGGACCTATGACTTCAATCGAGCATTCCCTCCAATGATGCAGATTGCAATCCATCCAGGCCTGCCCAACCTGTACCAGTCTTGTACTTGCCTTCCCTTAAATGGGCCACCTAGCATATTGGAGGGGGTGGCTTCCTTGATCTTGACATCATGGGGATATCAGTGGAGCACCCTGGCTATCAATCAGTTACATGCTTACTCTGGCCGCAAGGTTTACTTATTTTCTTTTCAGAACACACTTTTTTTTTTCTTAAAAATGTAGATTATATCTCCTCCAAAAGAATATATGCTCTATGAGGGTAGGGAATGAGTGTCTCTCTCTCTGTCTCTCTCTCTCTTCTCTCTTTCCTTCTCTCCCTCTCTCCTCCCTCCCTGTCTCTCTCTGTGTCTCTGTGTCTGTCTGTTTCTCTCCCTCTCAAGTCAAATAGTAAGCATCTAAGATGAGATTTGAACTCAGGTCTTCCCGAATCCAAGTGCAGCACTATGTCACCTTACTGTCTTAACTATCCTGCTAAGGGTCCTTGGGTAGATAAATCAGCCTCTTTGGGAATGTTTCCTTCCCTTTAAAATGGCCCATTTGGAAGAGATGATCTCTAAGATCCCACGCAGGCCCTAACATTCTGAATCTGCATTCCCCAGGAAGAGTGAATTTGTCTGAGTTGCTTCCAACAAGCCTTTGTTTTCCTTCTGTCCCAGGGTTCCGTTATTTGAGAACCAAGAAATCACAAGAAGAAAACACACACACACACACACACACACACACAGCTCTCTCATATTCCAGTTTCCAAAAGGAAGGAAGAAGTAAACCCATCCTCAGTGCAAAGATGAAGGGCACCAAAGTACCTGATGTGATGGTTAACAGGGAGTTGAAATTAAATTATCTTTCTTCTTATCCATTAAGATGAAGGGGTTTTTTAAGTGGCCAGCCTAATGTGCTCCTGATGAATTTTCTTTACATCTCCCTGAGACACAAATTTTCCCTTTAATCCCTTCCCAAACCTAACAGTGGCAGGAACTCAACACTTGAAATTTAATTTCCCTTTAAAAACCTGGTTTCTAGGGGGACTCTCCATCTGACACAATAGCCACTCTGGAAGGAGTCCAATACGCAATAGCCAGGCCTCAGAACCAATATGCAATCATTGTTATGCAAATTGCCTTTATAAAGAGAAATTCTGAGTGGATAGATGTATTTTCTCCACTGACTGGCTCGCTCTTTCTTCCTAATTGGCTTTTTACAGAGCCAGGGCTTGCCACTTTTTAAGGTTAGGAAAGTATTTTGCAGGGTTTGACTTGGTGCTTTTAATGGGTTTTCCAGGCCTGCCTTCCTGCTCAGTCATCACTCTTGTTCTCTTCTTTGTTGGTTTGGCATTCTGCTCGTGGGTGCTGAGGAGATTAGCTACATCTCAGGAGCAGTTCTATGCTCTTCAAATGGCATTCATCTGTTTGCCCTGCCGGGTTCCATTTCCACAAGGTATTTACTGGGTACCGACCATGGACTCAGTTCCTCAATTTCCCCTAATTGTACCCATGTTCTCCTTCAAAAACTTCTTATTTAACTACTATGATGATGCTTACATGTACTTATTTAGATACATACTTCTTGCATCCCCAATGAAATGTAAGCTTCCTGTAGGCAGGGATTGTTTCATTCTTTGTACAGTGCCCAGAACATACTAGATGATTAACAACGCTTCTCGACTGTAGAAGAAACACAAGATGGAAATACCAAAACCAGTGAAGAAAATGAGTAAGACAGCATCTCCTTTTCACCCTGTGGGTTGCTAATAATATTGTGGTCCACCTTGAAAGGAAAGTCTCCATCCAAAGCATGCCAGTTATGACATGTCGAGGCTTCAGCAAGACACAGTATCCTAGGGTTTTTACAGACTCCACTGCTCTTTGCCACTTTCGGCTGGTGTGGCAGTGAGTGGAGGTCACAGAAGGAACCATGGAGAACCACTGAATCTTAGATTCAGAGATTGAAGTATCAGCCTTCAGGTGCCATGACATTCCTATATCACACAAGGAACAAGTACCAGCATGGAATGAATTCCCCAACCCCCAATCCAGTGTCCCACTGACCCACCCTCCTCCAACGCCGCCACCCTCAAGGTGGACATTCTCCCAACCCTCAAGGTGGACATTCTCCCAACGACCTAAATTTCTGTTAAGAGTCTGTCACTGTTGAATATAGGTTTATATTTTTATAGCCTAGAACACCTCCTGGGAAAACAAGTCTTATAAGTGTTATCACAGCTCTCTAAAGCACAACAAACTTTCTTTTGCTTTTTTCCCCCTGAAATAACCGTAAGCTTCAAGCCATTAAAATTTCTAGTTCAGTCAAATATATATATAATATAGATGTGTGTATGTATATACACATATATATGTGTATGTCTGTACATATATGTGTGTATACATATATATGTATATATCCACTGGAGAAGGAAATGGCAAACTACTCCAGCATCTTTGCCAAGAAAAACCCATGGATAGTATGGTACATGGGGTCACAAAGAGTCAGACGTGACTGGACAGCAGTGAATGTATGCCCATACATATACATAGATACACTATGTGTGCACACGTGACACACATATACATACATGTATGTGCATACACCCATCCATAAAATTGAATGCCTGATATTGTGCAAAGCACTAGCGGTTGGTGGAGAGGTAGTGGAAAGAGTACAGGATGCCAACCCTTTCCTAAAGGAGTGCAAAGCCTAGTTCCAGTCAACTGAATTCAAGAAGCATTTTTTAAGCCCCTACTGTATGCCTGGTACAGTGCTATGGCTCTATTCTGGGGAACACAAAGACAAAAATGGAAACAATTATTCCTTGCCTCTCCTGCCTCCTGACCACCACCATCACCAAGGAGTTTAACATCAGATCAAGGTGGAGATGAGATATTTCTACTTCAATACAATGAACAATAAATAAACCACCACCGATGAACAGCTGGCTTTTAGAGGATCCTTAGTGTTTCTGTTTCACATGTTATTTCATTTGCTAAGGGGATTAAAATAAAATTAGCATTTTTTCCATGCCTCTGATAAAGGCATAGATGGCTATCAGATCTACAGGTGATAGCAAAGTCAGGCAGATGGCAAACATACTTAGGATGAAAATGGCTGCCTCAGAGACCATCTGGTCCAACCCCCTCACTTTACAAATAAGGAAACTAAGGCCTGGAGCAGTCAAGAGACATGCCCAAGGTCACACAGGTTGTTAGTGACAAAGGTGGGATTTGAACCCAGATCCATGACAATGTAGCCACATGGGTGGCTGGGGGGTAGGAGGAAGAGTCTTTCTTTTGATCTCTTCACATTGCAAGAATATCAATGAAGCAATGAAACAAAGTCAAAAATCCCCCAAATGCTAAAGACTGAGAAAACATCTCTTGCTTCCTTGTGGACAGACAGCAAGATGCCTAGCCTTCCCCCACCCCCCTCAAAAAAGGTGAAGATATTCTTTCTACCAATGGGAGACAGTACCTGCTCTGTAACTCGAGTAGGTGACTTACCCAGGTTTGACCCAGTTCGGTGTTTCAAAGGCAGCCTTTGAACTCAGATCTTCCTGAATCTGAGACCAGCTCTCTATTCACTACCCCACTTTGTTTCTCGAGTTCAAAGCCAGCCTCAGATACTTACTAGCTGCGTAACCCTGGACAAGTCACTTCATCCTGTTTGCCTCAGTTTCCTCATCTGTCAAATGAGCTGGAGAAGGCAATGGCAAACCACTCCAGTGTCTTTGCCAAGAAAATCCCAAATGGGGTCATAAAGAGTAGCAGGCGCTTAGTAAATATGTTCTTAGTGGGTAAATCATGGTACTATTCTGTGTATAAATAACCAATACTATGAATAAATCAATGCTAAAGTCACCCACCTTTCATTCAGCACCTAGCCCATGCCAGGCATTGTGCTAAGTGCTGGAGAAGCATTACTCGTTTTTCAACAAGTACCCAAATGGTGGAGGATTCACCAAGCAAAACTCTCACTCAGATGCCACCAATGTAGAGGCTGCTTCTTTCAGTTCGAGCTGAGTTGAACATTCCTTCTGAATTGGCTAGAAAAGGAAGTGTTTCTGAGGCAAATTAATAGAACTAAGCTTGTAGGGGGCATGTTTAAACAACTGAAGGGAAGTAACTGTTCTTAAGGATATAAATATATTCATTATTGGCAGAAAAAAGATAACAAATGAATCATCTCTTTACTAATGCAAACTTAGCAGGTTATTTGCTTAGAAGCATTATTTGAGTTATTGTTAGCATTGGAAAACACATTTCTTTTTAAATTAGCCTTCAGTTCCGTTTTTTTACCGCTTCAGTTCAGCCTTCTACCCCAACTCCACCTCAATCAGTTTAAATCATGAGAGTGTGTTTTATGAAGCATGATTATGAACCTTTTTTTTCTCTTAAGCCAGACCTGTGATTTCATCCATTTAGGGAACTCCAGGTAAGGAATCCCCCTTATCAATGCAAATCAGCACTTTTTTTTCAACTTAAGAGTTGTGGGGAATTACTTGAGGTATAAGTTTCAATGACTTGATCACGCAGTATATGTCAGAGGTGAGACTTGAACTCAAGGCTCTCTAACTACTACATCACAATTTTTTTAAATAAACAAAGTGGGGGAGGGGGAGGAGTTTTATTGGCTTCTTTTGTTTTTAGATTTCAATTATTCGGTTGGTTTTGCAGTCATTTCCAATTCTTTATGACCCAGTTTGGGATTTTCTTGGCAGAGAATGACAGTAGCAACCAGGTATGAAAACAGCAGAAGGCAGTTCAGTGAAGAAAAAAAAATCTAGTGGAAGGACACTAGTAGCTCTGGAAGGAGGCAGAGAATAGCAGCTTCAGAGGCAGAAAGTCATTCCCACTGGGATACAACTCTACAATGATGAGTTGTCTAGGTTATTAGTGTTCCCTCTCTTATCAACAGTATGGAAATCTGCAGGTAAGTATGCCCTTGTGCATGGGGGGGAAGGGGGGGACTCCTGATTAAATGCCTTTGCTTCAATTTCATCTATCCTCTGATTAGATATGTTAACCAAATAAATATCATATGGGGACTGTGGTTTTAAATAGATGAATAAAGCACTTATTAATAGATGGTGACCCGACAAATATTTTGGACCTATGTGTAGCTTTCAAAGGCTCAGGTTACATAAAGAAACATAGAGTTTGAGGAGCTATTTAAAAAGTGTCATGAAGACTGGATCTTTGGAGAGGAGGAGAGAATTTGGAACTCAAAATGTTTAAAAATTAATGTTAAAAATAAATAGCAATTGTTTAAAAAAAATATTGGATCTTTTCCTGAATAGGGATGAGATAATAGTAATACATTAGGGTTTTGAGAATACCTGGGACTTCTTTTCTATGCATCTGGCTTTTAAGAGGACTGCCTATAATTTTTGTAATCTCTCCACTTGCTGTTAACAGTTCACAATTAATCTGATTGGAAAGAGAAGAGGGAGGTAGAAGAAAGGAAAAGAAGAGAAAAGTAGATGCTTAGAGGGAAAAAAGACAGAAAGAAGACACATAGAAGAGAAAGAAGA
Organism: Vombatus ursinus; assembly: GCF_900497805.2. Lineage (NCBI taxonomy): Eukaryota > Metazoa > Chordata > Mammalia > Diprotodontia > Vombatidae > Vombatus > Vombatus ursinus. Next base: position 17,708,375 of record NW_020954546.1, on the reverse strand, counting down.
GAGAGAAAAAAAGAAATTGAGACAGAAAGAGGAAAGAAACAGCGAGAGAGAGAGAGAGAGAGAGAGAGAGAGAGAGAGAGAGAGAGAGAGAGAGAGAGGCTTAGGGAGAGGAGAGACAGACAAGCAGAAACTGGCTGGGAGGGGGAGAGCGATAAATGGCTTCTCATCCAAGCTAGAAGAGAACAGCTGCTCTTCATTTGGAACAGAAAATAACCACTTCCAGTTGATATCCTGTCCTACATTGTGATTGCCCAATAGCCAGGGCATCAGGAAATGCCAGAAGGAGCTTTTGAGAGTTGTTGGTTGTTTTGTTTTTTTTGCGGGGGGGAATGGAAGGGGGAGAGGGCTCAGGGAGAAAAGTGGAACTATTTTCCTGTGGCGTATCAAATTTTGCTATCAGCCTGGCTGATGCTTTTGGATTCCTCCTGGCCCCTTGCAGAAAGGGAGACAATTGTGAGCAGCAAGCACAGACCTAGTTCCTCTTCTTAATGAGGACACAGGTTCCCTTGCTGTACATTATTAAAGGGGCCAAAAGCTCCTGGGGGGGTTTTCAAAGTAATTTAAGCAATCTCCCTCCAAAGCTTTATTGAAATGGTAGTCACTGTGGTGGGCAGCACGGAATGTTAGTTATCAGCCAGCAGGGAAGGGTAGGCATTGTGATGGGTCTTTAAAATTATCATGGTCTCGCGTTTATTTATACCTTGTTTTCTTTCTGGGGAGCTAAGAGTCCAGATACTGGAAGGGCCATGTCCCTAGTCTGAAGCCTCAGCATAGGTAATAGAAACACACACACATATGCAATCACACTGTGCACATCACAATGGTGTCTAGTTCAGGCCCAGCCCTATCACCTCTCACCTGGGCTACTAGAATAGGTTCCTCCTTGGTTTCCCCAACTCCTTCTCACCCCACTCCAGTCTATCCTCCATACAGCTAAGGCCACTTCTGACTATCTTAATCACTTACACAGTAATCTCCAGTTCCAAATTTGCCTCTGGAATCAAACACGGGCACCTTTGTTTGCTATTTAAAGTCTTTCCCAACCAACCTTTCCAGGCCAATTAAACATTTCTCACTTTTGTGAATTCTACAATCCAAGCTTAACTGGTCTCTCACCCATGAAACCCCATAGCTTATCTCCATGCCTTGCACAGGCTGTCCCCCCTGTCCAGGATGCACTCCTTCCTTATCTCTGATTCTTTGAACCCCTACCTTCCTTCAAAGCTCAGCTCACGCAGTATATCCTGCTTCAGTTAACGTCTTTCCTCATTCTTCCATCCAGCTGCTGGTGAGGGGTGGAGGTGCCTCTCTTTCTCCTCAACTCAAAAAGAAAAAACCCATCGTATTTACTTTATATACAAAAAATTATATATGATATATAATCTATACTTATCTCTCTGTATCTATAGATATAGATATGTTTCAAATGGTGAATTTTACATGTTGCTGCTTAGATGTGATTCTGGGTTGGTAGAGAGAATGAATACTCACTTGTGCCTGCATAAGGAGTGGAATTGAAAGGAGAGTTTTGGAGAGTAGAGACATTCTTCCTCATTTTGGCTTTCAGAGAGGACATGTCTTTTGGTGGAGAGAGAAAAGACTTTGGCAAGCAGCAGACAGGTAAAGGAGCCAGTGGCTTAACAGGTCCCTGATTTTCAGCTTGCCTCTTTAGAGATTCCAGGGAAATTCTCCTTGGGTGAGATCAGGGACTCTCCCTCAGGTAAGCCGAGATAACTTGTTCCCAGTAGGAGACTTCATTCCTTCTGTGTATTGTCTGATATATTCTAATCTGTATAACTTCTCTGATTTCTGTTAACTATTTTCTCGGATGGAAGGATATTCATTGACTTTTCACTATTTGTGATGGTCTTTTGTGTAACTAGCATTTGGTGGGAATCTTTGTGTATAAGCATGGGGTTACTCTTTCTCCTTTAAGGGACAGCAATCAGGAAAACATCTTGGACCTAAAAAATATCACACCCCTAGACTAGCAACATTTAGAAGGGTAGATATAATTATAGTCCAGGGCCCCTTTTTCTCAGAGGAGAACATAGGGGCCTGCCTCAAGGCCCCTGTAGGCAAGAATTGAAATCTCCCTGGGAGAAGAGTAGGCAAGATTTCAGAGATATCTATCAATGCCTCGCCATGAACCATGTATAGACCATATTTACATGTCTGCCACATGTAAACCTTATTTTCACATGTCTACCACGGGTAGACCACGTTTGTTATTTGTTGTTGTTTGTCCTTCATTTTCTAAGAACATCAATAATATCAACAAGTGATATCTTGATTCATGCATGAACTGGATTCAGGTGAGGCCAGTCACCTTCCTGGCCATTGAAACAAATTGTTCTCATCTGCCCATTCCACCTGGGAAGTCTTCATATGCTTGGGGTAGATACTCCCCTACGGGTTTGAGGCCCTTCACCTGGGTTAGCCCATCTACAGAGATGGGCTACTGAACATGCTACACTTTCCTGGAGCCACAGGTGAGAGTTGAGTGCCAGGCAGACACCAAAGGTGGATGAGCAGCCCTATGTAAGCCATGTAGGCATACACATTTTACATGGGCAGTGCACATACCTTACATTTATAATTATATGAATACATGTTATCTCCCCCAGTAAAATGAAAATTCCCTAAGAACTGAGATAGCTTGATTTTTATCTTTTCATCCCTATCACCTTACCCTGCACCTAACACATAGAAGCCAGTTAATAAGCGTCTTTTGAATGATTCTGCACCTACATCCTCTTTGGCAATAACATAATTACAGTAGCCTAACAAGGGTCAGAAACATCTTCAACACATAAAATCATTGTCCTCAGAGAGTTCAGTAGACACCAGTTCAGAGCAAACTGACAAAATCAATAGTACCTACAACAGAAGAACTGCATCATAAGTATTAAAGGAACTGGCCTGGGTACTGAAATATCCTGGCTCCTCCTTCTCAATCTGGACCTCAGTTTCCTTCTTTATAATAGGAAGGGGTTGGACCTTCCTCTTAAGGATCCCATCCAGCTCTGACAATATACAATCCCAAGTAAGGAGGGGAAGTGATTCAGTTCATGGCCTCAAGATTCACATATGCCTAACATGAGCTTTGTAAGTCAACCAAAAACATTTATTAAATACCTACTATGGTCCAGGCAAAGTGCTAGATGGGGGGGACACAAATCTGAAGAAAGAAACTGGCTTCTTCACCCTGCTGGTGGGGCCACATTCATTTGTCCATCCCTGTGAATGCGAAAACTTGAATTCCTAGGTGGGTTTCCCAAACAATGTTCCATAATCAGCACAGTGTATGTGCACTCATGTTGGCTCTTTGCATGGGAAGCTTACGACAGCACACAGTTTTAAAGCCCCTATTCAGCAATGTTTTATTCAAACAAACCGACGAATCATCTCTACAAGTTCCAGATGCTTCCAGACAATTTATGTACCATACTAAGTGGCACTTACCCCGCTATCAATGTACACATTTCAGGGGTGTTAATGGCAGCATCCCATCTCACACTGTGCAATGGAAATTGGTGCATTCCTGAGAACCCTCCCAGCCAGTGTTTTCTCGATTTTGAAAATTCCCATCATTTATCTACTGCTAATGGATGTGTTAATGGGATTATTAAAATGCATTAGGATTTCTGATTCAAGGGAAGGGGGGAATACTGCACAAATGTAGAGGACGGGGAGCTGGGCTTAGAGTCATCCAAAATGAGAGCTGGAAGGGACCTCAGCAATGACCTGAGTCAGCTTGATTCTATAGCTGAGGAGAACAAGGTGATGGCCAAGAGTTTAGCAGCCAGCCACAGCTGCAGGGTCCCAGGAGGCTGGTTGAATCATAGACTCAGAGTTGAAAGGGCCCCTTGCATTCTACACATGAAGAAAGTAAGCCCCAGAGAGGTCATAACTTAGAATCATAGAATGATAGATTTAGAGCTAGACGCAATCTTGGAGACCATTGAGATCAGATGGGGTCTACAGAAGGGGTCCCATGGACGGATTTCAGGAGGTTAGTGAACTTGGAAAGGAAAAATAATATATACTTTTATATTCACTGACCTCAAGCTGGAATTTAGCTTTTTCTACAACATAAATGAAGGCAATAAATATTATTCTGAGAAGTGAGTCCATCACTTTTTTTTTTCAGACTGCCATCAGAGTCTAAGACATAAAAAAGGTTAAGAGCTTCTAATCTAATATGACCATCTTCATCTTAAAGAGGAGGAAACCATGGAAGTGAGTGATTTGCCCAAGACAACACTGGATGTGAGCATCAGAACAGGATTTGAACCCAAGCTGCCTGGTCCTAAAGGAAAGATAGGGGGAGGCTTACCCTAGAAGGCAACACAGGAAAGGCAGCTGCTGAAACACGAGGAAAAGAAACCAGAATGTCAGAACTGTTAGTGGAAACTAAACTCAGAATGGTACCACCAACCAGGGTCAGTCAATCAATCAGCATTTATTAAGGACTCAGCATGTGCCAGGACCTAGTCTCAGCACTAGGGAAATAAGGACAAAAGGGGAAGCCATCCTTTCCCTTAAGGAGACAACACACACACACACACACACACACACACACACACACACACACACGTGCGCGTAGGTATGTGTGTCTGTATATTATGTATATGTGTATGTGTATATATGTAGAGAGAGAAAGAAAGAAGGAAGGAAGGAAGGAAAGAAGGAAAGAAGGAGAGAAAGAGAAAGAAAGAAAGAAAGAAAGAAAGAGAGAGAGAGAGAGAGAGAGAGAAAGAAAGAAAGAAAGAAAGAAAGAAAGAAAGAAAGAAAGAAAGAAAGAAAGAAAGAAAGAAAGAAAGAAAGAAAGAAAGAAAGAGAAAACAAGGTAGTTTGGGGATTTTGGGGGGTAACTTCGAACACCTCATCCTAATGGGGGAGTAGACGGTCTTGCTTTCCCAACTGTATCTCCAGCTTTTCTATAAGTATCAAAGTAAACGTTTTATTGATTCATTCATGCATTCATTCATGGTGCTCCACATCCCACTCCCTTACTTCTCAAAGGGTTGAACTTTTCAGGTACAGTCTAGGTTTACAGAGAGGTAAACCAATTTGTCCCCGGTTTAACAGCAGAACTAGGGCTAGACCCTCACCCACAGTCCAGGATATAATCTACAATAGCATGGGATTTAATGGAGTTGTTTTTAAGAACACACTCCTGATATTATCTACCTGCAGCATGTAGAGAACACCGAAACCAGAGTCTAGAAGAACAGAGTTCAAATCCCACCTCGGTAGCTTCCTAGCAAATTACTTGACATGCCTCCTTCCCCTCCCCTTTAGTTTCCTCTTCTCCAAGAAGATGAGGGGGTTGCAAGCCTGTAGCCTGCAAATCACTTCATTTTTCTGTGCATCAGTTTCCTCATCTGTAAAATGAAGGGAATGCACTCCATGGTCTCTCGAGTGCTTTGCAGCCCCAGATCTGTCATCTCCTCACTATGACTGTACAAAGCAACACTACAGATCAGGAGAGGAAGGAGAAGGGGAAGAGAGTAAGCATTTATCAAGCACCTACTATGTGCTAAGAACTTTATAAACATTATCTCATTTGATCCTCAAAACAACCTTGTGGAGTAGCAGGTAGGTTCTATTATTATCTGCATTTTACAGCTGAGAAAATTAAGGCAGGCAGAATTTAAGTGACTCATCCAAGGTGCCACACAGCTAAGACTGGATTTCAGCTCAAGTCTTCCAGATTCCACTTCATCCACTGCGTCCCCTAGCTGACTTCAGAAGATAAGAAAATGAGTGTCATGAGCTCCCCCCACACTGCTCCTGGGGGAGAAATGTCAAGGAAATGGAATGCTCATGGCTACTTTAGGTTCTTGGATTCCAGCATCTTCCAGAAGAGAGCCCCATCAGCAGCCTATCCCTTCCCAAATTTTCCTCCAAGAGCCTCCTACTGAGATCACCCAGCACCCTCTTCAAAGGCAATGGCCATCAGAAGCCAAGCCTCCATAACTGATCGGAATAGATAAGAAAGGTACCAAGCACCACAGAGGCAAGTCCTATTTAAGACGAGCGGAGAGAGGAATTTCCCCAAGATCTGGCCCATTGCAAACCATACAACATTATTGTTGTAGACAAGGACTTAATAATTGGTGAACTTGTAACTATTATTCTCGAATGTTACACAATTTCAAAGAACAAGCATGGTGCCAGAGAAAAGAAATAACATACCTCCCCTCGGCTCTTCCAAAAAGATATTGCAAATATCATCAACATATTTTTTCTACATATTTATCAGTTTTGCTAATTATTTTCCCTCTTTTTCCTTTTTTATATTTTTTATTTTAAGTTCTTGGTTGTAAGGGATGGCTCTCTGGTTGAGATGAGAGGGAGGATATAGGAGGAAATCCAGGTAATATAAAAAACAAAAAAATTAAAAATCAATTTTTAAAATTATATTTTAGACCAGATTTATAACTTCTTTGGTAAGAGGAAACCAGCTAGGTGGCATCATGACTACAGTGATGGATTTGGAGTTAAGAAAGATCGGAGTTCAAATCCTACCCCAGACACTTATTAGCCAAGTCACTTAACTTTTCAGTTTCCTAGTCTATAAAATAAAGGGTTGAACTTGATGGCTTCTAAGATCCCTTCTAGTCCTCAATCTATGATCCTATGATCCCCAGTGAGGATACTCCCTTTCTGAACGTAGATCAGCCCTTTCTCTGCAACGAGCAGTATATGGGGGCATTGAGAGGTTAAGTAGCTTAGAAAGAGCTGGAAAGGCCCTCAGAGGTCAGCAGATCCAGCTCTTTCATATTACAGATGAGGAAACTGAGGCCTGAAGTGAGTGACGTGCCCAAAGTCACACAGGTGGTCAGCATCAGAAACGGAACTGGGATCAACAGACTCTACAGCAAAAAGACCTTTTTGAGAAGTACCCATTGGAATCCAGAGGAAATCAACAAAAACTTATTAAGTACCTACTATGTGCCCAGGGCTATGTTAGGCAATGGGGATACATACACAAAGAACAGAGCCAACTCTTTTAGCAATGAGGCTTCCATAGGAACAGCATAAATATAAAATGAATAAATATAAATACATACACAAGAAATGCCAGGATCTGTTGAGTACTGGAAAGCCCTTTGCTTCTCCCCAGAGAGACTTGCCCAGGTTGGGGGAGGCTGGGAAGGCTACTTGAGTCTGTTAACTTTTGACTCTTTTGATGTATGAATTCATTTTTCTACATGAATGAATCTTTGTTGGTAGATGTCTTCTGACTGTGCATGCATATCTATACTAGGCTTACCAAAGCGTCTTAATTAACTGATTCTTGTGAATCAATAAATTTTTTAAAAACGGCATTCACTGCTTAGAGTCCTATCTTAACTGCTTTCTCCTCTGGCCTCATGAATTGAGCAGTACTGACATAATTTGGGGTGTTGTGATTTGACACAGTCTCTCGCTACTTACTTCCAATACATAAAAAAAAAAAAAACAGAGGCACATGACTTTGGGGAAAAAAATTTGGACACAGGTATCCAGGCTTCCCAATCAGAGGGGGAAACTAGACCAGAAGAAGCCCAGGCAGGCAGCTGTCCAGCCATCCCAACATCCTGATGGCCACAGAACCCAGCAGCTGGCTCAGGTAGCTCCCGTAGCCTCTACCTCCATTGACAAATCTTCCATGATGTGGCCTAGTTTCCTTATGAAACAACCTGGATCTTTCTTGGCAGACCCCCTAATCCAGGCTCTTGAGTCCCCTGGCTGGGTCCCTGAGGTAAGATCCTGTACCTGGCAAGACCCCCAATTTTTTGAGACCCATCAGGATCTTCAACCCTGCCCTTCAGTCGACAAATATCATTCTGTAATAAAGTACACTGAAGAATACAGCAAAAGAATTTTAAAATCACATTCTTTGAGGTAAACCAATAATTTCATGGTTAAATACAATGTGTCATAATTCCTAAAATAAAACTATGCAAAATAATCATATTTACTTTACTTCAAAATTTCCTAGATGCTTTACATACATTATTTCATTTGAGCCTCATGACCACCCTGAGGGAGATGCTACAGGTATTCTTAGAGTCATTTTACAGATGAGAAAACTGAGGCTCCCAGAGTAACTTACCCATGGTAACACAGGTCTAATGGATTCCAAGTACTGCAGCCCTACCTACAGAGCCACACTGCCTCCAAGAGAGATAGCAACTCTTCCTTTGACTCAGTGGAGAAGAGGGAAGAGGACTCGGGATATGAAATAAGACATAGAGGACAGATGCAATTACCATACGGGTTGGTTTTGCTTGTGTTTATTTGAAGGGAGGTTTTCTGGGTGGAAGGCATATCAGGAAATGGTAATATTTAAATAAAAAAAGATCAACACCATTTTAAAAAGCGGGGGAAGGGTCACCAAGCTGTATGTCCGCAGGAGACCAAGACAATCCATTTGGCTCCCACTTTTAACGTCCTACAAGAAGATATTATCTACTCAGTCTAATAAAAGAGGGGAATGCTTACGGTAGACAAAGGTAGATCATTTCAAAGACAAAACAAGACATTTTGTCACCCAGGACACCAACCCTTGGTGGAGAGTTCCTAGGATACTGCACAGGACCCCTGAAAGGGCATTGTTCCAATGGGTGAGGCCAGGAAGGGGCTCACCTGCTACAGGGCCACTGCAAAGAAAAGTAGCCCCTCCAGTAACCTCCAAATGTGCTTATTCTTCTAACATTCTTCTAAGCACCACCCAACCCCCAACCAGCAGCTAGTTTCCCACCCCACCCCCACTAAAAAATTGTCTTGTACATATTTTACGAGTACTAATTAATGTACATGTCTAATTACTACATGTACTAATTTAAGTACATAAAATATGATCTCCTTAAGAGGAGGCTGTATTCTATCTTTGTCCCCATATCCTCAGTACGTAACTCTTTCTAGGCATTTAATCAATGTTTATTGGTTAATTCATTGATAACAAAATTCTTAGCCTCAGAAGAAGTGAAAACATCAGCAAAATGTAAATCTAGGACCCCTCTAAATTCTGGTAGCTTCAGACAAAGTCCTAGTTGTAATACTATAGTTTGGGTTCAGGGTAGATCTGATGTCCTTGGTATTAAAATTCCTAATATTAAAAAACCACGGAGTTTTGGGTAAACATTGATGAATGAAAAATTAATATGTAAATTAATATGTAATATAAAAATTAGTATGTAAATATAAAAAAAGAAAAATGATTTCCCAGATCCGTGTGGGAGGTGGGGCCAGGTGGGGCAGGTGCCTTGGTTTATTTGGACTTCTCTTTTTCTCATTTAAAGCCTGTCACAACATGGCCCTACCCTCCTTATACAATACTCTCCTCCATGTACTCTAGGGTCCGATCATAAAGTCTTGTTGCCCTTCCTCATATATATGAAGCCCCATCTCCCACCTCCATGTCTTTGCCCAGTCCTAGAACATCCTCATGCCTAGATTCTGCCTCTTGAAATCTCTGGCTTCCTTCAAGCCACCCTCGTGGGGACAGGAGGCTTTAGGACAGCCTCCTTTCTGAGAAGAGGCTCCATCCTAAGATGTGCTTGAGAACAGAAAGACAAGAGATGAAGGAAAATGACAAATAAAGGGAGACAATGAATTTCAAAGATGACAAGGTCTCCCGTTATCTGCTGCCTCATTGACTCCCTCCCCTGCCAAAGCACATCAAAGCTGTTTCATCAGCCCCGTCTCAGATGCTTTGACTGAGTCCAGGCCTCCCACAACTCAGGAGAACCAGGAAAGGCTTTTTCTCTACCTCTCTGGGGAAAAGAGGATGTCCCAGACCCCTAGAGCTCAGGAGATCCTCCCTGAGACAGACAGCAACATCTGTGGGTACTAAAGCCACCGACCCCACTTAACTGCCAAGACTAGGGCACCCCAGGAGGCCTGAAATCAGGCTTTACTGAGAAGCACGGATTTTTCTTTGGCTTTACAGGGGATGGAGGTGAGGCAAAGAAAGCAAAAACACAACCAGAGCCTAAGTGCCTGGGAACTGTCTATAGGCCTACACATAGAACATAAAGGCAGCTCCCCAGAAGAATTAGAAGGCCCATAAATGTAAAGCAGTAGACTTCTTATTATGGATATCTTTTTATTCCCTAAAGACATGTAGTTTAACATGAGACAACTGCAGTGGGAGGGAAGGGGAAGGAAAGGAGACAAGATGGGGGCATAGAGCTAAACTTGAAGACATGAAGACCTGAGTGCAAATCCTGCCTCAGCAATTTTGTAGCTGTGTGACCCTGAGCAAATCACTTCTTTCCAGGCTCAGTTTCCTTATCTGTAAAATGGGGAAAATAATAGTTCCTACCTTATACAGTGGTTGTGAGGATCAATGAGAGAACATTCCTAGGTGCAATAGAGAGCCACCAGAACTGCCTTGGGGGAACCAGGCTGGCGAAGGCCTGGAATGTTAAACTAGGCCATTTTGTTACAACAAAGGGAATGGAAAGGAGGACAAGAGAAAACAAACGGGGCTTAATCCCCGATGTTGCTCAGATGTACTGCCTCTCTACTTCCCTCTGAGCATGTTTCTTGCAACATAGCTCCACAGAGAGTTTGTAGGACTACACAAGACCTAGAAAAATCCAAAAACCAGAATGGTTCTCCAGAGAACCAACTTCCCAGCCAGTACAAGAATTTCCCTGGCCTGTTAGAGAGAGAGCAGAAGTGGTCTTCTATTTACCACAACTTTCTATGACACTCCCTCACTGATTTCTGCACCTGACAAGATGACAAGGTGATTGACCATAGAATTAATGCTAGAAGGGGTCATCTGGTACAACCCCTTCATTTTAGAGACAAGGAAACTGAGGCTAGGAGAGTTTAACTGACTCGTCCAAGGTCACACAGTGGTAGGTAGCACAACCAAGAGTGAGCCTGGAAAGACTGGAAACATCTCACTCCCTTCAGTGAGCTGATGTTACCAAGTGAATGACATTTCCTTTATCTTGCATGGCTTCAAATCTTGTCAATCATTTTTTTAAAAATGCCTTTCATGGACCGATGATGAAGAAACCCATTCCCATCCTGACTGAGAGGTGATAGATTGACTCAGGGTACAGAATGAGATGGTAAGGGAAAGGAAGAGATAAGAAAGAAGGAAAGAGAGAGGAAGAAAAAGGGAAGGAAGGAAGAGAGGAAGGAAGGAAGGAAGGAAGGAAGGAAGGAAGGAAGGAAGGAAGGAAGGAAGGAAGGAGGGAGGAAGGAAGGAAGGA
>NW_020954546.1:17690924-17697134 GCF_900497805.2 Vombatus ursinus | reverse complement strand
AGGAAGGAAGGAAGGAAGGAAGGAAAGGAAAAGGAAGGAAGGAAAGAAGGAAAGGAAAAGGAAGGAAGGAAAGAGAAAGAAAGAAAGGAACAAAGGAAGAAAAAAAGGATGATAGAAAGGAAAAAAGGAAGGAAGGAAGGAAAGTAAGGAAAGAGGAAGAGGGAGGAAGAAAAAGGGAAAGAAAGAGGGAAGAAGGAAGGAAGGAAGGAAGGAAAGAAGGAAAAGAAGGAAAGAGAAAGAGAGAGAAAAAAAGGAATGAAGGAAGGAAAAAAGGACGATAGAAAGGAAAAAAGGAAGGAAGGAAGAAGGACAGAAAGGCATTTTCAAAAATGCAAAGAAAAAGAAAAACAAGAAGGTTCAGAAGGATGCATAGATAAATAAGACAGCTTTGAAAGTAACATGTTAAATTAATTATATACTTTTTTTAAAGCAAGCTGTACATAGAAGAGATTTGTGATTTCATAGCTAATCCTCTTTTTCTGTTCTGCTTTGTATATAGAAATGTTCTCTGGTGGGGGTGGGTATTGGTTAAGTTCAGAATGAAGTAAGACCTATTTTAAATACCTCTTGCATCCATCCCTTTTTTCCTCATTTCCCCTGACATCACCAGGGTCATAACTATGCCTAGCCCAGTATATTAATGAACAAATCTAAATCCACAAGCTGCCCTCATCAGCCAGACTTCACAGACGGGTAGTCCTGCCTACCTCTCCAAACTTCTTCTCTACTCCTCTCCAAGGCCAGTTCTCCACTCTAACAAAGCCAGTCTTCTCTGGGTACTTTCAGACGTGCCAGGCTCACTTGTAGCTCTCTCCTTTCCTTCATTCTGGGTGTTCACTGTACTTGGGATGCTCTTTCCATTCCCCTCGAGCTATCCAGAAATGACTCCATCCTTCATGGCACAGATCACGCCTTGTCTCCTTCCCTATCTTCTCTGGTCCTCACTGATCATCCTTTCCTGTATCTCGGATCTGTACCAGAAGATTTAGTACTTAAATGATTTCTTATGTTTCATGTGCAGTCTTCCCTTCCCAATTAGGTCAAGGATCTGTCGTTCATTTGGCAATTAAACATTTATTGACTTGTAGCGTGTTCTGAACAGGCTTCATCCAGGTCTTTATTATGACTTCTTACCTTGAATATAACACGCTGACAACTGGATTGTTTTTTTTGTTTGCTTGCTTGTTCGGTCTTTCAGAATCTTTGTAGCTCAAATTGGGATTTTCTCGGCAAAAATACTGGAGTGGCTTGCCATTTTCTTCTCCAGATTATTTTACAGATGAGGAACTGAGGCAAATGGGGTTAAGTGACTTGCCCAAGGTTACACAACTAGTAAGGATCTGAAGCTGGATTTGAACTCAGACCTGACTCCAGGTCTGGCACTCTAACCACTGTACAACCTAGAACCTAATTGGAAGTCCATGAAAGAAGAATGAATTCATTAGTACTATCTCCTAAATTGAAGGCTTCCCTTGGGGCAGCTAGGTGGCACAGTGGATAGAGCACGGGCCCTGGAGTCACAAGGACCTGAATTCAAATCTAGCCTCAGATACATAACATTGACTAGCTGTGTGACCCTGGGCAAGTCACTTAACCCCAATTGCCTCACCAAAAAAAAAAACCAAAAACTTCCCATTCTGACAGTAAAATCAGACCAGTCAGTCCACTCACCATGAAGCTGAGTTTCTAATAACTAATCAATGAGCATATATGCACTGGTGCTTTGGGCACCACAATAAAAGTATGAGCATAGTCCCTGCCAACCCGAACATATAGGGTCCCCAACTAACACACACAAATCCAATTCAATCAGCACTTAACCACCTACTACAAGCTAGGCGCTATACCAGACCCTAGAGATACAAAGGCAAAAATGGAAACAGTCACTGCCCTCAAGAAGCTTACACTCTATTTCAGGAATGGAGGACAGAATAGGTAAACAGATAAATACATATACATGAGAATATGAGGACAGAAGCACCAACTAGGACTAAAGTTCTGTACCATTTTTTGTGTGCAGGATCCCTTTGACAATCCAATAAAACCTATAGACCCTTTCTCAGAATGAAGTTTTTAAATGCATATAATAAGACACATAGGAAGCCACTTATATTGAAACAAAGATGTCATTGTAAAAGCTTAAAATTTCACTAAGCTTTGGGGACACCTTGTACGCACAAATTTACATAAGAACACACATATATGTACATTCACATATACATATAAAGCACATGTTCAACCAAGTTCAGTTCAAGGACCTCCTGAAATCTATCACGGACTCCCAACCTGTGGACCCCGAGAATTGAAGCCATGAACCATGGGGCTCAGAAGTGAGCTTCTATGGGAGAAGGCACATAAGCTCAGCCTTAGAGGAAGCTGGGATTCCAAGAGACAGAATGGAAGAGTGATTCCAGAGAGGAAGAGGGGAAAGAGGGAAAGAGCGTTCCAGGCATGGGAGTGGGGGGAGCAGCCAGTCCAAAGGCATGGCGCTAGGAGATGGAAGAGGAATGACAAATAGGCCCCTTTGGCTGGAAGCTATAATGTGTATTAGAGAATAACATGCGCCATTAGACAATAATTAATGGTGACCAGTATGCCCAGACTAGGAGTTCCAAGGACAAGAGAATGTTAACTGGAGTAACCAGAGACAACTCCACCATGTAATGGAGAAGTTCCCCTTTTCCTAAGGGCATGACCCCCACAGGGAAAACCTGATTGCTTTACAAAAGGTGATGATGCCCATGGCAGGCTGGTCCACTGAACTTGAGGCTCTGTGGCATGCCTGTGTGGGCTTTCTATTTTGATACTATTTATTAAGACTTTGAGAGTTTGTGGAACGTGAGAGCAGGCAGTCAATCATCTGGTAGGAGAGCAATGGAAGTCTTCATGAGGTCACCTTTCCAGTGGGTGCCAGGTGAAAGCATACTGCCTCTCCCCACAGACATAGAGCACCCAGGCAAGGTGACTCAGCCCTGCCCGGTTAGGCTCCACCTCCTCCGCATTATTAGTAGAAAGATGCTTGGTGACAAATTGCCAATTACAGTAGGTCCCAACCAATTACCTCGGGTCATATATTTCAGTTCTGTATACAAATTAATCATCAACAGAATGGGAAAATAATGGATTAAAAGTTTCTTCTTTCTTTCATAATTGAAATACTTTTCCTGTGGCTGGTACCTACACTGTTATGAAAGCCAAGATCAGAGATAGGGCCTGGGACAAAAAATATTCAGAGACAGAAAGGTAGTAAGCACTTAAAAATGCTCTAGCTAGGCATCAGGGGCTGGGGTGAGGTGAGGTAATACTTGGTAGTACATTGGATAGAGTGCCAGACCTGGAGTCAGGAAGACCTGAGTTCAAATCCAGTCTCACACACTTACCTGTGTGACCCTAGGCAAATCACTTAACCCTGTTTGGCTTGGTTTCCTCATCTGTAAAATTAGCTGGAGGAGGAAAATGGCAAAATCACTTCAGTATCTTTGCCAAGAAAACACCAAATGGGGTCACGAAGCCTAAGATATGACTAAACAATGATGCAATTTCAAGAAAGCAAAACAGTCCCTGCTCTCAAGGAGCTAACATTTTTTAAAAATATATTCAGGAACTTACATTCTAATGTAGGAGAAGATAATACCACAGAGGATGCAAGGAAACTGATCCACTCTCCCAAAATATAGAAAAAAAATTCCCCTATGGAGGAGGGAGAGTCCTACTTCCTGGTGAGAGAAGATGACCAGAAAATTATAATTAGTTGGGAAAACAAGCAGCCTTCTGGTTCAACTCCATCATTTTAGAGGTAGAAAAACTGAGGCCCAGAGAGGTTGGCTTGTCCAAGGCTGTTCAGGTGGTAAATTACAGAGTGAGAATTTAAGAAGCTCTGACTACAAGGCCAGGAATCTTTCCACTTAATTTCCCATTACCTTTCAATTTTCCTGCTGGAAGTCAGCAGAGCCCTGAGGGCTCTACCAGCTATTTGATTCCTAACCAAACAAATGCCTTTCCACCTTCATTTGGGCCTATTCACAAAGGGAAGGTTTCCAGGAGCCCACCTGTCTGGGCTCTGATTTACCCACCTCAGGTGTCTCAAGCTTTCTCCTTCTTCTGTCTTTCACTGAGGTTACTGAAGGCTCTGAAGCCTCTCTTCACACTTCTCTCTGTATCTGGCAAGGAGCAATCTAGGCTTTGCTATTCATGAAAATTATTGGGGCAAACACTGGAGCCGATGTTCCAGGGTGTACCAAGATGGCAGCGTGAGCTGTGACTCAGGGAAGTAGGCAGGAGGGCAGGAGTGAACTCTGATGGTTAGTACTAACAACAAAAAGACCAGAGGCAATAATAATAACAACAACAACAACAACAATAGTAATAACTAATATCTATATGGGCAGCTAGGTGACTCAGTAGATAGAGCTCTAGGCCTGGAGTCAGGAAGACCTAAGTTCAAATCCATCCTTAAACACTTAGTAGCTGTGTGACTCCGGGCAAATAAAAAGAGAGCACTTAACCCTATTTGCCTCAGTTTCCACATTTGTAAAATGAGCTGGAGAAGGAAACAGCAAAGCCATCTAGTATCTTTGCCAAGAAAACCACAAATGGGGTCATGAAGAGTAGGATACAACTGAAAAATGACTCAACAACAAAAAAAACCAAAACAGATACAGCACTTACTATGTGATGTGGCTGCTTATTACCCCCATTTTACAGATGTTCAAAGTAAGGCAGACAGATGTTAAATATCTTGCCCAGGGTCTCAACAGCTAGTGTCTAAGGCAGAATTCAAACTCAAGTCTGCTGGTTATGAACTTTATTCAATGAGCCACCTAGCTGCTTTAAGGACCAGCTAAAGGAACTGGGTATTTTCTGCCTGGTGAATAGAAGATTTGGGTGTTGAGAAAACCATGTCCAAATACTTGGTATCATATGGAAGATGGGAGATTTGTGCTACTTAGATACTGAAGACAGTGTGAAAAATGAGTTGAAGTTGCTAGAGCCAGATTTCAGTTCCATATGAGGAAAAACTTCCTAATAATTAAAGTGCTCCAAAAGTGACTTTCGATGGAGGTAATGAGCTCCCCATTGCTGGAGGGGAAATATTCCTCCAAGAAGAGACTGAATAACCACTGGTCAGGTGATTCAACAAGACCAGCGCCACCCATCTGCTCAGGCATATATGCCAGCCCTACAGAGACCATAGCGGACCAGTCCCAAACATTGATTCCATCTTTCAGCCTTTTAAAATCTTGGTTTCTTTTGCTTTTGCTGCATTGATAGCCAATGGACTTTAAATTCCTAGGCTAGTCTTCGTGTGCATCCATCTCTAGATCAGTCATCCACAGAGACCAGAACTTAAAAACTGGTCCTTTAGTAAGGTAAAAATTCTCTCCGTTGCAGTCAGAGTCTCACTTTCTTCATTCTTCTCCAGATTCCACTCCTGACTCTTGAGACGTTTTCCACCATGCCTTCTTGCTTTGGTAGTTCACTCTGCCCCTTTAACCTCTTCACCCTGGAAGTATACTCTCCTCCCCCCTGCAGCCCCTTTCTCTGATTGATAGGTTCCTCCTAGGATGTCTGTTTTAAGGAAGGTGCCCAAGCCAGCCATGTCTTCATTCTGCTCCAGACTTTCTCCTTTGTGCTCCATAAAAGTTTCCTTTTGTGTCTTGTCTTCCCCAGTTAGAATGTAAGCTCCCTGAGGGCAGGGGTTGTCTTTCTTTCTGCTTGAATCTCTATTCCCAGCACTTAGCTCAGTGCCTGGCACATGGTACTGGCTTAATAAATGCTTGCTGACTGACTGACTGCCTGATCTTCTGTATAGTTAAGGTCAGAGGCAAATGGGTTTCTTCTGTCCTTCATCTGAACTCCGGTTCTAAGAAACAGAGATATCCCTACAATCGGGTAAAGTTAGTCCTGTGTGTCACAGAGAAAGCACAGACTGGAAGTGAAGTGACCTGGGTTCTGAGCCTCCCTCTGCCGCTAACTAGCTAGGTGACCTGAAGGATATCAGCTACCGTCTCTGGGCCTCACTTTCCTCATCTCTAGAGTGAGATGATTAGACAAGATCATTTCTATGATTCCTCCTACCTCCCTCAGTCTATGATTCTATGATGGACAGTTGAGATCTGTGTGTAAAACTACCCTATTTCTTTCTATGGGGTTTCTATAAAATAAGAAAGAAAGAAAGAAAGAAAGAAAGAAAGAAAGAAAGAAAGAAAG
>NW_020954546.1:17667200-17690914 GCF_900497805.2 Vombatus ursinus | reverse complement strand
AAAGAAAGAAAGAAAGAAAGAAAGAAAGAAAGAAAGAAAGAAAGAAACGTCATCATTTTTTCCAGAAAACATGCTACTCATGTAGCAAAGAAAATGAATTGGCGCTCAAATTGTTATTCTCAGCTGCTCCTACACGCTGGAATGATTCTTAAAAAGCTCCCATCAGCTTTCTTTTTTGGTGAGATTTGATATTATTAGCACTCTCTCATATGAAACAATTATAAGTGCAAATGCAGTATTCATTTAAAGGGTCACGAGAAGCTTCCTGACAAATGCAGTCACATTCTAATTTTTTCGTATCTGAGTGACTGAGGTCAGATAAGATGAGCGCAAAGTCAAGGCTGCATGTAGAATAACGAAGACACTGTTGTTGTCAGGTTTTGAGAGAGAGGATGGAGAAGGAACAGCAAAAGCTGAAACCAAGCTCTTGATGGCTCTGGTGAATGTCTGCCTCACTAGACAATGAATGCGCCATCATCTCTTCTCACAATCCCCTCCTCTGAAAGCATCAGCTACCTCAAACATCGCAGCTGCCCCTGCTAGAACAGCCCCATCAACTTTCCAAACACTCTGTTTGTCTCTCTCCCCATCCCTCCCTCTGTCTCTGTCTCTGTCTCTGTCTGTCTGTCTCTATCTCTCCCCATCTCTCACTCTGTCTCACTGACTCTACGTCTGTATCTCTCTCTCTCTGTCTCTCTCTCCTCCCCCATCTCTCTCTGCGTGTCTCACTGTCTTCTCAATGTCTGTCTGTCTGTCTGTCTTCCCCCCTCTCATCTCTCTGTGTCTTACTGTCTCTATATCTCTCTCTGTGTCTCACTGTCTCTATGTCTCTCTCTCTCTCTCGCTCTCTCTCTCTTCCCCATCTCTCTCTCTCCCCCATCTCTCTGTCTCCCCCTCCCATTTCTCTGTGTCTCACTGTCTCTATGTATGTCTCCCCTCTTCTCTCTATCTGTCTCTCTCCATAGAATCACAAGATTTTAATTCAGAGCTGAAAGGAATCACCATAGACATCTAGTCCAACCTCTCCTGAAAAGACCCACCCCCCACCCCCGTAACATAGCTAACAAATGATCATGCGGCCTTTGCTTGCAGACCTCAGAGGACGGGGCACCCCCCACCTCTCAAAGGGCCCATGACATGGCAGTCCCACTGGACACCTCCTGTGCTCAGGAAGTATCTCCTAACATAAAGCCAAAATTGATGTCTTTTAAGCTTCCGTGCAGCAAGGCTGACCCTACCTCTACACAACAACCCTTCAGACCCGTGAATCAGGTTCTTGCACCCGTCCTGAGTCTTCTCTCCTCCAGGATAATCGTGCCCAGTCCCTTCAACTGATCCTCACATGACATTAACTCAATGCCTTTCCCCATCCTGATTGCATCCTCTGGATGTTCTTCAGTTTATCCACGCCCTTCATAAACTGTGATACCCACAACTAAGCACAATGCTCCATATGAGGTCTAGGGAGGGCGGAGGACATGAGATTTATCCCTCCAGTGAGGCTTATCTGCTAGGGTTATACTGAAGCCTCTAGACCAGAGGTTCCCAAACTTATTTGGCCTACCACCCCCTTTTCAAAAAAAAAAATTACTCAGCACCCCCTCTGGAAACCTACTTTCTTTAACCCTTTAATGTTTTTTGAAATTTGTGTCATTTCAGAAAAATATAAAATATTTTTAAGTGATACATCTTAAATTTAATAATTTACTGTAAATCTGTGGGGTTTTTTCCTGCATTGAAATTTTGCTGATGCAATATTGTATCATGTAACTGTATTATATTGTAAACAAGTCATTACATGCACATATTCCTGCCTATGCATGCTGGACTTCCCAACAATGCGTGACAGACTGGCCTCTCAACACTTTTTTGTTAAGACCTGTCAGGGGACTTGACCACAGATTGGTTATAACCTGCATTCTGTGTGTTTATTTGGAAAATAATGTAATCACTATGACTTTAACTCTGTTATACAACAGATTAAACATGTACAAATGGTTTTTCAAAATTTTTCTTATCTTCTCTTCTTTCCTTATGCTTCTACAATCCCCTTATTTTTATTCAATGCACCCCAATTGGACCAGAGGCTACTACTGCATCCCTGGATCATTCCAGCGCCCCCTGGGGGCGGTATCATCCACTTTGGGAACCTATGCTTAGACTTCCTTCACCTACACTGTTGAATCAGGATACAATTAGTTCATTAATAAGATCGCAATGATGCTCCAACATAAAATTCTAATAGCATATCTTTCACTTTACATCTCTATTCACTTTTGATCAGGTAGGTGCTATTATTATCCTCATTTCACAGATGAGAAAAATGAGGCAAGCAAACTTTTGCCCAAGGTCAAAAATTAGCACCTGAGGCCACATTTGAACTCAAGTCTTCATGACACCAGGTCCAGTGCTCTATCCACCAGGCCATGTGCCAACCAGGGCAAGGAGTCTAGAGAGCAAGTATTTTTTATCCTCATTCCAAAGATGGGCAAGTGGAGGTTTCAAGAAGGGGAATTGACTCACCCAGGATAACACAGCTAGTAAAGGCTAGAGCTGAGATGTAATAATAAAGACATACCATTGATGTATGGCAGAGATGGGGTCTGGTACAGGCCCTGAAAATAAACATATTGGGGAAGATATTTGCTGAACACTAAGCAGAAATATTCCCTGGGGCTGGTAGGGAATGGGAGGGAGCAGCTTTAATTTGAAAACACACTCAAGGGGCCTGAAAATTTGTCTTCAGTGACATGCACCAAAGCTATTCCTGACTTTATAAATTATTTTACAGCACATTTTCAGCTACCAGATTTACTTATGGTGAGAAATGTCTACATTAAAGATTACATGACATCTTAGAAGTCACAGCCTTCCTGGAGGGAGAGAGTACTATAAACTCACAACTAGAGATGTCAGGGTTACCAGTCATTCCTTCCTTAAAGATGAAGAGAATGGGAGATCTAAACCAGTATGTGCCGTCTTATTCTGAGAGCACCAGGGGAATTGAATGGTTAAGATTCTGTAAAATCCATGTTCTTGAACTTGAAAACATACAATTGCCCCAGGCTCGAACATGCAAACTCCTACTCTTAGAGCAAATCGTTCAAAAAGTCATTTGAAAGAAGGCCTTTGTTGCCAGCATCTGCTGAGACTGACTAGGAGAAGTCAATGGCATTTAATAAAAATGCAATTATCACTTACTCCCAAGTGCAGAAGGGTTACATTTCCCAGGATGCCTATGCCTGGAGCATAATAGCTCCATGGAAGACCAGTGCCTGAAATTCCCATAATATGGGTGTATCCACCACACAGGCTGATTGCACTGAGAGGATGGGGAGGGGTAGACACAAGAGAGAGACAATGGAGATCTCTCAATGGAGATCTGGAACCACATGGGGCAGAGAACCAGACTAGAAATCACATGGATACCAGGAGCAGCTAAAGAAATGAGGAGTCGCAGACAGCAATTTTCAAAACGGAAGACCAAGATTGCCTGCAGGGAAGGCTCCAACCTACTCATTCATTCCTCATAGAGAAAGAAAAACCTTACATATGCAGTCCTTATCACATCATGAGCCTAGAGAGCCTTAATTTAACACTTAATCCCTTGAGATTGTATTGATTCAGGAATGCGTGATGATAATCTTTCCTGTTATTTACTAATTGTTTCTATGGCAACTATGTTATTACTTTTCATTTTTAAAATTCTATATATCATATATATAAAACTATAAATATAGTTATATAACTATATAGTTACTATATATAATTATACATATAGTTACATGTAGTAGCTATATCTATGTAGTTACTATATATATAAAGCTATATGTAATTACTATGTGTATAACTATATGTAGTTATATATTATATCATATGTACTATATTATATGTTACATATTATATAATTATTAAAACAGTATTGGGCAGCTAGGTGGTACAGTGGATAGAGCACCAGGTCCGGAGTCAAGAAAACTCATCTTCCTAAGTTAAAATCTGGCCTCAAAAATTTATTAGCTGTGTGACCCTGAGCAAGTCACTTAACTCTATCTGCATCAGGCTCCTCATCTATAAAATGAGCTGGGAAAAAAAATGGCAAACCACACCAGTATCTTTGCCAAAAAAACACCAAATGGGGTCATGAAAGGTTGGACGTGACTGAAATGACTCAACAACAACAAAATAACTATATTATATGTAACTATATATATAATATAATCTGTTATCTATAATATATATAATATAGTCTATAATATGTAATGTATTATGTAACATATTATATATTATACTCTATAATGTATAACATATTACAGATAATAATATACAATACTAATATAGTCTATTATATGCTATATTGTATAACTATAAATAACAGGATAGAATATATTGATAGTATATTATAGTATATACTATATATAATACATAATATATAAGTATTATTACTATAAATATACTATATATATATACTATAATATACTATAATATACTATAATATACTATATAAATATATATACTATTAGTATATATAATTTACATTCCTGGATGTGCGTATACAGATGATGGGAGGCCTTCATCAGATCAGCATGGAGGAGGATTAGGACCGGGGGTTGGGAGATAGAGGAAGACTGATTTGGTGATAATATAAGGGTAAACTTTTCAAATACTGGAATTCTGCAGCCATGGAATTGGTTTCTTGACAAAAATTGTGAGCTCCCTTTTAATGGAAGGGTTAAAGCTGAGAATAAATGCCCCCTGTTGGAGATGCCAAGGACATTTATGCATTGGGAGTGTGCTGGAACCAGCTTGAACAAGTTCATGAAACCCAATTGTTAAATTTTCAGTGTATTTACAACTTAGAAACTAGAGAACTCTATAAATCAGGGCTTGATTTATTGGGTTTTTGTGGGGGGGGGGTCGGGGCATAAGAAAGTGAAGAAAAAAGGTTAATAATTCATATTAGACTGAAAAGTGTGCCATGTGTTTATTTCCCTCACCCCTAGAGAGCTGCTTGTTAAACATTTATCAGCATACCCACCACCAAAGTAGGTTTAACTAGCTTCTACATTTTCATTGAATTGGATCAAAATATTAGTTTTTGCGAGCCTGTCAGTCTAAGGTCACATGCTGCCTATGTGGTAACATCAAGAGATGTTACTCAGGTCTTTCTGAGTACATGCCCCACAATCCCCACAATATATTAGTAAATATATTAGTATATATAATAGTATATGATACAGTAATAAAAATAATAAATAGTATAGAATATGACATAGTATACGTGTACTATGTATATACAATTATACATAGTTGTATATGTAGTTATATATAGTTATATCTATAACTATATATGTAGGTATGTATATATACATAGTCATATATAGTTATCCCCTGTCGTCCTGTAGTTGCCAAGACTATGCTGCCCATAGTTAAGGACCGAGCCTTCCCAAAGCATTGGTATTTGCACCTGTGAGACTCCCAGAAGCCTTCAAATACCTACCTGCCTAGAATGCAGTGAATATCTTGGGCAGCTCATGTCACTCAGTAATATAGGTGTTAGTGATGTCCTCCAAGGTTCAGTCCTGGCCCTTCCTCTCTTTTTGTCATGCTGTCTCACCTGATGGTCTCATCATCTTCCATGGGGTCACTATTATCTCTATGCAGATCTACATTAAGAGCCATATTTTCTCTCCTGAGCTCAAGTCCCACATCAATAACCACCTCTTGGAGCCATCTTGGACAGGATGTCCTATAGATGTCTCCAATTCAACATGTCCAAAAAAGGACTCATTATCATTCCTCCCCACCCCCAACCCTCCCCTCTTCTGCGCTTCCTTATCACTGACAAGAGCACCACCATCCTTCCAGGCACTCAAGCTAACATCCTCAAAATGCTAAGAATCAAAATGGCAGCTACTGATTGGCAGCTAGGTGATGCAGTGGTGGATTGTGGAGCATGTACTCAGAAAGACCTGAGTAACATCTCTTGATGTTACCACATAGGCAGCATGTGACCTTAGACTGACAGGCTCACAAAAACTAATATTTTGATTCAATTCAATGAAAATGTAGAAGCTAGTTAAACCTACTTTGGTGGTGGGTATGCTGATAAATGTTTAACAAGCAGCTCTCTAGGGGTGAGGGAAATAAACACATGGCACACTTTTCAGTCTAATATGAATTAATAACCTTTTTTCATCATTTTCTTATGCCTAGACCCCCCCCCAAAAGCCAATAAATCAAGCCCTGATTTATAGAGTTCGCTAGTTTCTAAGTTGTAAACACACTGAAAATTTAACAATTGGGTTTCATGAACTTGTTCAAGCTGGTTCCAGCACACTCCCAATGCATAAATGTCCTTGGCATCTCCGACAGGGGGCATTTATTCTCAGCTTTAACCCTTCCATTAAAAGGGAGCTCACAATTTTTGTCAAGAAACCAATTCCATGACTGCAGAATTCCAGTATTTGAAAAGTTTACCCCTATATTATCACCAAATCAGTCTTCCTCTATCTCCCAACCCCTGGTCCTAATCCTCCTCCATGCTGGTCTGATGAAGGCCTCCCATCATCTGTATACGCACATCCAGGAATTCTGCCTGAGATGGCATTGGGGTTGTTAATAGCCATAACACAGGCTGACTCATTCTGAGCTTGTAATTGATTCAGACCCCAAGGTCTTTTTTATGTGAAACAATCAAGCCAAATCCATACCCACCTCCTTTCCTGTATTTAGGTAATTGATTTGAAGCCAATGCAGGAATTTACATTCATCCCTATTAAATTACATCTTTCTCATCTAGGTCAATCATTTCCAGCCCATGGAGATTATTAGGAAGTCCAATTTATGCCATGCAACACATTAGCTATACATCCAAGCTCTGAGTCAATCGTGAATTTAAAAAACATGCCTCCTGTCTTCCTCTGAGAGCCTGTGATAAAAATATTGGTAGCCTAAGCCAGGATCTTTGCTTCTTCCTCTTTCTCTCATGGACTCATTTGGAAGAATGAATGATGCTCCTTGTTGAGTATGAATCCAATTCAATTCAATCACATAGACATTTATTAAATGCTCACTATATCATGACAAAGTAAAATGGATAGCTCTACAGACACAGGACCTGGGTTCCAATGCAGCCTCTGATACATACTACCAACATAACCTTAGATACAAGGGTCTCAGTTTTCTCATCTGTAAAATGGTTGAAATAAGTAGCCTCAGAGGCTCCTATGATGTTATGTCCTGAGTCCTGTGATAGGCTCTGGAGGTACAAAGACATAATAAAAAACAGTACCTGCCCCCAGGGGGCTTCTATTCTATTAGTGTGGGTGAGAACTACTAAAAGCACAGTCTTCCCCTTAGGCTGATGTCAAAGGAAGACTGTTAAGACTCCTGGGTGATTTGAATAATCCCAACCAGAACCGGAAGAGAGTTAAATGGGGAGGAGGGGACAGTTTAACTTGCATTCACTTGAGTAGAAGATACCGAGGTATTCTGCAGCCAGTTCATACCAGCAAGGATCTCTCAGAGATCTAATTAAATGTGACCACTTACGCCTCAGAAATAGGCAAATGCTATAAATCAGGGCTCGATTTCCAGGGTTTTTTAATTGTCAAAAGACTTAAGAAAGTAAAGGACACAATGTTGACAATGCAGATTACACTTAAAAGTGTATCTTGAGTATACGTTTGGCAAGTCGGTTATTAAACATTTACCAGCACATTCCTGATGTTACCCCACCTCCCAACCCCATCTCTTAAAGGCAATCTGAGTGAAAGACCTAAGATTTGTGCTCACTGTGGAGTCTGGGATAGGAGTTCTGCTGAAGCCAGAGTTTCCCCGGGTTGCTGTTCCTGGGTAAACTGCTTCTAACAATGGCAGAGGATTCATTAAGAGAAAATGGTGGTCCTGGCACTATTAACACAAGAGCTGTGATGAACTGTGGGAGAACTGAATTCTCCACCAGACAATAAAACCAGGAGGAAAAATTATACAACAAACATCATAAAGACAAGCGACTTTGAGAGAGCTCTGATCAATGAAGTGACTTATTACAGCCCCTCCTGACAGAGCAGGGGTGGACTCAGGGGGCATACATTTTTGGTCATTTTCAATGGGGAAATTTATTTGTCTTAAATTATGTGGATTTATTTAAAAGGGGGTTTGTTTTTTGTTGTTGTTGTTGTTTTCTAATAATGGAAAGAAAGGTAGAAGAAAGAAAAAATAGACTTTTAATCATTGAAGAGAGACAGAGAGATGGAGAGACAGAGAGAGAAACACACAGAGAGAGAGACAGGCAGAAGGAAAGAGATGGAGAGGGAGGGAGGGAGACAGAAAGAGAGAGAGAGAGAGAGAGAGAGAGAGAGAGAGAGAGAGAGAGAGAGAGAACCAGAACTCCTAAGGTTATAGGATCATAGATTTAGAAAGGAAAAGGACCGTCAAGGTCCTTTTCTCCAACTCCATCATTTTAAAAAGAAAAATCAGTGAGAAAAGTATATTCCTTTGATAGCAAAGACTGAATGATAACCAAGAAAATTTCTAAAAGGTTTGCCCACCAAGACGACACTACTGGGAGCCTCTTTGGACCAAAATCATCACAAAATCATGCACACTAGTGAGAGAAAAACCCCTCTGGGGACCCAATGAGATCAGCAGTCTATTGGACACGTAAAATACCAGGGGTCTGCAAAGTACTCGGTGTTTGCCACAAACATTTTATTGTTGAAGTGCTTGTAACATTCTGTCAATTTCATCAACTGGGGAAATACGCCCAGTCAATTGTCCCCTTCATCCCTGGCTGACTAGCAAGGGTTTACGCCCAAGGGTTTAGTCAAGGAGCTGAGAATCCCAGGAGAATTGGGGAACTCAGTCCCACAGTGTAGGAAGCTGCGGAGCTGCACAGCCACTGATTGCGGGCTTGTGGGATGCTGAGGCACCCTGCACAAGGGCTATTTGCACCAAAGGAAGTACCGCATCTAGCTGGGAGCAGCCAAAGGAGACACACAGAGTCAAGGGCATGAAGCAGCTTTCAGCAGCAGGATCTCCTATAGCGGAGAAAGGAGCAAACTGTGGATTCCAGAGCTGAGAGGTGAACCGTGCCAACAAAAGGACCATGGAGGCCCATCTGAGCAACCTGCCCCATGGAGATGTTGCAGCTGGGGTGAAGCAGCCTACAGACACTGTGAGAAGTAAAAGGCCGGTGGGGTTATTTCAATGCCTGTGCAAATCTGCACCGAAGACACTTGTAGGGAAGGAGGGAGGAGGGGCCAAGCTGTGCTAGAACCAGCTCGGGGGTTCAAGGGTTACCTTGGATCCCTGCCTGGGTCCCCTCGCTGTGAGCCTCAGGTTTATGGAAGGGATTGTTCTGTAACTACTTGTCATGCCATCTCAGCAAATGCCTTGTCTCTAAAGCCAACTGTGTCTACTGGCCTCTTATTAAAGATAAGCTCACTGGTCAGGTGTGCAATCTAGAGGAGGAAGGACTGACCTGCAGCCACATCATGAAGGGTTTTGTGTTTCTACATTTCTTCCAGATTTCTTGATGGGAGGGAATGTGAGCCAAGAGAAATAAGAGGGAGAAGAAAGATATTCAGGTCTATGGTTCCAAGGGAATCTCTGAAACAAAGGTCCCTCAATGAACAGGACAGAGATGTCCCTCGGGAGCAACGCCGATGAGTTACAGGCACTTCTGGGGATGAAGGAGGAGGGGCTGAAGTGGGCTAGAACTAGCTCGATTTTGTAAATTTCTTAAAATTTTCAGTGTGACCATTTACATCTAGGAAGTCAACACATGCTAGAAGTCAGGGCTTAATTGACTGGTTGAGACTTAGGAGAGTGATTGGGAAAACATTAATAACAAGTGAGTCGTGCATACTCTTTTTTTTTTCAGTGAACCGATTGTTAAACACTTAGCAGCACACTTCTAGAAGGACCACCATCAGTGAAAAAATAGATTTCAGGTCATAGATTTCAAGTTAGAAGAGACTTTGGAGATCACCTGGGGTGAGGAACCTGCGGCCTCGAGGTCACCTATGGCCCTGGGGTGCAGCCTTTTGACTGTGTCCAAGTTTCACAGAACAAAGCCTTTTATGAAGGGGATTTGTTCTGTGAAGTTTGGATTCAGTCAAAGGGCTGCACTTGAGGACCTAGAGGTCCACGTGTGGCCTCGAGGCTGCAGGTTCCCAGTCCAACCCCCTCATCTTACAGAGCGGGAAAACCACCGAGGCCCAGAAAAGTGAATTGATTTGCCCCAGTTCACACCAGGGATAGAACTGCCGGGTCCTATGATTCCAAATCCAGGGCTTTCTCCTAGCATTACATGGCCACCCCTGACAAGGAGGGGAGCGGGGGTGGGGCCTGGAAGGTTTGGGATGTTTGCACAAGGCTTCCAGCCTCATGGGGGAAGGGGGGGAAGAGTTGAAAATGAAAAAATGAAAAGGGGGGAGGGGGAAATCTAGCCACACAGTGGGAACTGCTTAGCAAAGACATTGGTTTGGCATACAGCAGGCGCTTAACTAATGTTGATTGATTGATTGATTGATTGACTGGAGAGGCCCTCAGAAGGAGTCTCTCACAAACCTGGAAGGAATGACTGCCTCGCTTTATGGAGAAGTCACGTTTGCATGACTGAACACAAGCAGGTGGCCAGAGATAACACCCCCTCCTGGGAAAGCCTCAGGTCAGGCCTGGGCATGGAGGACTTCATTTCCAGCTTTCTTCCAACAGAGGAAAACTTGGCCAGGGCTTTACATTACACTACACAATTTGGGGGATGGGGGTTAAACTTTGATGTCAGTCCAAGCCCAGGCAGGTCCTTTCATTCACTCATCATATACTTATGAATGCCTTCATCATGCATTTCTAATGTACAACATCCAGTGCTAGGCCTATAACCTCCCTTAGCTTCGTGTTTCCTCATCTGTAAAAGTAAGGTGGTTGGATAGCCTCCTTCCAGCTCTACATTTATGATCCAATGACTTTTAGAGAGATCAGTAAGGTAGAGGAATCAGATAGGGGAGTTAAGCTCCTGCCCCAGTACCCATAGTACAGGACAGATCTTGATAAGTGTAGCTCTGCTCTGGGGCCATGCTATGCTGATTGGTGAAGGCCCATCATATCTAGCTGGTCCCAGACCATCTGATCTACTTTAGCTTAGGACCTCATCTTGCTCTAGGATAGGGAATGGACATCATTTAATTGGTTAGGAACTCTCTGAGGAAGAAATTCCCTCTACCAATATAGGAAGGCACCTTCTCTTCAACCAATAGCCTTTAAAAGTTGGTAAGAGGGGCAGCTAGGTAGCGCAGTGGATAGAGCACTGACCTTAAAGTCAGGAGGACCTGAGTTCAAATCCAACATCAGACCAAACACTTGACATTTACTAGCTGTGTGACCCTGGGCAAGTCACTTAACCCCAATTGCCTAAAAAAAAAGAAGCTTATTAAAAAAAATTTAAGAAAAAAAGTTGGCAAGACCATGGATAAGTCCAGTAACCTGATTAGAACTGCCATTTTGTGTCAGAGGCAGGACCTGAACCCAGGTCTTCCTCATTTTGAGGCCAATTCTCTAACCACCATACCTCATTGTTCTGGAAAGAGGAAGGGGAGGAAAAGGGGAGGAAAAAAGGATGGAGGCAGGAAGAAGGAAAGGGATAGGGTGAGAGAGAGAGAAATGCCCCATTATGATGACCAGAGAATAGGTGGGGACCAAATCTCCTATATCCCTCATTAGACTCAAGAACACTGCTCAGAACAGTATTGACCAGGTCCAGACCTTTCTTGCCAAGGCTGAAAACGCATAATCCTAAAGAGTATATATCCTACCACTGTCCCCACTAGACTGCAGGATCTTTGGGGGCTGAGAATGCGACCCCAGAACCCCTAAGTATCTTGGACAAACACACAGCAAGAGCTCAGGAAGTGTATGTTGATCAACCAACAGGCTTATGAAGGGGAAGCCTTAACTGGGCTGTGCCCTGGGAGTGGCCAAGGGCAGATTCATTAACCTTCCTGGCCTAACAGTATGTGGTGCTTACTATGTGCAAAGCACTGTGCTAAGTGCCTTATAGTAATTGTCTCATTTGATCTTCACAACAACCCTGGGAGGTGGGTGTTGTTATTAGCCCATTTTACACATGAGGGAATTGAGGTAGACAGATTAAGTGACTTGCCCAGGGTCACACAGTTAGTAAGTATTTGAGGCAGTATTCAAACTCAGGTCTTACTGACTCCATGTCTTATCTACAGACTGTCATTTAACGTTATGTATCTGTATACATTCATATGTGCACTTGTCTTCTTCTCTTTACAATGTAAGCTCCTTCAGAATCCAAACTGCTTCATTCCCTGTGTTTGTACCACAAACACGGTGTCTGACACATAGTAGGCCTTAATAGATGCTTCTTGGTTGAAGAGTTGAACCATATGACATCAAAGACCTCTCTTGACTCTAAATCCAATGAACCTTGTCATCCTCAGCAAGTGAGGGCATGCGTGACACATACCTATGCTAGCCTACCTTGGCTAACAAAGTGAACAGAACTCTGGCCATAGCTCATGATTACGACCCCAAAGAATCCCACTCCAGTGGGAGATGGAGCCACAATCTGGCTCCAACACCTCAAGCTGCTCCCCATCGTGTACACACTGGTCAAATCATTCACCATCCCCCAATCCCTTTCTAAGATTTCCAGCCTCTACCCCTTTGCTCATGCTGTTTCCTACCTGTGGCGTGCCCTCCTTTCCATCTAATGTGCTTCGCAATCTGCCTGCCCTTCAAGGCCCATCTCAGATGCTATCTCCTCCATGAAGAGATCTTCCCTGAAGCCCCCCAAGCTGGACTTGACTTTCTCTTTGTTGGATCTTGTAATATTTTATGTATCTCATATAATGATTATATTCTGGTTCTCAGTGTACCTGTCTTTTTTCCCTTTGCTAAATAAGGTCCTTGAGGGGCTAGGCTCATGTTTTATTTATCTTGATTATCTCCCATCCCACTGTATCGAACACACCACTTTACACATAGTTAGGGCTGAATAAAAATCTGGTGAATCGATATTGAATCCCTGAGGCTCCTCCTTCCTCTAATACGCTACACCTCTCCATTTCCTCCCTGATGTGACTGCTTCAGAAAACAACAGAGCAGAGGTTTTTAACGATCAGGGTGCCCGTGATGGAATCACTTTGTTTGGGTTTTTTGTTTTCAGATGGGTTTTCTCCTTGGATGGAAACAAGTGAATCCTTTTTCTCTGATGGTGGCATTTCTAGAGAGCCAAGGTTGTTTATATATGTTAATACTGAAGCCCAAACATGAGCTCATGTTAAGATTTTTGACTAATCGCGACATTAGCCAAGAAGAGCAAGGCACTCCAATGAGGATTTATGAACTGTTTACTGCTTACCCTGCACTGGGTCCTAAATGACATAGGGGATATAAGACACCACTACTACCCTTAGAGCACTTACAGTAAGGCTGGAGAGACATGAAGTACACATGTAATTCTACATGAAGATAACGGAAGGCAGGTAAAAGATTGTTCAACAGACACCATAAGGTTCTGGATACGCTCGGTCTAAGGTCCAGTCAAAAGTATGGCATTTGTACCATAAAACAAAGATTTGGGAAGGTTTGTGCTTCTCAAATTGGCTTGGCAGGCTGTCTTGATTTTTCATTTCCTTTTTCATGTTAAATGGGGTGTGGGCATCCTTGGAGCAGATGATGGTCAAGATGCAAGAGGGAGGAAGGAGAATTGTCAGCCAATCCACCCACCTAAAAAGTACTCCCTGTGGGAGGTGAAATTTGGGAAGGGTTTGAATTGAGAAGCCTGACTAATGGGAAGTGGGAGGCAGCTCCATCTGGTTAATTGTCTTTTTTATTATTACTGTTAATAATGGTTAAGCTTTCTGATCAGAATTTCTCTCCTGCCAGACCCCGCTGCAGAATATAACAGGGTCTCACTTTCTTCTATTCCTGTCCTTGAGTCAAGCACACAGCTCTGTTGAGGATTTCTAAAGGTTTTAAGTGCTGAGAACAAAGAGGAAAACAGAATTTTTTAAAAACCTCCTTAATATTCTACCCTCCACCCTTTTCTATCTTTTTTTGCTTTAGAAGCAGTAGGGAAAGATAGGACAAAGTCCCAAGTATGACAATGCTGGGGTTGGGGCTCAGGAATGGTTCCAACTCTCCCAAATGATGGAAAGATGGTTTATCTCCAACTATAAGCCAGTGATCTTGAGGTTGATTCCTGGTAGAATGCCCGAATGGGTTATTAAAAGGATGGTTTGTGAACACTTAGAAAGGGACAAAGTAAATAGCAAGAACCAGCGTGGGTTCATTAGGAATAAGAACTGCCAGACTATCGTCATTTCCACACCAGCAGGGTTATGAGACTGGCAGATCAAGTAGTTGCTTTAGACAGAGTAACTCTGGATTTGACAAAGGCTTTCATGACATCCTATGGAAAAGATGGAGGATGTGGGATGGATGACAGGTGGAGGGTGAAGTGACTCGATGATGGGGCCTAATGTTGATTAATAGATGGATGCTGTCCTAGCATTCACGGGCTCTGCCCTTGGCCCTATCCTATTCAACACTTCTATCAATGACTCGAATGAAGGCGTAGATGACACATTTATCAAATTTTCAGGTGATATGAAGCTTGGAGGGATAGATAATACACTGCATGTCAGAACTGTGATATAAAAAAAAGAAAACTCAAATGACTAGAATAATAGGGAGAAGATAGGTAGGTGAAATTTAATAGGGATAAATTGAAAATCCTGCACTTGGATTTTTTTTTTAAACCACAACTATATGAGTATAGGATTAGAAAGACATAGCCAGGTTGCAGTTCACGTGAAATTGCAATGGGGGTTGAATGGACTGCAAGATTCATGAGTCATTGGTATGAGAGTGTAGCCAAAAATGCTAATGTGATATTTGGGTGTATTAAGAGAAACATGATATCCAGTGTGAGGGATATGGTGACCCTGTCATATTTTATCCTGATCAGACCAGATCTCAAGCACTGTACCTCATTCTTGAGGTATGGGGAGGGGAGGGGGGATGGAGGGGAGGTGACTTTGCACTTTAGAATTGTTATTCTTAAATAATACAAACTGGAGTGTTTTTTGGAGGAGGGGGTGTGGCACATGGGAACATGAGCTGGATTTGGAAGTCAGCAGACCTGGGTTCCAATCCTGCCTGGCAAGCAGACAGTCAGCAAGCATTTTATTCAGCACTTATCATTTGCCAGGCACTGTGCTAAAGGATGGGGATACAAGAAAAAGCAAAGAGATAACCCCTGACCTCAAGGAGCTTACATTCACCTAGGACTATTAGCTGTGCAACCTGGGAAAATCACCTGTCTGGGCCTCAGTTGCCTCATGCATAAAATGAAGGGGTTGGGCAAGCTGGCCCCTGAGGTCCCTTCCGGCTCTCAATTTATGACCCTATAACTTCTTTGGGCCTCAGTTTCCTCATCTGTGAAATAAGAGAGTTGAGGTCCCTTTCAACTCTGAATATATGATTATTTGACTTGAAACCATGCCCTACTTAAGATCAATTAAAGAAACCAGGAGAATCAAGTTGAGATCAACATGATTATCGTCTTCAATATTTTAAGGATCGTCCTGTGGAATAAAGGGATTCTATTTTCTCCACTCGGCCCCCAAAGGGCGTCTCTCTGAGCAAGAGAGGGGGGTTTAAGAAGGACACATCTTGGCTCAAGATAAGAAACATTTTCCCAACAGTTAGAGGGATTTCAAAGTGCAACAAGTCGCCTCAAAAGCTTATGAGCTTTGAATCACCTAAGATTTTCAAGCAGAAGATCTATGATCGCATGCCAGGAATGTTATAAGATTGGATTCATGTTTTGGATAGAGATTGGACTAGATAATCTTTGGTGCCTTCTCACTCTGAGATCCCATATCTAACATGAATATAGCCCTTGAAGGTTTGTAATGTGCTTGATATATTTAGTCCTCATAACAACCCATTGGAGATGATGATGATGATGATGATGATGATGATGATAACTACCATTTATATAGTACCTACTATGTGCCAGGCACAATGCTAAGCAATTTATAATTATCTTATTTGATGCTCACAACAGCCCTGGAAAGTAGGTGCTATTGTTATACCCATTTTATAATAACAATAATAATATTTATATAATGCCTACTCTGAGCCAGGCACTATTCTAGGTGCTTTACAATTATTATCTTATGCAGTCCTCACATTAACCCTGGGAGGTAGATGCTATTATTAACCCCATTTTACAGATGAGGGAACTGAGGCAAACAGAGGTTAAGTGACTTGTGCAGAGTTACACAGCTAGTAAGTGTCCACAATAAGATTGGAATTTAGGTCTTCCTGAAGTCTCCCTGATTCTATAATCATTTTTCCCCAAAACTAAACAAATTGAAATTGAGCCAAGAGCCTTAAAATATTAAAGCTGAAAGTGATCACACATTACAAGTCCTATAAATAAATGTAATTACAAATGTGAGTAATCCACAGTAGTAGAGTGATGTCCCAGGAGTACTCAACCACAGGACAGATGACTGATTAGAGCCCTCATAGAAGGGACTCTGACCCTGGATGGGAACTTAATGATCCTCCGATCTTCTCCGCCTCCAGGATTCTGATCTCCAGATTCCCAGACGCTCCTCTCCATTCCCTCCATACGTGATTGACAGCCATCTTCTTTCTCCTAGCTGACGCTGTCACAGAAGCCTCCGAGTGACAGAAGGCTGCTCTACCCGGAGCTATTTTAGGGGTTCTGTTATTAAACAGGAAATGGAATTTTTGCCTTTTAAATGGGGCTTCTTCGCTCTGAGGTGGGAGAAGCCCCAGACTAGTGTTAGAATCACTTGCCAGGCTTCATTTCAACTGCTCTGGTCTTGATTCCGGACCCTGTGAAGGAAGGATGGGCAGAATCAATGACTAGAGCAAGGGGTGGGCCTTCTAGGTCCTCAAGTGTGGCCCTATGTGGCCTTGAGGCCTGAATTCCATCAAAGGGCTATACTTGAGGACCTAGAAGGCCACAGGTGGCCTCAAGGCCAGAGGTTGCCCACTCCTGGACTAGAGTAATTGAGACTTCTTCGGAGGTCTTAGAAGAAAATGAATTGCACCAGGAGTCAGAATCCTGATGCCAGACTTGGAGCCTGGAAGACTTGAGTTCAAATCCTTTCTCTCCTAAGCCATGTGACCCTGGGGAAATTATTCTTAGTTTCACTTTCCCATCTGTAAAATGAAGTTGCCTTAAAGGTCCCTCCAAGAGGGACTAGTCCATTAAGTGGGTTACAGGTCCCTTCCAGCTCCAAAATCTATGTCCCTTTGATCTGTACTCAAGTCTTAGACAAGCTAACTGTATAACCTTGTGAAAATTCATTTGGCCTAACCTTCAGCTTCCTCCTATGTAAAAGTCAGAGGCAGCTGGGTGGTACGTCAGGCCTGAAGTCAGGAAGACCTGAGTTCTAATCTAACCTCAAACATATACTAGCTGTGTGACCCTAAGTCCCTAAATCTCTGTTTGCCTCAGTTTCCTCATCTGTAAAGTGGGGATAATAATAGCGCCTACCTTCCAAAGTAGTTGTGAAGATGAAATGAGTTAATAACTGTAAAGTGCTTAGCACAGTGCCTGGCACACATAGTAAGCACTATATAAATGTTAGCTATTTTTGAAGTAAGGGGGTTAGAGCGAAGGATTTTGAGGGCCCCTTTCAGCTCTAATAATTTATGAGTCCGGATTTAACATACCTAAAAGGAGAAAAGATTTTAAGAATTTTAATTTAGTACTTTAATTGCTTACTTATAAATGCACCTTGCTAATGACAAGTGAATCCACTCATCCAAACAGGGGCTCTGTTTGACACCAGTTTATTATCAGCAGATTCCTTGTACTATTTAGGTACTTGGAAGTCAGTGCATTTTTAAAACTCTGTCATTTATTCTTTTTGCTAATTCATGCAATCCTCCCCCACCCCTAGTTGACATGAATTAGTGAAATGTTAAAAGTTGTAACTTAGCCCTTTCTTCACCTCCAAGTTTCTACCTCTAGGAAGCCAAGGAAAAGACAAGATTGTGTTACAGAAAAGAGCCCTGGACTATGTTCTAGTCCCTGCTTTTCCATTAACTAGCTGGGTGACACTGGCCAAGGCCCCCATCCCTCCTCCCTGGGCTTTAATTTTATCTGTTATAATATAAAGGGGTATAGTTCTTTTGCTGTTCAGTCCTTTCAGCAATGTCTGATTCTTCATGACCCCATTTGAGGTTTTCTTGGCAAAGATACTGCAGTGGTTTGCCATTTTCTTCTCCAGACCATTTTACAGATGAGGAAACTGAGGCAAACAGGGTGAAGTGACTTGCGCAGGGTTACACTGCTAGTAAGTGTCTGACGCCACATTTACATTCCAGTCTTCCTGACTCCAGGTCCATCGTTCTATCCGCTGACTCACCCAGCTTTCTTCAAAGTCCTTACTGTTCTATTATCCTTTGATTTACCAAAAAAAAAAAGTCCCCTGCTCCATCACATACTTATAAGATCAAAAAAAAAAAAAAAAAACAAAAAACCCAGGCTCCTACCTCCGAAGATAAACCTAGTGTCAGAGAGAAACCTGAAGCCCCAAATGACCCATGAAAAAAAGATGTCCATTTGCTTAGAGGACCAATCAATCCCTCCTTTACCCATCTCTCAGTGTCCTCGAAGGAAAGAAAAACCACCATCACCAAATGAGCGATAAACAAAAATATCTACTTAATGGAAATCCATTGTTCTCCCTGCTGACCTGCCAAGGATTTAGCATACTCTCCCTTCCCAACATGAATTCTTAGCTCAACCCCCACACCAGCTCTTCCTACTTAGACTACATCAAGTTTCTCATCACACAAAGCAGCAGATTTCAGGGACGTTGTATTGTCTGAGCCCAACCAAAGCTGTGCTTAAAGGAGGCGGATAAAGGGCGGGTGTGTGGGTGCCAAACTAATTGGAAAGTCGTTATTGAACTGTTATCTGCCAGCCAATGAAGACTGTAGATTACATGGTGTGTTTGAAAGTGTCTAGGGCAATTATGTAGCCACTAAAAAAAATCGAGTTATACCAAATACATTGTAAGCTTCTTGATCACTCTAATCTTCCCCAGGGTTTGCTAAGCCTGGTTCGGGCTGCGTCTCTTGATATCTCAAGAAAGATGGTGAAATCCTCCCCTAAATTCTCAAGACGAAATTAATTTGGATTCATTTGGATTTTTTAAATGAGCTATGCAATATGAATCCTTCCTTCCCTGGGAGGGCTAGGGAACCATGGGTGTAGAATATTGAAAATACAGTCAAATTCAGCTGATGTGTTTAGTTTTTCTAAGCTTTCTTTTTTGTTTTGTTTTTTGTTATAAAGGGATGGTTCAATGTAAGGGGGATGAAGAGGAAAATATTCAAAAATGAAGGTTCGGCAAAAACAAAAGATAGAAATCTTTTTTTTTCTTTTAATAGCCGTGAAACCAAAGTACTTTTAAGTCTACTCAAAAGAGCATCAGATTGGGAGTTCAAAGGCATGGGCTTGAGTTCCAGTTCTAACATTTATCTATTTGATCTTGGGAAGTCACGAAACTGCTTAAAACCTCAGTTTCCTCATCTATAACATGGGAATAATAATAGTGTTATCTTAAGTAACCCTATGAATTTTATTGTGAGCAAAGGACTCAATTATGAGTTTTTACATTTTTTTTCTCCTTTTGGACCCAACTTGTGATTTTCATTGATATAGCAGGGTGGGGTATGGAAACACCCTCCATTGCTACAGATTGCAGCAATCTGTAACTTCCCCACCATCTTGCAGTTACTATGGTCAGAGGCGGGATTCAAACCCAGGTCTCTCTGTCTCCAAGGCCAGCCTTCTGACCACTGTTCCAGACTACCTCTCAAGTTATTAAATATCATTATCATCATTCTTATTATTACTGGAGTAGTAGAGGCCCTTCTGAGGTACTCAGTCAGACCAGATAAATAATAATCCACCAAGACCGAGAGGTGAGAGACCCCAGATGCCTCTGCACTATCCTGATAGGCCCTCTCAGGAGGCAGATGTGGCAATCCTACAGGTACACCTCAGCCCTGATCAAAACACCCATAGTTAGAGTTCAGATGGCTGTTTTGGTTTATACAACACAGGCCTAAAATGAAAAGAGAAAATAGCAAAAACCAAGAATAATTACACAAAATTACTATGCATATATATGTGTGTGTATGCATATATAATGTTGTTTGTCCTTGGTTCTCAAAGAGGACCATGGCATCAGGAAGGTGATGCCATGACATGTAAGTGAGGGAGGGCTATGCAAAGTCACCAGCCTCACATAATACATACACACACACACACACACACACATTCATAAAATATACTACTGAAGGTTTTTAATTACTATGTATATGTACATATGTATATATCGTTAGATTACTATGTTAATATACATACATACATATATATGTATACCACTGAAGGTTTTAAAATGTTTCATTCAATTCTAATAATTTTTGTTATCATCTCACTCATCATCTTCATCCATCTCCCACCTTCATGCCTTGCAAAGACTATCTCTCACGCCTGGTGGACATGCCCTCCTCAATTCCACCTTTTAGAATTCCTAGCTTCCTTCAAAGCTCCACTCAAGCTTCACCAGCTCTTGAGACCTTTCCTGATATTCCTGTTACTGACCCCAGAAATTGCCTGATATCGAGTTTGTATATATATATATTCATAAGTGCACACTTATCTCCTTCCCTAATAGAATGCAAGTTCCCTGAGGGTAGGGACCACTTTCTATTTTTGTATCACCAGTGCCTAATACAGCACCTGACACATAGTAGGCCCTTGATTGGTTTACTGATTAAAACCCTGGTGTAGATCACACTCCAAGTTTACAGAGACTGGATTTGGGGAGGAAATGTAGCCATAAGTTTGGATTAGGACCCAAACTATTCAAAAAACATATTTGACAACTATTTTCTATTTTTAACTTAGTGATTTTGTTTCATTTCAATTTCTTATTGAAAGCTGTTTTTGAAAACTTTAACTTCTTCTGAATAAGGGGAAATAGTTTCCTGAAATATGATTAGTCTCACAGAGGATAAGCACATACTCAGGAAACTCTGCAGAGCTGACTTGATCATGGAATCACAACTTTAGGGTGAGCCTTAGAAATTATCTTGTAAATAAATGAGAAAACGGAGGCCCAGGGAGTTTAAGTGGTTTGCCCAAGGCCACAAAGGTAGAGAGTGAAAATGGCAAAACCAATATATGCAAGCTCCATCCAGAGTGGGTCATTTTTGAGAGGAAGGTACCAGCAGCTAGGAGTGTAGAGATAGGTCTCCATCACAAGGTGCCATTTATTAATAATAATTCAAATCTCAGGATGAGGAATAATATGGGATTACATCATTGGGTTACAATGGCACCCTGGATAAAGTGTTATCCTGGAAGTCATAAAGAACCGAAATGAAATTCTTCCTCAAACCCTAGACAAATCATTTAACTTTTCACTGCCTCAGTCTCCTCATCTGTAAAATGAGGGTCAAAACATATGAAATACCTTGCAGAGTTGTTGCATCAAATGAGATAACATGATAAGAGTTTGGCAAACTTTCAAGCACATTAGTGATTATTATCATTATTAATGGAACAGTGACATTCCACAGTTATTGGATGCTTCCATGAAGCGGTAAGCTGCATAATCCATCGACAAGCATTCGTTAAGCACCTAGTATGTGCCAGGCACTATTTGTCAGCAAATCCAAAGGTCCTAGGGAGAACAAGCCGCAAGCCAAGCCGCTGAAGAGGCAGCAAAAGGAAGACGTGCCTGTCTGGTCCCTAAAATGCCCTCAGACTAGGTATCCAGCTCCTGAGTTTCGGCCTCTTCTAAGCGTAAGTGAAAATTCCTCCAGCCTCAGCCAAGGCTTGTACCTTCAGATCCATCTCTGGCTGGCCCAGCTTTTTCCCTAAGAAGATTGCAGCAGCATCTTGGTATGTCTCCGAGAGAGTAAGCATACTTTTAGTACCATAT
Source organism: Vombatus ursinus (assembly GCF_900497805.2). Lineage (NCBI taxonomy): Eukaryota > Metazoa > Chordata > Mammalia > Diprotodontia > Vombatidae > Vombatus > Vombatus ursinus. The sequence goes on along the minus strand of NW_020954546.1, from coordinate 17,668,859 downwards.
CCTTTTGGTGTTGGGGGGGGGGGCGGAACAATGAAAATGTCACCTTTGTAGAACTGTGAGTCATTTCCTTATTTCAGCATGTCCAAGGCGTCTTTTCAAAGACCTACTTAGAAACTGAGTTCTGGTGCCCAGCTGGTACCATATGAGGAGGGGGCAGGCTGTTTTTCATGAAGCTTTGCAAATAATCACTTGCCCATTTTTCAGAGGCTGGTTACAAATCTCTCATTTGACAGAAGCTACTTCCCTGAGGTCACTCAGCTAGTTAGCAACAGAACAAGACCAAGAATGAGAACCCAGGTCTCCTGACTGCCAGTTCCATGCTCTTTCTTAACAATGCCTGGAACATTCTAGGCACTTAAGAAATATTTATTAATTGATTTATTGATAATAACAGCCACATTTAAAGTGCTCAGTACAGTGCCTGGCACACAGTAGGCACTTAATAAATGCTTATCTTCCTCCCTCCTCCACAGCCCTTGCCTTTTTTACCATCTTTGCCTGTTTAGTGGGTGCAAGATCAAGCTTCAGAATTGTTTTAATTCAAGTTTTCATATCAACCCCTCTGTTATGATGTTTTACTTAGCTATTTTCAGACATTATACAAATTGTGGGGGATTCAATCAGGAAGATGCCAGAATTTATGTGACATTGGAACAAAATTTTATTAATAAAAAAAAAGGTTTTAAAGATATATTCCCAACACCAAGACCTGTTCCTTTCTATCTAGACACAGCTGTCAGAAGTCATTGGAGGAAAGTGGGAGCTCTCTGTGTAGCACATCTCATAGATGGCATGCAGAGTTAGTCCCTCGGATCATAGTTGAGAAGACCACCGAAGACCACAGCTAATTGCTGAAACTCTCTGCTGGAAATCAGATGTTCTTGCCCATTATCTGGTTCAGCTCAGGCCTGGGGCATCTATTTTCCCCTGTGGACATAGAAGACTGATCAATGAATCTTGTCCTTTCTGGAAGCTGACAACATGAACTTTAACCCAGATTTCACTAAGAAGATGCTCTCTCTACATCTCATCCCCCCATAGACTCAGATTATCTCAACACTGGCCTTCCCCCACCTCAACTCATTCCCCTTGGGCACCACACACCAGCACCATGGAATGTCCCTGGAAGCTTGGCATCTGGGGTCATGCACATCCCCTCCCCCTTCCCCAGTCCCTTGGAACCGGGGTTGTCACACCCCCAGAAAGTCTCCATCTTCTGGGCACAGGGGATGCAGCTCCCTTCTGGTTCCCACTAGCAGAACCATTGGCCCAGAATGACCCAAAAAGATGATCATGATGAGGAGGAGGAGAAAGAGGAGCAGGAGGAGAGGAATGATAGAGATAGATAGATAGATATGCAGTTTTTTCTCCATTCTCAAAGAGGACCATGACATCAAGAAGATGATGCCATGACTTGCAAGTGAATTGGATTTAAGGGAGAGAGGGCTGTGCAAAGTCACCAGCCTCTACATTCTCTTCTCTAGAGCCATCTGATTCCAGTGGTAAGACATAAATCAGGAAGACTGGAGATAGCCCAGGATAGATAGATAGAAAGATAGATAAGAGAGAAAGAGAGAGAAAAAGAGAGAAAGAGAGAGAGAGAGAGAGGAGAGGAGAGGAGAGGAGAGGAGAGGAGAGGGGAGGGGAGGGGAGGGGAGG
>NW_020954546.1:17642022-17666800 GCF_900497805.2 Vombatus ursinus | reverse complement strand
AGGAGAGGAGAGGAGAGGAGAGGAGAGGAGAGGAGAGGAGAGGAGAGGAGAGGAGAGGAGAGGAGAGGAGAGGAGAGGAGAGGAGAGGAGAGGGGAGGAGAGGGGAGGAGAGGAGAGGGGAGGGGAGGGGAGGGGAGGGGAGGGGAGGAGAGGAGAGGAGAGGAGAGAAGAGAAGAGAAAGGTGTGTTTGTGTTTATGTGAGAAAGAGAGAGAGAACACATTTATCTAGCACTTTACTATGTGCATTGAGGCTACCAAAACAAGCAAGCAAACACGCCCCTGACCTGAAGGAACTCACATTCTACTTCAGGAAGAGAACTCCTAAGAGGTCCTAGGATTGTGGGGAGGGCAAAGGGAGTACTCCTGTGGCAGGCAGAGCTTGAGGGGAAATCACAGCCGCACTCTGGATAAGTTAAGATAAGGCAAAAATCTCACCTATCAGAGCCCAGGTGGATTCCTAGGGCAGAGTTCCAGTTTCTGGTGGAGGGAAGGTAGGGATGAAATACAGAGTGGAATCAGCATGGATCTTGAGGCCAGGAAGTGAAGGTAGATTCTGAAGGGCTTTGAAAACCAAAATATATCTAATCCTAGAGGCAATAGGAGGCCCCTGAAACCCACTTCTTGCTTAGTTCTGTGCTACTGGAAGAGAAATTCTTGACATTCACACCATAACCACCCTAACTAACCCAAGCCCTCACCACTCTGAGGAACAGCCCTGAAGGATGCTGAAAGTCAGAGGCAGGAAAACATCTGGTTGGGGGGGGGAGAAGACACCCAGAAGTAACTAAATGGGAAATCAGGGTCTTGATTGAGTAGCTGACCAGTGACACCCGAAATCAACTGCGCTCATTACATAATTAAGTTGACCACAATGAGCACCCTCTCCTCCCCAGTTCTCTACTTCATCTCAGCCTCACCACTCCTCCCACCCCCCATTTTTTACAGCAGTCTCACGGGGTAAAGAAACGTCAAACCCTCTACTTATGCCCCTGATCCCATGATCCTCCATCTCATCATCCACTTGCCTTCCCCTAACTCTTAATCTCTTTATCCACTACCTTCTTCTATGCTTACTACAAATATATCTAAATTTCCCCCCTCTTCAAAAACCTTCACTTAACCCTTCTTGTGCCAGAAAGTTGTCATCTCATATCTTCCCTCCTTTTCACAACCAAACTCCTAGAAAAAAACTCATCACCTCCCTTTTCTCACCTCCCACTCCTTTAAAAAAAAAAGCATTGATATCTTCTGTTTTTGCATGACTCAGTTCCAAATATAGCTCATTCTTCTCCCATCCAGTCAGTCTTCACTTGTAACAAGGAAAAAAAGAGGGGAAGAGAGAGAGATTCATGAAGACTAATCAACACATTAACTGATTGTGACCAGCATCCCATCCCCAGCCCCCACCCTGGGAGGGAAGGGAGGGAGGAAGTGTATTTTCTCATCTCTTCTTGGGGGCTGGGCACACTCATTCCAAGAGCACACCATTCAATTTGGGTGGTTCTTGGTGAGGTCTTTATATTGCTGTAGTCTCCTGCATTTTTTTCAAGTCTTTGTTCATCTCATTTAGCACCAACTCATACATTGCTTTCCTGTATTCATTATATTCCACATTTCTTAGAGCATAGTAATATTCTATCACATTCATACACCACAATGTGTTTGGATCTTTCCCAATCAATGGGCATTTACTTTTTTTTTTCAGTAGTTTTTCAGTCACACCTGACTCTTCATGACACCATTTGGAGTTTTCTGGGCAAAGATATCATAGTGGTTTGCCATTTCCTTCTCCAGCTCATTTTACAGATGAGGAAACTAAGGCAAACAGAGTGAAGTGACTTACCCAGTGTCACATAGTTATTAAGTGTCTTAGACCAGACTTGAACTCAGGAAGATGAGTCTTCCTGATTCCAGGTGCTCTGTGGCACCGCCTAGCCGTCCTACTTGGTTTCTAGTCTTTTTTGCTACTACAAAAAGAGTGTTACTGAAAATTTAGGACTTTTCTTTTCATCTTTGATTTCCTTAGATAAATACCTAGTAAATATCAAAGATTACCGCCATTTTAGTCACTTGATTTGCATAATTCCAACTTGTTCTCTAGAATAGTGAACTGATTCACAGCTCCACCAACAATGCACAACCTCATCAACGTAGACTAGTCCCACATTTTGTTCTCCTGATCTTCTCAATCCATCTTGCAATCTAACTTTTGTTCCCATCAGTCAGCTGAAACTCTTCTCTTCAAGGACATCAACTAATTCATTTTCTATTGCTAAAACCCATGGCACCTTCTCAGTCCTCATACTTCTTGACTTCTTGGAATAACATGACACTGTTAACATGACCCTGTTCATATTTTTCCTTCTGAATAATCTCTCCTTTCTTGGTTTTCATGATATTGCCAGGCTGCAGTTCTCCTATTTGTCTGACCAGTCCTCAGTCATATTTATTATAATTATGAGCCAAGTCATATCACCCACGGCTGTGTGTGTTCCTGGACTCTATGCCAGGCCCTCTTCCCCTCCAGGCTCCCTTGGAGTGATCTCAGTTCCTGGGGTTTCAACAACCATTTCTATGCAAATCTAGCCCTCATTTCTCCCCAGTTTTGAATCTCCAACCACCTCCATTTGAATGCCCAGAAGGTAACTCAAAGTCAACAACATAGCCAAAAAGAGCTACTTGACCTAACTTCCTCCTCTTTATAGAGTGGATATACCCATCATAGATTAGAAATTTAGTATTCTCTTGCCTTACAGGAAAATAGAAGGGGAAGGGAATAAGAGAAGGGGGGAAAGGTGATAGAAGGCAGAACAGATCAGTGGAAGGGGTATTCAGAATGCTCACCTCTTGGGTGAGATGGGAAGAAAATTTGGAACTCAAAATCCTATGGAAGTGAATGTTGAAAACTAAAAATAAGTTAATTTTTTTAAAAAAATTATGATTAAAAAAGTAAAGAAATTTAAAGTTCTTCACTCTCACTCAATCAGTCCCCAAATTTTATTGATTCCACCTCCACAATAGGTGACAACTTTCCTACCTTCCAATTACCACCCCAGGCTCTCCAGTCCAAGTTTTCACCACCTTTTAAGGAGATTATTGGAACAATTTTCTAATTGATTTTCTGGCATCTAGACTTTCCCCTCCTCAATCCGTCCTACACCTAGCTGCTCAACTGATATTCCTAAAACACAGATCTATGTCATTTCTCTGCTCAAGAAGCTTCAACGACTCCCCATTGTCTCCATGATAAAATACATATTTTCCATTTGATATTTAACATCCTTCAAAAATATATACAGCAATTTTTTTTCTTTTTTCATCTTGTATTTGTTTATTTTTTTATTGCTAGAAAAAAAATGTTCCTAGAACTGAATATGATGTGAACATAATGTTCGTGGTCTGACCCAGATGGAGTCCAATGGGATTTAGTCCCAGAAGCCCAAGAGTCCTTTAGCTTTTCCTGGATGCTACATCACACTCATAGTTCAATACCGAACTTCCACCAAAAGATTTAGATTGCTCTCAAATGCTACCTAGCCACTCCTCCCCTATCTTGCACTTGCAACATTGATTTTTTGGAGCCCAAGTACAGGATTTTACATTTTTCCTTTTGAATTTCATTTTATTAGATTGAAAACAATGATCTCACCAGGCAAGACCTTAAATCTCAACTCTGTCAAGGTATCGTTACCTACTCAGGGGTGTGCAAGAAATGAGACAAATCCTCCATCTTTTTTTTACCACCACTCCCTAATTTGCGGGCCATTCTCATTGTCTGGATGGCCTCATATACAGGCAGCTAGGTGGCTCAGTGGATAGAGCCCTGGACTTGGGAGTCAGAAAGTTGTTGTTTGGTCATTTCAGTCATGTCTGACTCTTCATGACCCCTTTGGGGGTTTTCCTTGGCCAAGGTACTGGGATGGTTTGCCAAGACCTGAGTTCAAATCCGGCCTCAGACAACAGCTATTTGATTCGGAATCAGTGAATCACTTAACAGCTGCCTGCCACAGTTTCCCCAACTATAAAATGAGGATAATAATTACACTCATAGGGTTGTCGTGAGGATGAAATGAGTAATATCTGTAAAAAAACAAAGACCTGGCACATACTAGGTGTTACATAAATGTTCATTCCCTTCCCCTCACATTGCCTCAGAATTCTGGCAGACAATGCATGAGGCTTTGCCAAGGCAGTAACAACCTGAGACCCAACGCTCAGGTGATTTTTCTGAAGGTCATTTGGTGACTGTGTAGAAGAGATAAAAATAGAAGCCGGAAGGGAAGGAGGGAGGGAGGGAGGCTATTCCCAGTCTCTGGTTTTTCTCTTGCTAACAGTCTGTAGTGTGACTTTTCATTGCATGATCAGGAATACTCATGGCAGGTACATCTTCACAAACATGGCACGTGGTTCCTTGGCCTTGTTATTGTTGTGGATGCTGGGTGCGACCCTTAGGCTTCTCCCCGAGCAGCAGCACCATTTAGGGGGCCAGTCTCACCCATAGGTAGGAAAAGGCAACTCCTATTTCTAAAGCACCTCGGGGTTCTGAAAGTGGTTTTCCTTGGAGTGATCCCATAAGGTAGGAGGACTTGGTATTAATATCCCCATTCTGGTGATGAGGAGACTGAGGCTTTGAAAAGGAAAGTGATTTACCTGCGCAGGACTGGCCTACATCTGAGACAAGATTCAAACCTGAGTCTCTGGATGGCTTCACTGTACCCAGAACATAGCACACAGTGGGTGTTTAATCATTGCTCAGTGACTGATTGACTTCAAGTCCAGTGCTTCTTCTATGATGTCACAGTGCCTCTAACACATCCCACAGTGACATATATGATGTGATATAATAATTGTTATTATTATTATGTTATTATTATGTTATTCAGTTGTTTCAGTTGTGTCTGACTCTCCATGACCCCATTTAGGGTTTATTTGGAGTGGTTTACCATTTCTTTCTCCAGCTCATTGGACAGATGAGGAAACTGAGGCAAACAGGGTGAAGTGACTTGCCCAAGGTCACACAACTAGCAAGTGTCTGAGGCCAAATTTGATCTCAGGTCTTCCTGACTCCAGGTCCAGTGCTCTGTCCACTGCAACACCTAGCTGCCCCACATTATCATATAATAATAATAGCCAGCATTTATAGATCATCCTAAGGTTTGCAAAGCACTTTATATGTTATCTCATTTGATCCTCACATCAATCCCAGGAACTAGATGTTGTTATCATCCTCATTTTACAGATGTAGAAATGATAAATTTCAAATGACTTGCCCAAGGTCACTTAGCTATCAAATTTCTGGGGCTAAATTTGAACTCAAGTCTTCCTGACTCCAGACCCAGTGTTCTGTCCACTACACCATCTAGCTATACCATAAGAGCCTATTCAAAAGATAACTCCCATTACCTGCTTGCTGATGCCTAAAATTCCACAATTAGAGATTCATTCTTTTGGTTTTGACTCTGCCTCCAGTTAAAATTGCTACCCTATAGAAGAAGAAGAGGTATCCTTTCATCAGTCACTTATACTGTAACATGCATGAGTTTTTCAGATGCTTTCCTGAATGTTACAGAAATGGGGCGGGGGGGAGAGACCTGGGCACAAAGAGAAACTTCTCACTCCATTCCAATTTTTTTTTCTAATTTGCTATTTTTTTTTATTTTGATTTCCAAATCCTCTCTCTCTCCCTCCAGTCCCTCCCTCATCCACTGAGAAAGCAAGCAATGATACCCATTGTACCTATAATTTTGCCTAGGGCCTGACCCTCCAAAAACACATTGTGAAACCCCATCTGGGAAAAGGCTTTAAATGATGTAAGTAACAACTGCTTCCCATTTCTTAGGGGCTGGAGGGGATGGGAGGAGGAGTGATGGAAGTTGGATAAAATCTAACTCTCCCTCTTTTTCAAAAGAAGCCAACGAGGAGACTGGGTGATGATTTTCTTGTCTGATCTCTTGTTTGTGTTTGCTGGCCCCACCGACGCTGGTTCTTGACAAGAGTGATTTCTCTCTCTCTCTGTCTCTCTCTCTGTCTCTCTCTCTCTCTCTGTCTCTCTCTCTGTCTCTCTCTCTGTCTCTCTCTCTCTCTCTGTCTCTCTCTCTGTCTCTCTGTCTCTCTCTCTCTCTGTCTCTCTCTCTCTCTCTCTCTCTCCCCTTCTCCCCCTCTCCCTACCTCTCCTACTTCCCCCCTCTCTGCACTGGGCAAAGATTTCTCATTTCATACACCATTTATTCCAGCAATGCTTCCACCCAAGTTACTTTATGTCCTTAACTCCAACAAGAACAACAATAAGAAAATGAAATCTTGCTGGCATGTTAAGATCAGAGATGCCGGGGCACCCACGTTTCCAAGGAATAATATCAGAAACTGCAGGCAAGAGACTCTGTCTTAGGAGAGAAACCCAGAAGTTCTCACAGGGAGGCTCAATACGCCCCTGGAATCTTCAGGTCCTGCCTCTGAGCAGTCAACCTGGAAACCCTGATTCATAAAAAGGGTATTTTTTTAATAAAGTGAAAATGTTTGGGCCATAGTGCCCCATGCATAAATAATCAAAGGATAGGAGGGAAGGAAACAAGCATTTATTAAGCACCTACTACACCAGGCACTCTGCTAAGCACTTCAGATTTGATAGGATAGGAAGAGTTTTCAAAAGAAAAAATTAGAAGCTAGCAACAAGAAGAAATATTGCACTAAATTATCTATAATAAGAGAAAGGAAACAACATGGAGGTTTCACCTAATAACCAGAAAATTAACAAACACTAGAATAGTCAAAGTCACAAATAGCCAAATGTTGGAGGGACTGTGGGAAACCAGGGACATGAATGCACTGGAGGGACAGCTGTGAATTGGTCCGACTATTCTGGAAAATTATGTGACAAAAGTCCCAACTTCTCATGGCCTTTGACCCAGAGATCCCACCGGTAGTGGGGTCAAAGACAAAATAAAGGCATCATATACACCTAAAATTTTCATTCCAAAGGGTGTAGCCTTCCCTGTAGTACTTTTAGTAGCAGAAAACAAAACAAACAAAACTGGAAATAAAGTAGGTTACTCCACCTCAGGGAGGGCTGACAAGATGCAGTCTATCGATGTAATAAAGTGCCATGGTGCCAGAAGAGGGATGAGTATGAGGAATTCAGAGAAACTTAGGAAGATCTTTATGAACTGATGCAAAATTAAGTTAGCAGAACTAGAAAAATAAAGTACACAATGACTATAATAATGTAAACGGAAGGAACTCTTTTTTAAAAAGCCTAAGCTACCTTCTTCCCCTCTCTTAATAGAGAAGGAATCATATCTCCCTCCTTTCAGCAGAGAGGTGGGGGGCTTCAGGTATTTAACAGTACATGAGCCATTAGATTTGATCACTGTACTGACTGATTTTGCTTTCTCTCTTTTTCTTAGTTACAAAGAAAGGCTCTCTGGGGGTAGAGATGGAGGGGATATCTGGGTATTACTGTGATTTAGGAAAAAAAATGCATCAATAAAATGTATCATAAATACACATACCAAGGTATACAGAGGTCTCCAAACGTGAAGATTGATCCTTTCTGTGAACATAGGATTCTGAGGATCGATACTTAATGTCATTCCACACTAAAAAATAAACATTGTTACCCAAATTTAGGGTGCATTCCAGAAGCATCCTTATATAACACCATTTCTTATTATATATGATGAGATACATAGGGGTCAAACCATGTTCTCTCCTTTGGATATAACCTTAACACAGGGCAAAGGTCTGAGGTAGCCCAGGATCTACCCCAGCCCAATTCAGTTTAGTTCAGCAAACATCCAGTAAGCAGGTACCACGGGGATGGCCTGGTGCTAGGCAATGGAAATGGAAATGCACATGCACACACACACACACCCCAAAGCAGGCTCTGCCCTCGAGGAGTTTACAGTCTGCTGGAAGACATAACACATGCACAGATGAGTAAATACAAAATGATTGGCAGTGGTCCAGATGTGTCAACAGTTGAAGGCAGCAGGAAAGGCTTCTTGTAGGAGGTGTTACCTGAGCCAAATCTTGAGGTACAGTGGTCCTTTCCAGACACTAGCATTATAAAAGCATACCATGGTATTTGCTAAACTGGGGGGAGGGGCCTGCTAGCACTGAGAAGGTAGCACATATAATAAATCAGCAACTCATAAGCCTCAGTTTCTTCATCTGTAAAATGGGGGTGATAATGGCACCCACCCCATAGAATTGCTGTGAAGCTCCAATGAAATCAGACATCTAAGAAGCTCATACAAACATTAAAGCCTCTAATGATAATAGTTGACATGTAAATATCACTTTACATATATTATCTCATGTGACCCACAGCCCTGAGAGATGAATATTATCCCATTAACTCCATAGAAGGGAAGACACTTGCCCGGGGTCACACAGCTAGTAAGTGTCAGAGGTAGGATTCGAACCCAGGACTTTGGGCTTCAAGTCCAGCACCCAGGGTAAGACAGTTAGACCAGAGCAGACAGACAAGACCCGTTCCATTTCTTTCTCCCACTTAGTCCCTCTGATCCCACAAAGTGAGGTTAAAGCCCATGTTTTCAAAGATTACCACCTGGGTTGGGTGGCTGCCATCTAAAATGCTAAGGCTAGGGTCCTAGCAGGGGGACATTGCACCTCTGTGACAACTCAAGGAGCAGAGACATTGGGAGAGGGAGAGGCCAGTTGGAGGGATGGAAGGCGTGGGGGCCCCCAAGGGCCCCAAGAATGAGAAGCTTCCTCTGCACTCCACTATGAGCCTTGCAGGGTCTCTACACCACACCCCCACCCCTTCCCCACCAACTTTCTCTCTAATCAACCAACTAGGGCCTGCTCAGTTTTCCCAGGTCCCCCCTCCCCTCCAGAGCTCAGCAACCTGCATCCTAATGACTATAGAGCATTTTTTGCAGAGGAATCACTGGAAATATTACAACATGCACACACACATACACACACCTCCATCAAAGTCACCGGTGTCCTACTTCCCAGTTTTCCCATGATGCTCCCTTCCAACCTGTTCTGCTTCAGGTTTGATCTAGGGACTGCTGGGGAGGAGGCTGTCATACAAGTAAGCGCAAGGCCAGAAAGTTCCTGCCCCATCTCTCCCAAGAACCTCGCTAATTAGCACTGATGGAGAAGTCAATTTAGAAACTCTCCCTAGCTCGGTGAAAACCGGGCTCATTTACAAGTTCAGATGAATTCTACATGTCATCTCAACTTCCCCTCTCCAGCAGGTTTATCTGTAACCTGAAAACCCATAGATCAGCATATATCTGGCTCCTGCTCCCCCCTCACATCCAGAAATAAAGACTCAGCCAAGGTCTTTGGACAATGAGGAATCATGAAATCCAGAGAACCAGCTGTCCTCACATTCTCACTCTTATCTGTTACACCTGTCCTCTCCCCTCTGCTCTCAGAGGGCACCATCCTCATTCAGGCACTCATCACCTCTCACCTGGACTAATGAAATGGCATCCTAAATGACTGATCTTTCAATCCCTCCCCCACCTCACTGCCAGAATGATTTTCATAAAGCCTAGAATTTTGTCTAAAATCGAGAGCAAACTTCTATGTTTGTCACTTAAGGCCTTTTACAGCCTGCTTCCAACCAATATTTTCTGCTGTATTATGTGCATTCTATGCTCCAGTTGAAATGGCCTGCTTGTCAATATTTACATAGAACATTTAAGCTACCACCTCCACACATTTGCACAGACCGGCCCTTGCGTCAGGAATGCCCTCCTTCTTCACTTCTACCCCATTAGTATCCCTGGTTTCCTTCAAAACTCAGTGCAGATATTGCCTTCTACATAAGGCCTTTTCTAATTCCTATCTGGTTGCTAGTACTGTCCTCCTTGAAATCACCTTCTATTTCATAACATATTTAAACTTAAGTGAATATGCTGTCTTTCCCATAAGGTCCTTAAAGGCAGAAATGGTTTAATTTTGGCCTTTATAACTCCAGCTTCTAATATAGCACTTGGCATTTAGGAGGCTCTGGACAAATGTCCATTGAATGACCAAATGACTGATTGACCCTAGAGCTTAGAAAGCATATTCCAAAGATCATCTGGGCTCTAAGGAGCCCTATACTTTCAGGCAAGTACAGATCTAAAATACCCAAGACACTCAGGACAGACAGTCACAGTCTCCTTTTGGAGACTACCAGAAACAATGCCCTCATTAAAACAATTAGCTTGTCTTAAGCCTAGGAACCACCCAATGGCCCCTCAGGTCCAAATGGTTCCCTCCTTCAGGGCTCTGGGAAATTTGTTTTAGATGAAGAATTATGAATTCCATCACAATGGCTCTGAGCCCCCAATTAGAAAGATTCCTATCATTTAAGCATTTGGACTCTCTGCCTTAATTTACATTTATATCTGTCTCTAGTTAACACCTTGCTTCTTAGTGGTTGAGCACTGGACACACTCGTATCAATAGAGGCATGCTCTTACCCTGTATTCTCCACCTTATCCCTCCACTTAAAGCTGTATTCACCTGGGGGCAAGAAACCAGAAGCACCAGGGGACCTCACATCGTATAGGCAGACGTACCACCACATCCTATTAACATTCTCACTGAGACCTTGTATCTGTGTTGAATTCTTGCCTTTAAGACTTATGATCTATGTCACAACCTCCCTGTGCCTCAGCTTCCACATCTGTAAAATGAAAATTTTGAACTACATGGCCCTCGAGACGTCTTCCAACTCTACATCTATGATGGATTGTCCCTATTAACACAGAAATTCCAACCCTAAAAAAGTATATTGCCCCAAAAGAATTAATTAAAATTTCCTTTAGAAAGCAGTTATGGCTGAAAGAGCACACGTTCCACCTCAGTTCACCATCTGTTAGCAACAAGGAAGGTCGTGTGCTTTAAAATTAATAATCTGGAAACAACTTTGACCATTATATTGGACCTGACCTTTGTTGCTCTTTGGCCCAGTCTCCATTTACATCATCATGGTCACCAAGTCCTTTACTTCTGCCATCATCATCTGGCACCTCCCCCCATAAAAGTCTTGCCACAGTTTTTTCCAAGCTCCTTATATGTGTTGTTCATTATGGCCCACTAACATTGCATTGCATTCGTCTGCCATGCTGTGGTGACCGAGTCACCAGTCGATGGGCACGTGGCTGATGTTGGCTCTTTGCTAAGGTTCTTTTCTTGCTGGCAATAGCCTAGCCACTGAGTGATTTAGTGATTTGCCACAACTCACATATCGAGTAAGGGTTAAACTCAGGTCTTCTGTCTCGATGTACCCTACTCTTTCCACTACAATATGCTCAAGCACCCTGGGCAAACCAGACTCAGAGAACTGCTGAGTTAGAAGGGACCTCCTAGGTCAAGGTGTCTAACCCACACCATCCCTTCTACAACACACATAACAAGGGGTCATTCAGTCTTATTTAGTTATCTGTTCATTTATTTATTTGTTCTGGAAAACCTACTAAGTGGTAAAGCAATGACCTTGGAGTCAGGAAGACCTGAGTTTGAATCCTGACTCAGACTCTTATAATCTGTATGATCCTGGACAGAAGGCTCCCCCCTCCCCCACTGCCTCTGCCTCAGGTTCTCTATCTGTAAAATGGGGATAATAATAGCACTTACATGAGCAAAGTACTTCACAAACCTTAAGGCACTATACAGAGGTGGGCTCCTGTTATTATTACTTCCTCCCAGGCAGCCCATTCCAATCTGAAATAACTCTAACTGTTAAGAACATTTTTCCCCTTTTATCAAGCCAATAACTTCCACCCAGTGCTTCTCTGGGCCCCAGCAGAACCAGCCAATGCCATCCCCCTTAAAATTCTTGAAGCTGGCCCTCCTTGCCCCATTCAGTCTCCTCTTCTCCCCATTAAACATTTCCATTTCCTTCTATTGATTCACTTTATCAATGGTTCTAACCTATTAATTTCATTGGCTCTTTTTTTGTTTTGTTTTGTTTTGTCTTTTTCTGCTAGGCAATAGGGTTAAGTGACTTGCCCAGGGTCACACAACTAGTGAGTGTCAAGTGTCTGAGGCTGGATTTGAACTCAGGTCCTCCTGACTCCAGGGCCAGTGCTGTATCCACTGTGCCATCTAGCTGCCCCATTAATTTCAGAGGCTCTTAGATTTAGAGCCAAAAGGGGCCTCAGGCCATCCAGTCCAATCATCCTCCTTTTACATAGAAGGAAACTGAGGCTCACAGAGTGAAAGGGACCTCAGAGGGGGGATTTATCCAACCAATCTCACTCAGTTTGCAGAAGAGGCCACCTTTCTTCCTAAAGAGCTCCTTGCTCTGGCTCCAGCCCTGATTCCTTTACGAGACTGTTCTTTCAAACCCACTCCCCAACACCTTAATTTTCTCTCTTCTCCCTGTGGGTTTCAGGCTCCTTTTCTGTAAAATGAGGCATTTGGGGGATCCTGCGAATCTGTGAACTCATCCCATCTTACCAGCAACCTGCTCACAAGGACACTAATCCCAGAAAGAGCAGCATGGCCTGGAACAAGACATAGAGCCCAGCCCCCTGCCATCTGTGCAGAGGCACTGGATGCTGATGAGCCCATGGACCTGGGACAGGATGCTGCCATTTGATGAGGTTTCCAACAAGCCCCTCATAAAAAATTCATGGCAGCAGCTGACCTCCATTAGAATGTGTTTATTAAATTAAAACATCAATCCCAGGAATATATGTTTGCTTAACAGACAGAAATGGCTGGGGAACCGCATGCTGCATGCCATAAACTCAAATCAAATGGTGGGAATAATTAGAATTAAGCCATCGAGTAAAGGGTGTGATGGGGACAGCAAAGGCCGATGGCCAGAGCAATGGGTGAACACTGCTTAAAAGAGCTAGGAGCTTTTGGAGAGTGGCCACAGAGTACAACACAGGGGGATTCCCATATCCTCTGCTGCCTCTCTGTACAGCAGGGCTTCTTAACCACTTTAGGGTCATGGACCCCCTTTGGCAGCCTGGTGAAGCCTACCCACCCTTCTCAGAATAACATTTTTATAAAGAAATCCAATTATGTTGAAATAAGGTTATCCAAATACTTTTTTTTTAATTCACAAACACCAGATTAAGACACCCGCTCAAAGTTGAATTATAATAAGTGTAAGAGACCTCAATAGACTGCAATCAGATTACTGGTGTCATTGTGGGGTCCAAATCCCACTGGGCCTACTTGCAGACAGTGTGACCTTGGACAGCTCCCTCACTCTCTCTCAGCCTCCATTTCCTCATCTGTAAAAATGAGAGGGTACGACTTGACAGATTCTGAGGTTATATTCCTATGATTCTGTAACTTGAGGTCTTGGGGTACCAGGCTATGGTGGTCCCCCATGCTTTCTGACACCTGAATGCTTTCAGGATCTCACGCTTAGTCAATGTTCTTTCAACAATCATCTCATCATCCCAGCTCCCGTGTTGTGGCTCCAGTTCTGATGAAAGTCAGCCCCTGCAGCCCTCAATGCTGGTGCCCTTCCTGGAAACAGGAGGATCCAGAGGCCATCCTGCCAAGCATATGTCCCAAGGACATCAATGGCTGAAAAAAAGGTCCGAAATGCACCAAAAAATTTCCCAGTGAAGATTTCTGCAGTACCTTAGAACTGGAAACAAAGTCAAGTCACAAGCATTTATTAAGCATCTACTGTGTGCCAGACACTATGCTTAGCACTGTGGATACATAGAAAGGCAAAAAAAGGAGTCCCTAGCTTCAAGAAGCTCACAGTCTAATGGGAGAGACAACATGCAAACAACTATGTACAAACAAGATGCATACAGGAAAAATTGGAATTAAGTGTAGAGGCAAGGTGCTGGCATTAAGGGGGATCAGGAAAGGCTTCCTGTAGAAGGTGAGGCTTTAGGTGGGACCTGGAGGAATCCAGGAAATAGAGATGAAGAGGGAGAGTATTGCAGGCATGGGGGGAAAATGCCCAGATTCAGGAGATGGCTTGTTGTATCCTAGAACAGTGAGGAGGGTCCAGTGTCACTGGATCACAGAGTATAGCCTCGAGGGAGAGGGGTTAGAAAGAAGACAAAAAGTAGAAAGGAGCCAGGTAATAAAGGTCATTAATGCAAATGTCCTTTCTTTGAAGAATGTGTGATTTTACATAGCATTGTAAGGTTCATAGGTACTTTACCTATGTTACCTCATTCGTAGCCTCCAGAGGCAGGTTCCACTGTTACCCTATTTTGCAGATAAGAAGATTGAAGCCCCCAGACAGGTTCAGTGACTGGTCCATGGGCAATTGTCTAAGGCAAAATTGGAACTTGGGTCTTTAGTACCTCAGATCCAACACTCTACCCATTATACTACCTAGCTGCTGATACCCAAATTTAATGAAATGCTACAACATAAGCAATAAATATGAAAGATTCAGAGAAACAAAGGAAGATTTATATGAATTGATGCAGAGTGGAGTGAGTAGAGCCAGAAGAAGAATATGCAACATGCCTACAAGAATGTCAAAGAAGAGAACATGAAAACAAAGATAAACATTTTGTGGTTATGATGATCAAGCTTGGTCCCAATAGAAAAGATGAGCAAATGTTCCATCTTCCATTTCTTTGGAGAGTTAGAAGTTTTGGCCACGGAATGCTGCCTGCCTTGTCAGAAATAGAGGCTACATCCCTTGGTTTTGTTTAACTATTTTATTTCCTTATTACATGATAAGGAGATTGGGGGAAGGGAGGGTAGAAGATTGACTCTGAGGTAGTGTGGGATAGTGGATAGGGCTTTACTTCCCGTGTCCCTAGCAATAAAACCAAATCTCTTCAAGCAAAATAAATATTTAGCTATTATCTAGGTAATCCAATTCATGTAGATCGTAGCAAGGGGTCATTCAAGACCCAAAGGAGATTCTTTCAAATATTAGATGCAGTCCTTGAACAAAACTTCAGTGAACCACATGATTGTGTAAAGAAAGATTTCTAATTGACCACTTATTAACTAATGAGTAACCAGCCAATTCAGGCCAAGAGGTTGAACTGGCTATCAGCACAGAAAAGCCTTTGTCTTGAGACTCAAGTCAATCAATAAGCATTTATTAAACATTTACTATGTGCCAGGCACTGTGCTAAGGGCTGGGGAAACAAAAAGAGGCAAAAAAAAAAAAAACAGTCCCTGCCCTCAAGGAGTTCATAGTCTAATGGAAGTGCTCACAGTAATAGCCAATACAAACAGTTTGTTCCTGTGGGTAATTTGAGGCCATCAAAAAAGTATACACTAAAAAATTTGTTTTTAATATTCACTAATGCCCAGCTGAATAAGTTGTGGTGTATTGATCAATCAATCAATAATTGCCTGTTATGTGCTGGGCACTGTGCTCAATGATGAAAACATATTGAAACAATTATATATGAATATGTGAAATTTCATATTTCATATGTGGAACATATATTACTGTGCTGTAAGAAATGAAGAAATATGGGATTTCAAAAAGAGCTGGAAGATTTGTATGAACTGATGCAGACTGAAATCAGCAAAGAACAGGACAACAATTTGTACAATAATAACCTTGTATAGACAAATGACTTTGAGACCATCATGATTCCAGAGGACTGAAGAGAAAGCATGCTGGCCACCTCCAAGAGAGAGGAGAAGGATTTAGGATACAAAAGACGACAGAGATATTTCTGTGTACAGCCAATGAGGAATTGTTTTTGCCTGATGATGCACATTTGTTAACGAGGAATTACTTTTTCCTTTCTTTTTTCAGTGGAGTGGAGGTGGGAGAGGGAGAAAAGAGTTTTCTGTTAATTAAAAGAATAATTGAAAAAATGGGGGAGAGAGTTCCTATGTGGAATGTTGCAGGCACTTTCAGATGTGGTCCCTGTATTGTTAGTTTTAATTGTTTTTATTTTGTTCTAAGAGTACCATCCTGGGATGGGGATAATCTATAAATGTTTATAACGTAAAAGCAAAACATCAGTAAAACTTTTTTAAAAAAAATATATTCATTGAGTGTCAACCATATGAAGCAGCATAGCATGGAGGAAAGAACCAGATCTGGAGAGACCTGGATTCAAAGTCCACCTCTAACATTTATTAGCTGTATGACCTTGAATTTTTTCACCTTTCTGGGCCATGAGCATCTCTCTAAGACATATTTACTAAGCTACAGACAGGTTGCAATTCTGTACACATGGTTAACAACTAGATTTCAACAAAATTGGTTTCCTTTTTAATCCTGTATATTTGATTTTATGAATTTAAAAATATTATTCTGAGAAGGTGGGAGTCTGTAGGCATCACCAGATTGTGAAAGGGGTCTACGATACAAACAAGATTAAGAAACCCCTGATCTGGAAACTCAGCCAAGGTGGGGGAGGGAAGGAGGGAGAGGGGGAGGAAGGAGGGAGAGAAAGAGAGAGAGAGAGAGAGAGAGAGAGAGAGAGAGAGAGAGAGATCCTTTGGGGCTTCTTCCCTGCTATAATCAGGGAAGGCTTCCAAGAGGAAGTGGAATAAAAATGACAGGATCACAGATTTAAAGACAGAACAGACATTAGAGGTGATCTAGTCAAACCCTCTCATTTTACAGATAAGTAAACTGAGTCCCAAAGAAATGAAGAGACCTCAGAGGCCATCTGGTCCAGATCCCTTATTTTACAGAGAAGGAAACTGAGGTCCGAAGAATTAGAATTACTTAGGATCACAAAATCCCAGAAACAGAGCTGGAAGCTGGAGAACCATCTAGTCCAGCTCCCTTATTTTACAGACTTGGAAATTCAGGTTCCAGAGAAGTTAGCTGACTTACCCAGGGTCACACAACTAGTAAAACACAGAGTTGAGGTTAAAACTGAGTCCTTCTGAATCCCAGATTCAGTTTTGCAGCATTATCACAGTAGGAATTTGAGGTGGGACTGCATGTGAAATCCAGGGAGGATTTGACCAGGTGTCCTTAGGGGCATAGCCCACTCTGTCTTAGTCTAATGGAATGAAGGACCCCTTGCTGCCCAGGTCCCAGCGCCCATTAGAGGGACATTTCTCAGCCACCCGAGTGGCTCCAGGTCATTGCAAAGGTAACACAAACTCTGAAAAGCCCTTTCTGCAGTGAGAAGCGACTAGGGGAGAAACTGTCTTTTATTAGTAAACAATTTACTTTCTCTGCTTTGTGTAAACAAATCCATTAGGCTAGAAGGAACACGAACAGCAAACAAAAGCAAGAGAGAGATACTGTGCCACCCAGGAGGCTTTGATTTCTATCTGCCGTCCTGATTCCTCAACCCCTCCTCCTTCCTGACTTCACAGGCTTAGAAGGTTATCAGCGAAGACTCAGAGATGTCTTTCTGTGCCTGCACATCTGAGCATCTTCCTTGGGCAAACAGCTCATCCTGACCTGGGCAGCTCTGCCTATTCTGAGGCGGTTTTAAGCCTTGTTTTTCAGTACAAAACCCACAGGGGGATGTGGGCGGACTGAGGGGGAGGCTGTGCATTCGCCTGTGAATTTACCTTTGGATTAAAACACAAAGAAAACACAGCCTTAGTCCCTAAGGGAAGTGAGTTGCTGAGTTACAGCCAGCCCAGCCGCCGTTGCCCTGTGGAAAAGATGCTCGTTTTGGATTTTTGCTGCTTATATTTTGCTTCCTGTTCAAATGCACCACCAGGTGCACGGGTGAGGCTCAAGTCTCACTTCCATTTCCCTCCCAAGGAGGAAAATGATGGTTGTGATGGCTTGAGTCGGAGGTGGGAGAGAGGTTATAACATGAAAATTGTTGAGAAATCAGAAATTCATAAAGGGCTCAATTTTGAGAACCGTAATGCAGAAAACTCCAGTGTGGTCAAGAAATAGCTCTTCTGGTTAAACCAATATCCCAAGCAATTGAGAGTTAGCACATACAGTAGAATTTAAAGGAGAGATCTTTAACCTGGGGCCCTTAGGCTTGTTTTATTGTGGGGTTTGTTTGTTTTTTTTTTTATTTTGATTTCCGCACTTTTGGGTTTCCTTTATAATTCTGTGTGTTTTATTTTATGTACTTAAAAAATAGGATTCTGAGAAGGCATACATAGGCTTTACCAGACTGACAAAGTGGGAAGGGAAGGGGAGAGAATAAGCATTTATTAAGCATCTACTAAGTACCGGGCACTGTGCTAAGCATTTCATAAAGATCTCATTTGATCCTGGTAATAAGCCTGTGAGGTAGGTGCTATTATTATCTTCATTTTACAGTTTAGGAAACTGAAGCAGACAGAGG
Organism: Vombatus ursinus; assembly: GCF_900497805.2. Lineage (NCBI taxonomy): Eukaryota > Metazoa > Chordata > Mammalia > Diprotodontia > Vombatidae > Vombatus > Vombatus ursinus. The sequence continues at coordinate 17,648,624 of NW_020954546.1, read as the reverse complement.
TTAAGTGACTGGGCCAGGGTCACACAAAGGACCATGACACAGAAAAAAGGTTAAGAATCCATTATTTAGAGGAATGATTTTATAATAATCATGGGACCTCAGAGCTGGAGAAGACCAGAGACCTGGGTCTTTTTTCAAAGACCTGGGGGTCTCAGGAAAGAAAGGATGGTAGAGTACAGAGGTTTTCACTCTTTTTGAGTCATGGACCCCTTTGACAATCTGGTGAAACCAATAGACCCCTTCCTTATAATAGCTTTTTAAAAAATTCATAATTGAAGAACATGCAATTTTCAGTTAGAGGTTTGTGAAAATAAAGATGTAATTTTTTTCCAGTCCAGATTCACAAACCCCCTGAAATCTATCCATGGAGCCCAGGTTAAGAACCCCTGGTGCAGTGGATAGTATGCTAGGCTTGAAGTAAAGATGATCTGAATACAAATTCCATTTCTGATATTTATAAGTTTTGTGAGTATGGGTAAGTCACCAGAGCAGGTAGCTCATTGGCACAGCAGAGAGAGCTCTGCACCTAGAGTCTGGAAGACCCGAGTTTGAATCCAGCTTCAGATACCTACCAGCTGTGTGGACCTGGGCAAGTTACTCAACCTCTCTATACCTCAGTTTCCTCATCTCTAACACTGAACATAATAGTATCAAAATGATATTTTTAAAGAGCTTTGACACCCTTAAAGTCCTATGATAACAATAATGATAAATAATAACCAGCATTTATATAGAACTTTTAGATCTGCAAAGCATTTTACATTTAATATCTCATTTGATCCTCACAAGAACTCTGGTAGATGGGTGCTATTTTGTCCCCATTTTATAGATGAGGGAACTAAGATAGGCAGAGGTAAAGTGACTTGCCAAGGGTCATACATCTAGTACGTGTCTGAGGCTAGATTTGAATTCATGTCTTCCTGACTCCATATCCAGAGCTCTACCCAATTCACTCCCTGAAAGAGATTTGGGCCTTGGGTGCCTCATTTGTTATGTGAGGGTGATAATACCCATAGTCCATACCTTACAGGTCTATTCAAGGAGGCCCAAATCAGATAATGAATGTAAAATGCTTTGTGAACTTTAAGAAGATAAATAGTTTTTCTTTACAACCCCTAGATGAGGCATGCTTCCTCTCTACAGCAGTCCAAGTAGACAAGGAATTTTTTTCTTTTTAAACTAGAATATTAGAATTTGTAATTAATATTTTGGTGGCATTAAATATAACACAATCTTTCTTTGATAATAATAATGAGTGGTATAGGGTGGTATAGTGGGTACTAAGCTGGTCACAGAGTCAGCTAGTGATCGGCAACATTTGTACCTCATTAGTCTCTGCACAGTATGGCGTGATTCATGAAGCGTATGACCAAGTGTCAAGAGACCTGGGTCCGAATCTCACCTCAGACATCAATTAGCTTTGTGATCACAAAAAAGTTCCTTCATCTCTCAGGGCATGTTTTTTCATCAGTAAAAAATAAATAAATAAATAAATGAAAGGACAATAATTCTCATGCTTGCTGCCACAAGGCACCACGGAAATAAAACAGCAGTTATTACTATTCCATTACTAGCTGAAAGGTGACAGCTAGGAGAGGATTCAAGTGGTTGCCACTGTTAGGGGAATCAGCTTTTATTAATATGGTGACAGGTCACTTTGTATTTTAAAATGTTTGTGTCCTGAGATTGGATATAGCCTGTGAGATGAAGAAAGCTACAAAAGTGGCCTTTTAAAAGAAACTGCATATTTAAATGTTCTTCCAGGTAGGCCATGTGTAGGTGGAAGGAATATATTTCTTTTTTTTCCATTCATTCATTCATTCATTCATTCATTTTTCAATCCTAATGGTACTCAACATTGCCATTGTCTTTGTCTTTTTTTATTTAAAAAAAGTATATTTCTTTTTTCCATTTATTCATTCATTCATTTCTCAATCCCAATGTTCCTCAACATTGCCACTGTCTTTTTTTTACATCTAAAAAGGTGTATATTTCTTTTTTTCCATTCATTTATTCATTTTTCAATCCCAATGTTCCTCAACATTCCCACTGTCCTTTGTCTTTTTTTTTACATTTAAAAAGGAGTGTATTTCTTAAATGATTCCAACAAAAAAAAACCACAGATTCATTGATTATGCACCTTACAAGGCTAGAGTACTCTGGGGTAGAGTTTTTAGTAGACACAAAATCTTAAGAAGACACGGCATCTGCCCTCAAGGAGCATACGGTCTAGAAGAGACATCAGTCCAGATAACTGTAATACACACTATCTAACCATGCCCAGGTACGTTTCATATTCCACCCAGCCATAAAGGATACATTCTTGCCATTGGCCCTGATGGCAAGTGTTGGGTGCATAATCAATGTCTGTGGGTTTTTTGTTGGACTCATTGAAGAAACAGACTCCTCCCTTCTCCATGTAGTCCAACTCATCCCCTCCCCACAACCTGATCTCTTAGGGCCAGTCTTCACTACTTGTTGGTTGATTGATTTCTCTCTCTCTCTCTCTTTTTAATTCTTCATTACAAGGAATGACTCTCTAGGTAACAGATGGGGAAAGATGTTTCGGGAAAATGAGGTGATGTCAAAACAAAGGAAATCAAAGATGTTTTAAAGAAAGGAATTATAAATCTTTACTGAAACTTGTAAAACCTCAAAAACTTCCAAAAAAATGTCAAAAATGCCAAAAAAAAATGGTTATCATCACAATTATACATTGTGGGTAAAAGTGGAGGAGGACAGGTGGGGAGGAAAACACCTCAGCCCAGAGCATTTTGTGCATTCTGAGTATGAAGTCAGACCAGAAGGGAAGTGTTTGCTTTGTTGCTTTCCCATCTGGGATCGCCATTCTTTGGAGCAGGTACAAGAATGTCATTAGGATTTCAAGGGCAGGAATCTACATGGCCATGGGTAAGAACAATGCTTCAACCCCATCATGGCCATGCTGTTTGTAGTGCAAACTCCTCGTCGGGGGCCAGGTCCCTTCCAGCTCTAAATCCTGTGATCTCAAGGCAAATGAATCGTTTCAACCTCTGCCTGGCTTCTCAGTCTTGAGCTAAGGTGAAAGGACAAGTAGAATTTCTTGGTGGGGCCTGAACCACTCTATGAACATTGGGGAAATGAACGCTACAGTGACTCCCTACTGCCTGGAGAATAAACAAATCCTCAATTTGGGCATTTTAAGCCCGATCAAGCGTGATGCCAGTCTGTCTTTCCCAGGGTGATTTTATACGGCTGCCCTTCTGCTGGGAAGCCAAACCGACCTACTGACTGGTGCCTGGACATGACTTTTGACCTCCTACCTTTGGGGTCTTGCTCAGGTTGCCCCTCATGCCTTGAATGCCCTCCCCTCCTCATCGGCACCATTTCCAATCCCAGCTCTCTTCAAGGATCAGCGCATATGCCAGCTCTATTTGGGGGGTTTTCCTGATTTTCCCAGTTCTTAGCCTTCTCTCTGTCCCTGGAAATTAATTTGTGTGAATTTTGCATTTATTTATCTATGTGGATAATAGAGCTTCCAGCCAAGACTAGAGCAGTTTGCATGCTATTGGTATGGGAAAGAAGATGTGTGTAGCAGAAAAATTTCTTTCAAGCACCATGACACATATCTGCACGAGGGGAAAGCTGTTGGTGTCAGAACTCCTTTAAGGGAGAGACTCGAGTTCCAGACACTCTTTGACAGGGATGTGTAAAAAGACTTTGGAAGCTACAGACATGTAGAGGAAGGCAGGCCAATATGTTCCTGATTTCCAGGTTGCCTCCCTATAAATATCAGAGACTTTCCCTTGGGTGAGATCAGGCCCTCTCTTTTGACCTAAGTTGAGACCTCATCTCATTCCCAGCTAAAGCGCTCATTCACTCTTTATTTATTTTCTGGTACATTCTAGTCTATAAAACCTCTCCAAATTTGCATTTGCTGTTTCCTTGAATAAATTAATTTATTCAATCTAAGCCATTTCTGATGGTCTTTTTCGTAGCCAGTATTTGATGGGAAGGGACCATGCAGGAGGTATATGTAAGCTTAGGACTACCCTCCCCCTTCTGAGTGACCAGGTAAACAACTTTTGTTCAGTCTTTTGTACCCCTAAATCAGCAATATGGGGAAAAGGGAGGCAGATAGATATAAATATAGCCCAGTACCCCTCTTAGATATAGGTAAGGGAAGGTGTGAGTACCCAACCATGGCCCTTTTCCTGCTTCCTTCAAGAAGGAAATCAGAGTCCTATTCAGAGAGGGGTAGGCTATATTGCAAAGCTATCTCTCCATGACACTTATAAGCCAACAGACATCCAATATAGACATACATATCTTATAGGGGCATGCATATCTTCCATGAGTAAATGCAGTTCCCTCAATAGAATGTAAGCTCCTTAAGGAAAGGAACTGATTCATTTCTTTTGCTGCTGTATCTCTAAGTGCCTTGCAAATAATAAACTCAGTTTTTTTTAATTGAATTGAATTGGTACTCAGTACCTGTAACAATGTCCATGATTCTGCTCTAAGATTCAGGAACCCTTACCACACACTACTGTTTATTTCTTTAGAGTCCAAATACTGAAACTATTCGAGGAAACAATTACTGTACACATTCAGAGCACTGCATTTGGAAAGCCAAAATAATAGCAGAAAGATCACAAACAGAAAAGGTTCTTTCTCACTCAGTCTGAGACATAAATCCAGAAAGAGTGCCTCCATTTTTTGAGTATATTGGCTACTTTATACAGGAAGGCATGACTGTTTGGGTTAACTAGATAGGACAAATGGAACAAGTCACACCATGACCAAGGTCCATCTGGCACTGGTGCCCCAATGGTTCACCCATACATGGGGCACATGGTTCACTGTCTCACAATTCCCCCTCGACAACTCTCTTGCTCAGAATTTGCAGCAGAACACACTCCGCTCTTGAAAATGATCCCCAAGAGCCCCAGAAATAAGGCTCTCTGCTACTTCTCATTTAAGTAAAGTAATGAACTAGACTTCCTACAAATGTTAAACTGTGATTAACATTCCCCAAAGTCACCTCCTTGACTGTTCTCGCCAGCAGACAGAGCTGGTGATTTTGTGTCTCTCAGTAGAGGCCTCTTACCTTGTCAGCTTCATGACTTGCACTGTGGGCAGGAAACTGATTCTCCAATGGACCGTGTGGGCTTAAAAGTCCTCTTTGATGGTAGTCTATGACAGGGGCTCCTGTTAAGTTCCCGCCAAATCCCCACTTGGCCTCAGAATCATCGTGGACTCCTGCTTCTGCTCCACCCCAGTCTCTTCATCAACTCTTGTCCTTTGAATCTCAATCAGACATGGTCATTCCCCATTCCTACTGACAACACTCATCACCTCGTGCCTGGATTACTGCAGCATCTTTCTATTATGGCGGCCTGTTTGACGCCTCTCCTCTCTAATCCTCCCAATATAATTTACCTTATTGACTAACGCAAGTTCTATTTGGTGAGGGGACAAGCTGGACCTGTGAGTTTATTAGTATAGGGGGTGAGACTTGGTGATCTAGTCTAATGTAATGGGTGACCAGGGCAGGCACCATTCAGCACCATGGGGCCTCAGGTCATGAAAGGACTTCATTTGCGGTCTGGGTAGCATGGCGGTTGGTGAGATGGTGACCCAGAGGGGCGACCCACATATAATCCCATGCTGCCATGACTAGTACTGCTCAACACTACTCTCTGCTCTCGTCAGGCTGGTCTCCTCACTTTCCCTATTCTCACCTCAGAGGTGAGTCACTCAAAAATTTTCAGTGGATCCATATTGTTTCTAGGATGAAATGCAAATGATTCATTTGGGCATTTAAAGCCCTGGTGATCTTACCCCTCTATTCTCTCTAAGCCTCTCCCTCTCCTTTTCTGGAACCGTAATCAACTCAATTCTTTCACTGATTGTGGGAAAGGGTGTGCCAACCTTCTCCCCCATGGCTTCACTCACCATTCCCCTGTAACTTTCCAAACCAAAATATCCCCCCAACACTACCATGACCTCCGTTCTCCTACATGGGCTATCTCCTCCAGCAGAAAGTAAGCTTGAGGACAGGCAATGTCTTTGCTATTGTATTTGTAACCCTAATGCTTAGGACAGCTGACATATAATAACCCTTGCTGACTCCTCACACCTTCTTCTCAAAATCCCAAGCTTCCTTCAAGGCTTGGGCTCAGATACTGCCCTCCAGTTTACCTTTCTCTGTCCTGATCCCTCCCCACCACTGGTGCTTTCTTCTCCAAAAAATATTCCTAGAGCCCTTTCTCTCGCTCTCTCCTTTATTATATTTTTATACCGTATTATACTCTTTTATTATATTTAACCTATGTGTATGTCATATTCCCCCAAGAACAATGTAAGCTTTTTAGGCTAGGAACTTGTTCTTTTAATATATGTGTGTGTGTGTGTGTACACACATACACTCACAAAAAGACAACTATATATATATACATACACATACATACACACAACTTTTGTTTTCACATTAATTTCATTTCTAAAGGTATCCCCATGTCCGTCCCTGATTACCCAGTAAGCAATCCCTTGTAATAAATGGATAGAGAGACAGACAGAAAGAAAGAAAGAAAGAAAGAAAGAAAGAAAGAAAGAAAGAA